>NC_041407.2:7507500-7845000 GCF_900747795.2 Erpetoichthys calabaricus
GGGGTCATCAGGTGCTATTGATAAATACAGCATAGCTGTGGTAACTCACGTTATGCCCCGAGATAATCTGACCTAACGGAAGCATGTAGATCGAAAAGAGCAGCGGACCCAGGATAGAGCCATACCAAAGCGTGATGATGAGCACATCTGAGATCTGCATGAGAGCTGCAGACACACAACACGCTGCACCCTGTTTATATGGACTGCAGTCTAACTTAGTCATTTGCAGGTGTGTTTACATACTTTGGGCCATATAATGCATGTGGACGCCCCTCCAAATGACGATATAACCAAACTGTAAGAGCCAATCTTAGAAAGTTAACGCTTTAAAGTGCAGGGGTCTACAAGTCCAGTCCTAGAGAGCTACTGTGGCTGCAAGTTTTCATTCATTCTCTTTTCTTAATGAATGACCAGTTTTTGCTGCTAATTAACTATTTCCCTAATTTTTAATTGACTTTTCTTGAGACTCTGATGGCTGAATTTATTCTTTTTTTCCTTTAATGACACCTAAACATAAATTTGACGTGAAGTGAGCAAACAGATGACCAACTAAGTTGGGGCTTCAAACTCCAACCAACTTCCCTTCATTCAGTTTCTTAATTTGAAGCCAATTCTCGTTGTTAATTAAACCCGTTATTTAATTCCATGGTGCTCATTCTGCCATGCAGGCAGACAGACAGACATTTCCAAAACTGTTGATTTTCTTTTTTAAGAGTGCTGTCAAAATGTTTCGTGGACCTGAGCAGATCAACATTACTGAGGCCTTTCTTTATTTTCAGTTATTGTGTGATGGACGCAGGGTGGTGTTTATGTGTTAGTACGTTTTGTATATCATTATTGTTTGGTTGCTAATTACGTAAAAAAATAAATAATTAAGGGGCCTGAGTCTTAAGATGTGCATCAATTAAAATTAAGGCAAAACGTTAATTAGCAGCAAAATCTGGTCGCTAATTAAGTAAAGGGTTAGAATGAAAACCTGCTGCCATGGCTCCCCTCCAGGACCAGAGTTGGGGACTCCTGTCATACAGTATATGGTGTGGTCAAATAAGGCACAGCAGGTCCCCACAGGAAAATGTTGGCGCACCAGTTCAGTCGTCCCCTGTGAATACAGACCAATAAATGGAACACAAAGGGGTCACTGTGCGTGGCTCAATAAGTTATCTTTTGCTATGGTTTTCAGAGGCTCCGTCCTATGGTTCAGTTGAATCAGAACTGACTGCTTCTTTCCAGCAGCGGTGGGCTTTAAGGGCGGAAGACCGGAAGGGGAAGTCATTTTATGTCACTGGGCGAGAAAACAAGAGGAGAAGGTTAGCATGTGTGCCCACTTTCTGCTTCAGACGAGCCCAGAGGGTGATCCACAGACGCACCTGCATGAGAATGGTGCATAATTAGAGATGACGGTAGCTGTTTACTTATCACATACGTAACATCCACCGATCAGCCACAGCATTATAAACCATAGACCAGGAAGGTAAATGTCACCCTATCACTGAGCCCGCACGTAAGGGGATGCACTTTAAAGATCGCGACTCTTGGATGCTCTGCAAAGTAACAAGACACGAAAGCAGAGAGGAGTTGTAGAGACAGCTCTCTTGTGTCAAAAAAGAAAAAATAAATAGTTATTGTTTGCGCTGACCTCCTTGCGATTGTCTTAAAAACAAGAGACAATGCCGCTGGTCAAACAATGCAGATCTATACAAGAATAATAAAGTGCTTCAGCATCCCTGAAGATTACATACAAACTACAGGGCTGTAATTTGTCTTATTAGGCTTGCTGCTCAATTCTTTCAATCAATGGCACTAACACGAATTTTGATTGAGTGATAGCTTAGTAGCCTTTTTTTTATGGATTAACATGCCTTCTCTATGGCAAAAGACACCCAGATAAGCCTGTTATTTTTCTAAAGTTTAGAGCCCCTGGTGTTGTGCTTATGTGTAAGAGGGTGGATAACCAAAAAAAAGAACATTCACAAAGAACGTTTCAAGTAGGGTGGACGGTGGCTCCCTCAGTAAGATCCCGTGGAGTGTAACGTAGCACCAGGATGTAACCAGATTTGAACGGAATGACCAAGAGAGGAGCCATTTAAGCAGGCAGGGAATCAGAACAGAGGACTAAGAGGGAGTTTGTCAAATATTTGTACAATTTGTGTCCAATTTGTATCTAAGAACTGATAAATGGAAATGCAAACGGAAAAAGTCAGTACTTGTGAAGTTCATTAAATAAGTAAATAAAGCAAACCCGCAAAGCTTTGGTCAAATCTACCATTAAATCGAAAAGCAAAAGGAATAAATCAGTAGTTGTGAAGGTAAATAAGTAAGTAAAGCACACAACAACAAATACAACATTTATTTCTAGAGCACATTTTCATACAAATGATGGAGCTCAAAGTGCCTTACAGGATGAAAAAAGAGGAAAAAATATATATAAGAAAATATAATTAGGCAATACTAATTAACATTTAATAAAAGTAAACTCTGATGGCCAGGGAGGACAGAAAAAGAAAAAAAAAAAAATCCAGACGGCTGGAGAAAAAAAAAACTCTGCATGGGTTCCAAGGCCACGAGACCACCCAGCCCCCTCTAGGCATTCTACCTCCCATAAATGACCTCAATCAGTCCTCATGGTATTCAGGGTTCACATGGAAGAACTTGATGATGACGGTCACATGGACTTCTGGCCTTTAATCCATCAGTGTAGGGACATCACAGTGCTTTGATCAGGTGGTGGTGGCACAGATCGCCACCACAGAAAACCAGAAACAGAACAGAAAGTAGGGGTTAGTACGGATTTTGGAGCCACCATGAATGATAATGATAATTAAATAAATATACAGAGTATCAGGATTAAACTAAGATGAAGCTATGAGAAAGCCATGTTACAATAATTCGTTTTTAGCAGTTTTTCGCATTAGCCTGGCGAATTTCTATTGGTCAGCTATTCCAGATTTGAGGTGTCGAACAGCAGAAGGCTGCCTCACCACTTCTTTTAAGTTTAGCTCTTGGAATTCTAAGCAGACCCTCATTTGAAGATCTAAAGTTACGATTTGGAGTGTAAGGTGAGAAGCATTCTGAAATATAGGATGGTGCAGTTTATTTAAGGCTTTGTAAACCATAAGCAGCATTTTAAAGTCGATTCTAAATGACACGGGTAACCAGTGTAGTGACATCAGAACTGGTGTGATGTACTCGGATTTTCTTTTCCTAGTTAAGATTCTAGCAGCTGCATTCTGCACTTGTTGCAATCAATTGATGTCTTTTTTTGGTGATCCTGAGAGGAGTGCGTTACAGTAATCTAGTCGACTGTAAACAAAAGCGTGAACTCGTTTCTCAGCATCTTTCAGTGATATAAGAGGTCTAACTTTTGCTACGTATGTTTCTTAAGTGAAAAAATGCTGACCTAGTGACCCCTAAATTTTTACTTCTGTCTTGACTTTTAATCCTAATGGATCAGGTTTATTTCTAATAACCTCATTATATCCATTTTTGCCAATCACTAAAATTGGTTTTCTCCTTATTTAGTTTGAGTAAATTACTTCTCATCCATTCACACGTGCAAAGCTTTTGTCAAAGTTGTATAATTACAGTTCCTTTACGCCAATCTTTAAGCCATCACGTCATTGATATGACACATGTAACTTCCTGGCAACTTCTGATAGAAAGCGGGTACAGCAAGATAAAATAATGAATAAGCAGTGAAAGACCAGAAAAATCATTAATACTGTGCCACCCATGCGTGTCACAGGGTCAACTTCCAGGCTCATTCGAGGTAAGCACAGAACACGAGGGGATGTATCACCCCTTTCTTCACCCACAGCTCAGAAGCTGAATGATGCCAACTGACTCCACACTTTCCTGCTAAGATGTTCCTGGAGGTGGCATCTCATTCTGGACTCAGGCCCAGCCGTAGGACGGAGCTCTCAACCGAAGCCAGACCACTCATCCGGGATTACTTAAAGTGTCTCAAAAGGTAGGGCAGCCTACAAGTCTGTGTTCTGGTATGGTGCCAGAGTGCACCTGTTTGTCATGGTGATCTTTTTACAACACTGGCACCCCAGCATTTACCCTTGGGACTGGGGTTGTACCACACTTGAACACAACCCCAGTGAACGTGAAAAAAAATTACAAGACAAGTCAAGAATCACAACAAAGATTGACAGTTGAGGTTTGGACAGCAGACATTCCAATCTGTGCCAAAAGAAAGACCAACAAATGGATAAGGGATGAGATGAAGAGTAATTGTAGGGCAGGAAGAGGTCCAGTTCTACGAAAAGACTAGAAAACCCGAGCAGTAAAACCACAAAATGTAATCCAACAATTAAAGTCAAAAACACTCAATTCAACACGCCTAATTCAAAATAACATTTAAGAGATGCCAACTCGTCCGAGTCTTCGATTCAGTATGTGGTCGTGTCTATTGCCATGCTGCCATCTTAAGTAGTGATAACACAATGTTGTCAAACATCACAATAACGTCCGTTACACAATTACTCGAAACATGGCGCTGGCCACTCGAAAGCTTCAGAAGCCGTTGACATCACCACAGTTGTTGTGATTCCAGGGATACAACAATGGCAAAGTGCAGGGCTGAAAACAAGCCATCATCAAACCAAGCCTGCCCAGAAAATGCTCCTCATTCAGCAGCCCGCATGACTCTCCAAAGGCTGGCTTTGGCCAACACCTGGCCTCTTGATACTTTGGCTTGAAAATATTCAGAAATGTGAGAATTCTTCCAAAAACAAATGAAAGTGCCCTTCAAAGGAGAGGATAACCATTCACCCCCTGTTTGTAAACAGCACTTCAAAAGGGAATCTTTATAAAAGGAAGGCTCTTTTTGCAAAAAAAATTAGACAATATCAGAACAAGCTCAAAAAACAAATAGTAGGCAAGAAAGGATTTATCTGAAAGGCAATCCTAAAGCGGACAAGTCCCAAAAACTCAATCCAGGCATAATCCAATAAACATAAGCGAAAGTTAGCAAACATACAAAGCAGAATAACTGAAAGGAAAGACAAAACCACCAGAGCACATTAAATGAACCGCAAGGGACTGCGACTCCTGTCCTGGCTTTATAGGGTGGGGGGCAGTCCTTTATCAGTGAGGTAATGGTGGGCCTGCCTCTTGGGGAACCACCCTCAAGAGACATAGGAGAACATAACTGCTCACCGTGAAACTAAATGAGCAATTAGACAAATAATACAGACAAAGCACAGTAGTAACAAATGATAAAGAAGTCACAAAAAAGAAAATTAAAAATGGCTTAAATATAACACAAAATAATAACACAGAAATGGTATTGGAACAACTCATGTGATCCATAAATCAAAACTAAAAAGAACCAAAGTCACACAACGACCCTGAAGATTTTCTTTCTTGTATCAGCAGACGTCGTGACCCAGTCATGTCCTAAGCAGGTTGGCCAGTTGTGCTTCAGTTTTATTGCACTCGGGTGACTAACCTTGAACACCTTCTTTATTATTTCACCACATTTCTACACACAGTTGTTAGCCCTTTTTGCACGTAAGCTGGGACCAAGTGAATGATGCTGCAAATTTTCTGTCCTTGTTCACTGCAGGTTCGTTATTTTATACAAAAGCCTCTACAACCTGTTGTGATTTACGTGGGTCACTCTCTTTTTTGTAAAGAAATTGGTCAATAGCCTTAGTGGTCAAAAAGGTGGAGCCACAGAGGTCCGCATTGGGATGTGTGACTCAAGTTAATCTGTCAATGCGTATCTCAGCAGGCTTTAGGACGCGCACAGAACTGTTGACCCAAACCTTTCTGCTGATGAGCATGGCACTCATCACAGTTTCCATTTTGCACATTCTCAGGTGTTTGTCTGCAGTTTCCTGCGGGCATACTCTGGGTATACTGATTTTCCTTATGCATCCCAAAAATGTTCCTCTTAAGTAAATTGGTGGCTCTAACTTGGCATTGTACGAGGTGTGGGAGTTCATGTGTGTGACTGTGGACCTGTAATGGACGGACACTGCAGCTTAAGGTTTGTCTCCACATTCTGTTCACGTTTGAGACAGTAGGGATGCCACTTACTTGTGTAACATAAACTTGACGTAAAGGGCATATAGTAGCTCCACAGGTCGCAGTGTTGTTAATTAAGCTATAAATAATGTGTGTGTGCCACATCTTAACTCGAAAGAAACGAGAAAACGACAACAGAAACAGTCCAGACAATAAACAAATGTAAATCTACTCGTATACACATAATCACTCGTCTGATCTCCTCTCTCCTCAGTAGTCCTCTCAAGATGATGCCACCTTCCCAGTTTATCTGCTTTTTATGTCCCTTGGACTGAAAGAGGTGGGACTTCCTTCTGATGTTACTGTCGGGCCCTCACTGTGCTGTGGAAAAAAGAGAGGAGACCGTTGGTGATGGCACCCCCTCTGCTTACGTCGGCTGAGCTGGTCGGGGAGCCCTCTGGTGTGCATGCATGACAATACATATGCACACACACACACACACATTATATCATGTAATATACAGTGGATTCAGTAACTGTTCAAAGCCTTTCATTTCATTTTTGCCTTCATCAGGCTACACTCAGTACCCCCAAAATGACGAAGCGAAAACAGGATTTTTTTTAAAAAAAAAAAAATTTGGTAAATTCTTAAAAATAAAAATCGAAATATCCCATTGAAACAAATACCCAGACTCTTTACACGGCACCTTTGGCAGCCATTCCAACTTCCTGTTTTCTTGGATCTGAAATGACCAGCTTTGCCCACCTGGATTTGAGAATTTTCTGCCATTTTTCTCTGCAGATCTTCTCAAGCTCTGTCCTGTTGGATGGAGGCCGTTGGTGGCCAGATATTTTCAGGTCTCTCTGGACAGCTATTTTCAGAGGTGTTCGATTGAGTATAAGTGTGGGCTCTAGGAAGTACTGAGGCACTAATGAGTAGAGGGTCTGAATGCTTGTGTCAATGCAATATTTAAGTTTTTTATCCATCTTAATAAAGAACCAGAGTCAATGTGTCTGTGTGTCCATTTGGTTGCAATGTCTCTGTCATTCCAACAGATGACACACCATTAACATTGGTAGTAATAAAATGCATTGCATTTGTCATTTCAACAGGTGGTGCATCACAAACATTAGTACTGCTTTTATGAATCCATAACCAAATGGCATATAACCAGAACATATGCATTGCATCACAAAACTTTGTAGTAGTGCATTTTATTACTTCAAATGTTTGTGATGTGCCCTATCTTGGAATGATAAATACAATTTGTTTTATTACCATATGCATTACAAAGTACATTCCAATAGATGGTGCTCTGCAAACATTAACACTGAGGTCTACGTTGATTACTTAGATCTCATTCCGTCTTAGACAGGTAGCACAGCTAGCTCACCTCTATAAATGGATGTGTCTGTGTGTCTGTCTGGTTGCAATGTCTCTGTCATCACAACAGATTGCAGATCACAAACACTGCATTTGTCATTCTGACAGATGGCACATCACATGCATTAACTCTGCTTTTATGAATCCAATACCAAATGGCACATAACAGACCAATATGCATTATATATGTCATTCCAACAGATGGTACCTCAACAAAATTTGTAGTAATGTATTTTATTACTTTTTAAAGACCCCGAGAGAGAATGGATTTCCAATTCAGACAGGCAGTCTCTATCAGTCGGAATGAAGCAGGGCATGGCGCTAGTTGCTTTTATTAGAGAGTTTGTGCTTTGTCTGTGTGGCACCTTCTGTGGTGTCTGTGCAGATTGCACCTGCCAATGTGGATTGGGGGGGGGGGGGGGGGGATATGTTGACTCCAGGTTCCTCCCACTACCCATGTGTCATGTTTCATGACACTGGCATTCATCCTTGTGCCCATTTTAGCCAGAAGCCTCTATTAGTGCCAACATGTCCTGTCGTTACCTGATTAGCTCCAGACCGGGGCATCCCTCCCTGAACAGGGTGAATCAGTGTATTCAAAAAATAAATTAATTAAAAAAAGGTATGTGGGTAGAAATGATAATAATCATAATAAACTGTCAAAGCGCTTGATGCCAAAGCAGCCTTAGGATGGATAACAGGGAGCTGGCGTCTTAATTAAATTTCAATATCTTGCAATTGGGTGACGTCCTTGGAGTTATTCCATCCAAAGTGAGCAAGCACTCCACTGAGCAAAAAAAAAAAGAGACATAAAAGCGAAAAAGAGAGAGAAAAGATAGAAATACCTTCTGTGTCTTTAAAAGTGGCCAAGGTGGGAAGACAGTAGCCGCGTTTCTGCTGACAGCACGGATTTGCCGTGGAGCATGCCCATTAGAGGGAGCCATAAATCCTGAGCTCTCCCAGCCGGCTGTGTCAGCAGTCCATGGAATGAATTGATATTAAACGCGACAAAAAGCCTCTTTAATTCAGCCTCCACCAGGTTCGTTTTTTTTTCTTTGCCTCCCTGTTCCAAAGCTGTAATTGAAAAGGGGAGAACGAGCTCTGCAACTATTATGCTGCTATCATAAAAACAACCACCACTGCACTAGCCCATCTATTATTTAAAGTCTCATTAATTAAATATTATTTACAAATAAGATCAATGTTATCTTTTCTTTACTTTGCGTTTCTTCCCTTTATGCTCGTTTCCTCATTGCATGCAAGCTCTGTCCTGTATTGGTGACGTCTGTTCGCTCGCCTCCACACGTCCATGCTGCTGCTGCTCTGTTGGGCTCAGTGGCGCCCCCTCCAGGGTTGGTTACCGGATGCTGTTAGACTCCAGGGTGGCACTGGCTCTGGATTATGTGAATCTCTGTGTATGGTAGGCCCGTGACACAAAACTAAACGCCATTAAGTGTGTTCCATCAGCCACCAGCAGTACGCTAATCCATCTAGAGCTAAGCATGTTTTGGACCGGGCCAGTACTTGGATGAGAGACCACCCAGGAGAAACATGAAAAGGTGAGAGTGAGGCCAGCAGGGGACACTTACCCTGAGGTCTGTGTGAGGATCCCAGTGCCCCCTAATCATCATCTGTCTCTTAATGGCTAACTTCACCACCTAATAGCTAATGTATATTCATCCAGCAGCCATACCACCTGCACTTTAGAGCAGCATGTTTAAGCCCAGTCAGTACTTGGATGGCACACCATGTAAGAAAAGCTGGGGCTGCTCCTAGAAGAGGTCTTGATGAGGCCATCGGTGTGCTCTTACCCTTTTGATCTGTGTGTGGACCCCAGTTCCTCAATGCAGTGGTGGAGACACAGTGCTTTGGAGGAGACTGAAAACCAAGATCCTGACTTTCTGTGGTCATAAAAGATCCCTGGGCATCTTTCAAAAAGAGTAGAGTGTACCCTGATGTCCTGCATAAAATGCCTACCATGAGCTTGTCCATTCTGGCCCCCTAATCATCCCCCGTCGCTTATTGACTTTCTCTGTCACCCCATTACTAAATGGTAGGTTATGTGTGGTGAGCATTCTGGCATATAAGTGGCATAAGTCACAACTTGGTGACGGGGGAAGTGGCTTCTCATTTTGATAGGTTAGAAAAGCACTATATCAATGTAGTTTCTTCTTGTTCTTCTTCTTCTTCTTCGGGTGGGAGGTTAGTTCTGTAAGGAATGGGATGGAGTGTACTTTCCAGAGATCTCCTATACAAAACCTCCTAAACCAATCATGTGTGGCACCTATACATTTTCATTCTGTGGCACCAGTGCTGACCATGCATTTGGGCATAGGGCTATTGAGAGATTGTCTTTGGGCCCCCATCCCTGTTGTTGTACAGTATATGGCACCTTTCATGCTGAATATCATTCCCAAACGTTCTATAGGTGCACTTCCTATCCTTCTACAAAAGTGAGTGCAGGTTGATAGAGTGACTTGGGGAAGCTCACATGAGAAGTAAAGATGGCAGCTGACCCTCAGACTGTTCAGTTTTATATAGCACCTTTAATGGTGAGTACCACTCTGCATCTCCTGGTATTACATAGGGCATTGACACTTGGTCTTGTTTATGGCCCCTTTACATGGCAGATTTTTAACGATCTCTTACAAGTATAACTTGATAGTAAATGTGATTAATTATTTTTCAGCACTGGCACACAGGGGACTGATCCTTGGTACTGTGCTGTATGGTGCACCCTTCATGGTGAGCATCGTTCCCAGTTGTCCCTCCCTGTCAGCACTGATGGATGGAGTGGCTCACTGAGGCTCGTACAGAGGGCTAACTTTGGGGACTGACCCCAGCCTAGTAACCTTTTCATTTTTTTATAACAATATAAGTGCAAAATAAAAAATACACAGGTCATAAAATATATTGTCAAGCACTAATGTTCTCAAACCTGCTAAGTGAGGGGGCCAACGCCTATCCTATCAGAAATCAGCCAGGAATCCTCAGTCATCCTCATGTGGACGTCTTTGGGGATGTGGAATGAAGAGCTGAGTATTGGGAGGTAAAATCACACCGACATGGGGAGAACCTGCAAACTTCACAGCATCTGGATGAGAGATGAGCCCAGGATGCTGCGCCCTTGAGGTGGCAATGAGAAAAAAAGAAAACATTGTTCAAGTCTTTAGGGTGCCATAGGGGATGCTTTTCTTGCTGAACATTATCTCCATTATCTCTTATTATAATGCTACAGTGCAATTACTCCGAGTTCCACCAGAGTCCAGAGGGCTTTCAGACAGGAAGCTAAAGGTGTTGTCGTGATTTTATAAAGAACCTTTTTATTTTGCACACCATTGTGGAGTCTTTTGCCCATTCCCTTCAATGTGAGCACTTGTCTAAGACGTCGGCCTCACACAAGGAGGCTGGTAGAGGAGACTGAGGCAGCACTGCCATGTTTTAAAAGGTAATGTCTTCACCACCAGGGGGCCACACCTCTCCCTTCTCACGAAATTTGATTTACAGTCTCCATGTCATCTCAGGAGAGCCAAAGAATGCCGCGTGGCCGTCTGCCGGGAATCTGACCACTTATCGGTAGATGAGACCCTCGTGTAGCATGAAGGCAGCTTGAGGCTTTTTCATCTTATTAATTTTCTGCAGCCAGCCAAATTAGCATCAGAATACAGAGCAGCGTCGGCTGAGAGCACAGGGCGCAGCTGCTATACACGTGGAACGGTCATACAGAGCTATCTCGCCAGTTGTGTGGGTGTACCATGGCCTGTCATCACAGTAGTCAGGACAGAACAGAGGGCGCCATGTCGGCTAATGTGGTCTTGTTTGATTTGACTAAACCCGCTGTTCGAGGTGCACCATGATGTCAGGAGGAAGATGAAAGAATGGTGGGACTCAGGGATGGAAAACACACCTTTCAGTAAGTCTCAGTAGGTATTTGTCACATAGGCTCAGATGACGAGCATAAGGTGACATCGGTGGGTGGCCTTTAGTGGTGTTACCACATTGTTCAGGCATTTGAATTCAAGTTGATATTCATTTAGCAAAAATATCAACAGGATGTAATGGTCTACTTGGGGGGAAAAAGTAAGTCCACCCTTGGTGTTAGAAGCTGGTATTGCCCCCTTTAGCATCAATGACTTCTTGTAACCATTTTGCTAGAAAGTTTGGCAAATTTCACTCCAAGGCCAATCTCACAATGTACTGAAGGAAGGGTCTTCTGTTTTATAAACAGAGCTATGGAACCTCGAGTGACTCTGCATATCCTCCAGCTGTCTCATTACAGGCTATCCAGTCATGTGAAAAAGTAAGTGCACCCCATGGACATTGCTGGCTTTTGCAAGATATTTCAACGGGCAAACAGTAGATCTTCAGGCATAACGTTCCAACTGATAAAGATAAGTTTAGATAACACAAAGATAGATAGATACTTTATTAATCCTAAGGGGAAATTCACATACTCCAGCAGCAGCATACTGATACAAAAAACAATATTAAATTAAAGATTGATAACAATGCAGGTAAAAACAACAACAAAAAAACTCTCAGGACAAACAATACAATCAATAACTAGACATGTATTGTGCAGAAATAACAACAAAATGAATACAAGTGAACTTAAAGAGTGTAAGTATTTAGTCTGGGACATCAGAAGGAAGCATTAAATTGTCAAATAGCATTGGGCAGAGAAGACTCCGGAGACGCTTCTTAGCAGACCATGGAGGAATGAGCCTGTGGCTAAAGTGCTCCAAGACAGTGCCTCCTGGAGAGGAGGATAGAAGGGATTTTTCATGATGGCATCCAATTTTTGCCTCCCCCTTCTTCACAGCAGCTGCCAGTGTGTCCAGGGTTGGCCCTGTGGTGGAGCAGGCGTTCCTGATCAGTTTGTTTAGGCATTGTGTGTCATTGAACTCAACGTGATATGCCTGAATAAAAAAAACACAAAGAAACTGTGCCTTTTCAATCATTTATTCAGTATGAAAATAAATAGATGTGATGGTCTATTGGGAGAAATTAAGTCCACTGATGGCTTCAGATGCTGGTGTTGCCCTCTTTAGCAAAATTGACTTCTAATTTTACATAACCAGCCTCTGATACAAAATTGGTGGCAGTTTTGCCCACTCCTCCATGTGCAATTCCTTCAGGTGCAACATGTTTGTGGGTTTTCCTGCACCTCTTTTCAGTGGTATTCAAATCAGGGCTTTGACACGGGAGGTCCATAACCCTCAGTTCCTTCTCTCTGAGCCATTTCTTGTTGGATCTGTTGGTGTGCCTCGCATTATTATCATGTTGAAAGGTCCATTTCAGGTTCAACTTCAACTTTCAGACAGATGACCTGTGAGTCTCCTCAAGCACACTTTGATATGACACGGAATTCATAGTTAACTCGATGACTGCAGGCTACCCAAATCCCGAGGCAGCAAAGCATCTCCAAACCAGAACATGGCTGTGAAGTTCTTCTCCTGAAATGCTGTCAAACATGTCTACTGTTGCTTTGGTCTTTGATTGTTTATTCCAGAGCACATTGTTCCAGAAGGCCTGGCCTCTGTCTAGATGTTCAATGGCAAACTGTCTCCTTGCTCTGATGTTCTTTTTGGACAGCAAAGGCACACTTAGCATGCAGGTTACATTTGCAGACTTCTTTTAGTATCAAGCAGTCGGCTCTCTTGGGCTAAATTTGCTGGGCCAGACCATCTTGGAGACGTTTGAAATCTGTTTCGCTTGCAGATGATTTTTCCTTACAGTGGAACGATTCATTTCAGATAATTTGGTGATCTTTTGAAATCCCTTGCCGGACTCCTACGCTTCCACAACCTTCATTCTATAGGAGAACTCTTGTGACCGTGGCATGATGACATCACACATGTCAATAGCAAAGAGAACTCCAGGCCCTCAGTCTGTGTGCTTTAAATAAGACAGTCAGGTCTGGCCACACACTCCTCATGATGTGATGATAGTCGTAGGACTTACTTTTTTCTGTATGACAAATTTTGCATTTGGAAACACTTTAGGTACTGCAAAAATGCATATATTACTCATTTGCTATTATGTTACAAGACCTTAACGTAAACACTTCAGATGTTTGTTCATCTCTGCAATGGGACAGAGTAACAAAACGTCACTTTGGAGTGGTCTGAGGTCTCCTGATATATACAGGGTGAGCGGAAAAGAAGTGCCACATTTCTCCAGGTCATTGCACGAGGTAGAGGCAGCCGAGCAGGTTGGGATGGGGGGTTCCTTTAACAGGTGTAGTTTTCTGTTGGCAACATGCCTCTGTCCGGTGCGCACCTTGCTTTCGCTCTCGAAGCGTTCTTCAAAAACAACGAATCCATCATGACTACGCGACGCACCTTCCAAACGCACTTCAGAATTCCTCCTAACGGTGACGTCCTAAATCGGAAAACAATTCTTCTGTGGGTGGCTGAATTAAGACAGACGGGTACAACATTGATCAGAAAATCTCCAGGCGGTCCTCGGACTGTACGAACAAACGCCTGAAAACATCCAAGCTGTAAGGTCATCAATTTTGCAGTCTCCTAGACGTTCAGCACCTTTGGCATTTCCAACACGTCTTTGCGAAGGATTTTGCATGAGGACCTTAATTTCCATCCATACAAAATGGTAGTGCAGGAACTCGCTGAGAGAGACTGGGAGAGCCGTACAGAGTTGTGCGCCAACATTCTGCAAACCGTTCATCGAGGTGCCATCGTCATATGCACCAATGAGGCTCATTTCCATTTGAATGGTTGCTTAAATAAGCAAAATTTTCGCTATTGGGCTGAAACAAACCGTTGTGAACTTCATCGGAGACCCTGAACAGTTGAGCACACTTGTTACAGTTTGGTGCGCTGTTGCAGAATTTGGCATTGTAGGCCTTTACTTTTTTGAGGAGGGGGGAGCAATGGTCACCGTCACTTCATAACATTACATTGAAATGCTGGAGGACTTTTTGCGGCCCCAACTGGAAGCAATGGAAGTGGTGGATACCTGGTTTCAGTAGGATGGAGCGACAGCTCGTACTGCGTGGAGATCCATGCAAGTTTTGAGGCAGATGTTTCTGGGGATGCTGATCTCCCTGTGCAGTGATGTCGGGTGACCTTCACGTTCGCCTGATCTCGCTCCGTGTGATTTCTTCTTGTGGGGCTTTCTCAACTCGAAGGTCTACACACACCGACCCCAAAACCTAAAATCCTTCAAGAATGCTATTCACTTGGAAATCGCCTTGAAAGCGCCAAACGAGTCATGCAAGCATTCGGAAATCGCCTCGAAGAGTGTATCGTTAACAATGGCCACCACCTTGAAGACATCATTTTTAAAGCACAGATAAAAAAATCTATTTTGTATACCCTTTCTTATGTCGTAATGAATTTCATTTTATCTTGTAGTGTTTGTTAGAATAAAAATTTGAAATGTGGTACTTCTTTTTGGCTGACCCTGTATTTAATCTAAGACCTGTGATGCCTTCATTTTACTGTCATGTCGATTTGTCACACTGCACAGGGTTGAAGACCCCATCTACTGAAGTTTCATGAAGACCAGAAGAAGCCTTGGTTAAGGTCTTGTTCCATAAGAGAAAATGAGTAATAGATGCGTTTTTGCAGTACTTGATCTAAAGTGTTACTCTGCATTTTTGTTAGTTCATATTATAGGAATGGATACATCATGGCGATATGTTGTGTCATTTGCTCAAGTAGATCACCCTCACCTGTAGGCCCTCCTTTCTTGAAGATCGAGTGTTTTCAAGTCAACAATGTCCATAGTGACTCTTCACAGGACTATAAGTACTGTACTGCTTTTATTGAACATCTTATTAGGGTGTTGACCTTTGTACAGTACTGTACTGTATATAATTACGTTTGTCAAATTTCACCATCTCCTGGTATTCTAATTCAGTATTCCTGACCAGGCCCCCTTTCTGTGCGCAGGGTGGGTTTGTTGTAAGGCTTCTAGCTCTTGGCTATAATCATTCGATTTGTTATTGTGTAATATCTTTCTTCTTGGTCAGTCATTGCCCCACGACACGCTAATTGCCTAGAACAGTAGTTCTCAAATTGTTTTGAACCAAAGTCACAGATATGGCCAACTCATTACTACAAATTCCATGTTACAATTATCATTCCTTTTTTCTACAGGTACTCAGGCGAAAAATATGACTAAATTATCATCAGAATACAGAGCAGTCCGAGAGCACAGGGAGCTGCGGCTACACGCGGAACAATCAGACAGAATGATCTCACCGATTGTTTGGGGGCACCACAGCCTGTCATCATGGTAGTTGAGGGTCAGGAAAGCACAGAGGGGAGTATGTGAGCTAATGCGGTCTTGTCTGCTCTGACTTAACCCCAAAAACTGTGATAACCAAACGTACACAGAAGAAGAGCTGTCACACAGACTCGTATAGTGAGTTAGTGGGCCTGAAGAGGGCTGTTTATTGGAAAGCAGCTCCTTAACTTTATCGCCTGTACTTCTCCTGCTCTTATCCCTTTAAAGGTGCCCTGGGAAAGACAGCAAGACCCCAGCCTGAACAGGACTCTGTTACACTCACCCTGCTCCTCATTGTCTTCCTGTTGTAAACTCATTCTCATGCTGCTACTCTTTCAGCTACCATGCTAGCTGCTTTTTTGGTGGTTTTACCCACAGGTCTCTACCTCTCACCTGATGTCTACTCTCAGGTCTGGAGTGGCGGGGGGGTGCGCTGTCCCTCTTTGAATCTCTTACCTACCGTGTGCTCAACCATACCCACCTGGAAGAAAAGACTGCATTACCAGACTAAGATCCAAACCTTGCAGGGCTTACTATTCAAAGTCCCAGATGATCCATAATTAGGCCTTGAAGGTGGTCCTGTGGCACAGAGACTTAGAAAATGGAAGCATCAGAAGTAACATGCCTCAACATTCACCAGGAATTAAAGAACAGCTGTTACCAGGAAGGTGGATGTCAAGGTGGATTTAAAACACGAGTCTCATCTACTGAAGGCGTTAGGTCGGAAGGGGAAGAGACTTTGAGTTTGAAGAAGCATTAAACGTGAGGAAGCGGTCATTGCAATCCTGTAGGAGCGGAGCGGAATTGTGGGTGGTGCTCACATATCACTTGTCTAGTTGTTACCCTAACAGTCTTCGGTCTACTGGCGCTATATTGATAAGAGGCCATCATTGTCCAAAGCTCAACTACGATATTCATCCAGCAGTACATTCATGGCTTCCAGTCATACCACCTGCACTTCAGAACAGGTATCTCCTCCTTAAGCTAAGTCTGTTTGGGCCCAGCCAGTACTTGCATGGAGGACCATCCCAGTACGGTGTTTCATTTGAGAGGTTTGTGTAACTCTGGATTCTGTGCCATCTTGACCTTGCAGTTTTTGAATTGATTAACAAACTGTTTGTCAAGTGGTCTTGCTAAAAAAACCCGTTGCGTCAGTAAGCTAAGCTGCTGCAGTTACGACTAAATTCATTCCAGATCTCGGAGTTTTCTTCAAGTGCTGTGTTCTGTTTTTTTTTAATGGCCTTTTCTGCACTTAGCATAGATGTGATTCTTTTATACAGATTCTCAGCCTGATTGGGTGTCTCTTGAAAGATTTTAAAAAAGCTGCGCTATCTTCGTGAAATTTTCAGGAGTGCCTTTAAGGCTCTCGATTTCGGCTGAAAGATCGAAAAATGCTGTGAAATTGAGATGTAAAATCAAAGTCCTAACTAAGATTCCTGGGCATCTTTCAAAAAGAAGTAGGGTGTGTGTGTCGTCATGTCCACTCCAGCCTGGTCAATCTGGTCCCCCAGTTGTCGTCTGTCCCTTATTGGCTAGCAGTCTTTCTTTCTCCTTCATCACCTAATAGCTCATGTGTTCTGAGCTTACAGGCACAAGAATGGCCGCCGTGACATCGTCCGGTGGATGCTGCACATTGGTGGTGGCTCCCCGCAGTCAACGTGAAGCACTTTGAGTGTCTAGAAAGCACTATATAAGTGTCATGAATTCATTCCAGTTTCCTGACGTTGAGTTTGTCTCCTTCACAGTTTGTAGTTACGATTCGGTTGCCTGCATGCCGGCGTCCTTCAGCGGCTCCCTGCTGACCTTGACTTCTCCCTCCACCCCGCTCCCATCACTTCAAGTAAAGTAGGTTGCCAACGACTGGAGTCTTTCATCTGCTTCAAAGACTTCAGAAACGCGGATGAACTGACATGAACACTCGAAAGGGCAAGTGGGACAGTAACAGCAGCCGACACTTTCTAATCGAGCCGGGCTTCACACGTCTGATTGTCTAAGTCTTTAGCGACAAATGGCTTTCAAGTGCATCTCAATATTCATTTTGTCAGGTGTCATCTTTCAAATGGAATTTTATTTTCCAGCTGCGGGGTCAGAATGGGAATTTGAGTGGCAGCTTTGTATAAAAGCCCTTTGATGCTCCTCATTGTGGAAAGGCGCTATATATTAGACGTGGCAGAAGCTGGACCGTAAAGTGCGTGTCCATTCAGTCCCTGCCACCGACACCTAGCGTGACTGGCAGTGGAGCGCGGACACACTTCACTTCCCGTTAACTTTCCATCCGGTGTTCCAGGTGAGAGTCACACTGATGGCAACTTTCAAGGCTGGAAAGACCAGGCCACCCAGTCCTTGGCAATGGTCATGTGAGATGTTCAGGTTGTGTTCGTGTAGACCTCATGGCAATGTACCTGTCCAGGATGAGTTCACTACTAGAGGTGCTATATGTGTGAATGTGAGAGATCTGCTTCATTTCAGGCAGCTTCAACTGTGGAAACGCATGAAGAAGTGTTCATTTTGAAAGGCGCTAGATAAATTGCAAGGTCAGACTCGCCACAACTGACTTACTATAAGATGGCAGGACAGATCAGATCAGGCTGGGGAGCATGCACCGGTAAGGCGCATTGCCGCACCCAGCACATGACGAAACAGCTCAGGATCCTTGTTGGCAACCCCCCAGGCAGACACGCAGTCCAGTCCCACCCTCTGGAAATGACCACCTATATGCTGCAGCCAGGTGTTACGTGGGCGCCCCCTTAGCCTGGTTCCTCTGTTCGGGTCCTCAACAATGAGGGTCCTGTGAGCCGGATCACCCTCGGGGAATCGCTGCACATGGCCGTAGTGCCGTAACTGACGCTTCCTCACAGTGTAGGTCAGATGCCTCATTCGGGACTCCATGAGCAACACAAAGTCAAACCAGTGGGACCCAAGGATTCTCTAAAGAGACGCACATGAAGGAGTCCAGTCTTCGTCTCAGGACACTGATAGCATCCATGTCTCACAAACAGGGAGCACCAGGACTCTAAAGACTTGGACCTTTGTCCTTTTGCAGAGATATCAGGAGCGCCACACCCCCCTTTCCAGCGACCTCATGACCTCTCATGCTCTCCCAGTCCGTCTACTGACTTCATAGGAAAAGTCACCAGAGACATGAATGTTACTGCCGAGGTAATCTGTTGTAGAAATTGGGAGAAAAGTACAACATACTTTTAAAGAGACTATAGATCACCTCTATAAAAGGCGCTATATAAAATCTCAGATGCAGATTTCTTGTAGGCTCCATCAGGTGTTCCTACGGTGGGTTCCCCCATGTTTTGCTGCACTTGTGCTCCTCTCACAAGCCTTCCAGGGCCTGCTGCTGCCCACCGCCACACTTCACGGTGGAGATGGTGTGTTTGTGATGGTGGTGTCTGGTCGGACGGCCAGTAAGCTCCACTTTGGTCTCATCAGACCTTCAGAGTCTCCCATGTGTCTTCTGCCATGAGGTCTTATGTGTGTGTTTTTTTTTCGCTTTGCCACTCTTCCATTAAGCTGTCACTAGTGAAGTACACGCCATGGGGTCACACCAAGTGACGCCGTGAGATGGGGTGACACCCACACAGCTGTCTGTAAAACTTTTGTGCAGTGTTTCAAGCTGAAATCGCCAAAGAGGACTTGCCCCACCTGTAGTCCTTTGTGTGTCTGAACCTTTCCTTAGCATGTTCCTCTAAAGCCCGCTTCTCAGACCTTCTCACCTCCTGTCCGGTTTGATCCTTCCCATCTTTTCACTGTGCGCCTTTACTCCTATTTGTGCGTCTCACGCTTGCACTTCCTCTTTCGTTGCGCCACCAAAAGCCAAACTGACCAATCAGATTGCTCTAAAGTACTAGCCACACTATTATATACTAGAAAGTGTTTGTTATGTTTGAGTTGTGTAAAGTGCTGGTTGCTCTGTTTTTCCCCTGTAATTGCTTCTTTTCATCATTTTGGGTCACAGTCTCACATGTGAAGTGTGGTCACCCTAATGCGCTGGGGGCTATCTGTGCAAAGTGTTCTCCAGAGATGATGATGTGGGTCATTGCGACCCTGATGGTTACACAAAGAGCCTGTGTGCCATCGCCTGACTGTCACAGATATCCATGCCAGCTGTGGGCGAGGTGACTTAACAAGTTTGTAAACTGCAGTGTCAGGTGCCTGGCATCCTTTCACCTTTCTGACGTCATTTGAGGAGCGAGGATAGCAGTGGATTCGGGCTCAGAATAAATCACCACCGAGGTCGTTAGCACTTTCCCATTATTCATTCACTAAACACTCCTGAAAGTTATTGCCTCTTGGTGACTCTTCTGTGTGCACACGAAATCCAAATGTTTTGGACTTTATTTATTTATTTTATTTTTTTCCTCATTTATAAAGCTCTGTAGGCTACTTTTTTCCTTCAATTTTACTGTTTCAGCATTAAATTGTGTTGCCCCAGTAACTGAAGCCCGAGATTGATTTAACAATGCATAAAACTGCATATATTGATCCTGAATGTAAACAAGCGAGTCTATACAAAGATCAAGTCATACAGCATGTAAACGCTGAGGGTAACAAATTGATAACCCATATTTGCCACGGAGCACTTTGTGGGATACGAGCCC
Organism: Erpetoichthys calabaricus; assembly: GCF_900747795.2. Classification (NCBI taxonomy): domain Eukaryota; kingdom Metazoa; phylum Chordata; class Cladistia; order Polypteriformes; family Polypteridae; genus Erpetoichthys; species Erpetoichthys calabaricus. The sequence goes on from NC_041407.2 coordinate 7,527,726, forward strand.
AGCAGAAACGTAAAAGGGATGCCCGTCGTCGTCTTCAGCATTGTCGGCACTGGAGGGTTCAGCGGCGACGCATCCTGAGATCTGGATTCAAATCCTGCCTTGCTGGGGTCTGAGTGCTCTCTTTGTTGGGGAAATCTGTCATAGCTTCCCTCCCACACACTTGCAGTTTTAGCTGTCCAAACTCTGTAAAAGAGGCCTGGTGGGTGGGATACACTGGCAGCCTGGGAATGGGCAAAGTGGGATAAACATGTTCTGAATGGGTAGAATTGTTGGTATTTGAACTAAAACTATTTTTAATGTAGACGTACGTGCAGTCTTAAATTGACCAGAAAGCAGGAGACAGAGCAAGAGGTGGAAGAGTTAAAGATGCTAAGATTTGCATTGGGTGTGACGAGGATGGACAGGATTAGAAATGATGACATTAGAGGGTCGGCTCAAGTTGGACGGTTGGGAGACAAAGTCAGAGAGGTGTGATTGCATTGGTTTGGACATGTGCAGAGGAGAGATGAGGGGTATAATGAGAGAAGGGTGCTAAGGATAGAGCTGCCAGGTAAGAGGAGAAGAGGAAGGCCTAAGAGGAGGTTTATGGATGTGGTGAGAGAGGACATGCAGGTGATGGGTGTGACAGAACAAGATGACGAGGACAAGGAGATATGGAACAAGATGATCCGCTGTGGCAACCCCTAACAGGAGCAGCAGAAAGAAGAAGAAGAAGAAGAAGAAGCAACAACAGCTTCAAACTGGATTAAACAGATAGATAGATACACAATGTGGTTAAAACTTGTGGACAGCTGACCATCACACCTGTATGAGCTTACTGGACATCTCATTACAAAACCAAGGACAATTTTAATTTTGACATTCTTACAATCCTGAACAATAATAATAATAATAATTATTATATAATATATACACACATATATATATATATATATATATATATATATATAATACGCTACCATGGCTGTTCGTTTGTCTGTCCAGGATTTTAAATCATCTGTAGCTCGCAAACCGTTTGACCTATTGACGTGAAATTTGGTATACATATACTACGTGACGTCTACTGTCTGCTTTTGGGGTGATGATTGACCTCCCAAGGTTATTCCTCTTTTTATTTTTATTTTATTTTACTGTAGAATTAACTCTCAGCAGCAGCTGTGCGGTGCATGTGTATGGGCGCCGTTCTCATCCTTGCCACCTTTGCCGTCACTTCCTCTTCATATCTTAAATCCTTCTTGAGGCAGATTGAAGACTTAAGTGCCAGCTTAAGTGAAAAATGAATGAAAACGTACTAAGTAATTGCAGTGCAAACTCTGACTTAATCAGTTTTAACACAAAAAGATGCAGACGAAAGAAGAGAAGAAGTGGGCCACTAGTATGGAGAAAAGAGCAGCTGCTCAGGAAGAAGCAAACGCATCAACCTCTGAGCAAACGAATGATAAATGTACAGAGAAAGAGGATGAGAACTAGGAATGCTCAAGTCAAGTGTATTCACTGCACGTTATCGTGTAGTTCGCCGTTACTGGTATATATAATATATATATATACCTGTGTGTGTATATATATATATATATATATATATATATAATATTGTGACAGACGACCGGCTATGGACTCCGGTCATCACCCCCAGGCCGCTAGGAGGAGCCCTCCGGACAGCATATTTGTGCCCCGAGTTCCAGCAGGGCCTTATGGACTTTGTAGTGTTTTGACACAGCCCTGCTGGATACCTTGGGGGCCGCCAGGAGTCGCTGTAGGGGGGCTAGTGGGCTCTGGCATGCCCTTTAACCCGGGAATGCATCCCAGTCACGTGACTGGAAGAAGCGATGTGCTCCCGGGATGAAGAAAAGGACTTTGCCCTGACCCGGAAGGAAAACGAACTTGTGGGTTTGGCTTGGAGCCACTTCCGGGTCAGGGGCTTTAAAAGGACTCTGGGTGAGCCCAGACATTTGAGCTGAGCTGGGAGGTAGGGTGGCGACGTGTCTGGGAGAGGAGGAGTATTGTTATTATAGAGAGAGAATTGTGTTTAATGAGTGTGTGGAGGAGAGTGCTTGGTGCACTACTGTATAATAAAAATAATAGTTATTGTACTTTCACCTGGTCTCAAGAGTGGTACCTGAGGGTTCGAGAGGTGGACAACACGCTTATCTGCTACAATATATATATATATATATATATATTATGATTAATCCAAATTGGATTAAGCTTTACAGATGCGCAATGTGGACACCTGACCGTCACACCTGTAGGAGTTTGTCAGACATCCCTTTTCAAAACCAGAGGCATTAAAATGGAGAAGAAAGAAATAAACTGCTGGGATCAAAACCAAACTCGCCCTATCTGTTCACCCTTCATACAGTGTCGGCTTCATCAAGGCAGCACATTATTGGCTATCCCAAAAAGCAGGCAGGCATGACTGTGCCCGAAAGTTGGCATGCCTTGCCCAGCAATTTTCAGTCATTTAAACTGACGCAGTCTGTCGTCAAGATCAGCAAGTGTGACATACCCCACAAGTAGAAGTCGAGTAACATGACGTCAGCTTATCTGGTGTTTCTTGATTGGCTCTGAGTTGGTGGGTGCATGGCCGGGCCTGGCAGCGGCTTAGCTAATTTGCGATGCTAAATGAGACCTGCGTAGGTGGCGTGCATGAGCGGACAATGCAGTAGACCACCTAACCGGTGATGTTAAATCAGCTCTGCTAAGGGATGTGTGCAGGAGTGAACTATTTCAATTGACTGTGTGTGTGTGTGTGTGTGTAAGTAAGTGGCCTTTTCTGAATTCTGAATTGACTCTCAGGGGGGCAAGTGTGTTTGAGTGGGCTTAACACTCAGCAGAAAAACAACAAATTTCTTGAGTTAAACCAGGAGATGCATGCAAGAGGAAAAACAAATAAAATCTAAACTAAAACAAAGTGACCAAAACCCAGACGAGAGGCAACAACCGCAGTTAAAATACAAGCAAGAACTCCACAGACACAAACACAAATCACAAAGAGAATTCAGTGAAGGTTTCAAAGGATTTATCCACAGATTGGATTAGGCTCCGTGCAGAGGCTGACTTTTTATCCTATCTGCTGAAGAACTTGAGGTCACAACCCCTGAGGCCGCACACCGAGATGTGTACCCTGACAGTGGTACACAAAATGGCTACTTGGTGATACTAGGTGAGTGTGTCTGACGCATGTCCAGCATTGGTTCCTGCCTTGCTGCCTGGATAGGCTCCGGCTCCCCTCATCCCTGAATTACTTTAAGCAAGTTTGAAAATATTATGCAAAAAAAAAAAACCACTTTCTGATCAGAGGCAGTCTGAACGTGAATTTCTTCATTTTGCTGTAATGAACAACCAAAGAGAAAGTAAAAAAAAAAAAATAAGAGAATCAAAAACTCATCTGCTGACTTTGCCAAAACAAGGTAACATATTGGAAAGAAAAACAAATATAATGCCTCATAACTGCCGAGTCTTCATTTTGGTAACTTATTATTTGTTAGTGCGGGCAGGCAGGCGGTTGTTTGGTGGTGGGGTGGGGGTGGGGGGGTTGGATCGGGGTGCTCAAATTACTTAGAGCCGAGTAAATGTGCAAATCATTGCACCCGTCTCCCGACCCTCTTCATTTCACGCAAGCCGCTTTTACTTTGCCGTCAATGTAAATCTAATCGCTGTGAAGCAGATCAATCTTAACCCAATTACTTTTGGTGGAAGTGCAAACGCAATATCCCTCCCTGCAAACCCCCCCCCCCCCCCATTGGCCTCCATCGTTCTTCTCGTTCACGTTTTTTTCAGAAATTCAACATACGATGCTGTTAGATCTAACATCCCCCAGTGCGCCCCCCCAAATCTACCACGCACACATGACCCCTTCACACTTCGATATAATTAAAAGAATTTGAAGGAGGCTTCATTCGGGTCAGAGAGCAAGTGATTAAAACAAAGGAAAGGCAAGGCGCTAGATGGTCGCCCGGGGTGACATTTGTCATCTTGAATTTCACTTCCTCCAGCCTGAAGAGCTTTGCCTTGTCGCTCCCATGTCAAGCAGTGTGCGCCAGTAATTAGCGACTACTTTAATTATCCCGTCCACCCACTGATCGATGGCCTTTGTATATTGATAAGCAGCTTTGCACCGTATCTGTCGCCATTATGCCCCGGGCCTCGTCTTGTGTCAGCTCTTACCTGATCCGGGGGCATCTCGATGTTCCTAACGCAAATTAACAATAATGAACTGGCTCGGATACGATGAAAGTAACAAAGCGCAGAAGAGCAGAAGGTGTTAAATTGTGGAATCCTGCACAACTATTGTAGCACACTGACAAGGAACAAAAACACCAAAGACAAAGCTAGCCAAAAAAATGACAGCATTCTCAGAGCTGTTTAATCAAATATAAGGCCCGGCAGCATCAGGTACAAGGCAGGGACCCACTTAGATGAGCACCAGTCCGTCACCAGGCCTGCATTACTATATACCATACCACTTTATAAGCCCACTTAATCCTGAGTAGGGTCACGGGGCGGGGGGAGGCCAATCCCAGCAAGCACTGGGCATTAGGCAGGAACAATCCATGAACAGACAGACACACACGGGGCCATTTTAGGACTGTGGGTGGAGACCCACGTGGACACAGGGAGATTTGCAGACTCAGGGAAGGCCAGGGACCTGAACCGGGTCTTCATACTACAAGACAGCAGTGCTACCACTGCGTCACTCGGCATTACAATGCACTGTACGTATTACAAACAGCTATTACATCTCTCTCTCTCTGAGACACACCGCATCTTTATAAAAGTCATGTTTATTTTTCCAATACCAACACACAACTGTCCCGCACAACACACTGTGCTCCTTGCCCAAATCACCTTTCTCTCACTGTCCCTGGGCCGCCTTTCCTCTCTCCACGGGAGCTTCGTCCTGCTCCCACTCCCGACTCCAGCACACTGATTGGAGGGAGGCGGCCCCTTTTATTCTCACCCGGATGAGCTCCAGGTGCTCTGCCTGACGACACTTCCTGGTGTGGCGGAAGTGTCAGGAGAGCAGCCGGAAGCACTCCGGGTGTCCCTGGAAGGATCATCCTCCATGAGTGTGGCGGAAGTAAATGTGTCCCGGGCTCCATGAGGCTCGGGGCGCCCCCTGGCGGTGGGCACGGGCTCCAACGGGCTTGAGCCTCCCTGCTCCCCTTCCGTAACCCTCTTCCGGTCCAGGACGGTTGCCCCCTCATGGCCCAGAGGACAAATGCGCCACCTCTCGGTCCTTCCAAGGGTCCTGGCCGGGTCTGTCCCCCATCCTCCTGCGACAATATATAGTGGCTATTACAGTCGCTATTTACAATTGTGCACACAAACCCCCAAAACTCCCCCAAAGTCCAGGCCTCTTCACTATGCCTCACTCTCTTCAGGCCGCCTCATCTTCTCTCGTCCTGCTCCTCGCCCGACTCCAGCCCCCGATTGGAGGGAGGCGGCCCCTTTTATAATCATCCAGATGTGCTCCAGGTGCCTCCCGATTCTCTCCCACCCCCCCCCCCCCCCCCCCCCCCCCCAGCACTTCTGGGTGTGGCGGATGTGCTGAGGTCCAGGGCTTCGTAGGCATCGGGGCACCCCCTGGCAGTGACAGGGCCTACAGGGCTGAGCTTCAAAACTCTGTACCAGTGATCCCCATAGCCACCAGGATGGTCACCCCCACGTGGTCTGAGGGGAGGCATAAGCCCTCCTCCGGTCCTCCTGGGCGTCCCGGCCGGGTCGCCCCCCCCCAGCCACCTGTGACAATATATATATATAATATAGAATCCAATGTCTGTTTGTCTGTCCGCTTTTCACAAGAGAACTACTTTTTTTTTTTTAATTTGCTTGAACATTCCGGTTGATTTTGCGACTTCTCTCATAAGTAGAAGTAAGTAGAAAAAGAAATTAAAAAAAGAAAAAAATTAACCAAAACATTCTTATTAATAGAGACAATGAGGAATTAAAGTATGTGAAAAATAATTTTAACAATAACAAAATAAACTAGAAACAATTAAAGAAACTAAGACAAGGGCCAGGGTCCCAGCATAACTCTAATATTTCGTCCTCCGTTGTTTTTCAAATAGATAGTAATAGAAAGTGAGTTCCTAAAATGCCTGAGCCTGGAAATTACTCAAAAATACCCACCAAAGGAGGAGGGAAAACCTGTCAAACCCTGGCCAGTCACAAATAGGGCAATAAAGTATCTTTATAAATGTATTTATTTTACAAAAACAGGTCTGTTAAATCAAAATAAGTTTTAAGGAGCAGAAAGCCACAAAGACAATGCCTTCCAAATAGGCAAACTAGAGCAAATGCAATGAATGGAAGAAAAAAATTAGGGCAAAGAGGGGCAAAACTGCAGTAATCACAGAAGCACAAGAAAGAATCACAAATCCGAAGAAACTTCCCACAACCGCCAGGACATTCAGTGAACTCCAAGGAACTGTGGGGGCGGAGGGCAGTCCCTAGTGGGGATTGACAGGTGGCCCCGCCTCCTAAGGACTCGCTCACAAGACACACACAACATAACAGTAAATAGATAGATACATTAAAACTAAATGGCTGACAATCTTGAAATAAATGAAAGAATCAAAAATGAACAGAAAGAAGATGGTAACAGCAGTTGGCTGAAATATAATAGGGGTGTCACTTGCACACTTACCCCTTATCGCTGGTGATCTCAACAATGCACTCTTATGAGGTGTTGACAAAACAGAGAGAACGCTGAAAACTCCAAAACATCGTTTCATTAAGTAATCTAATTTATTCAAGGAAATAATTCAATTGCTAACAAAATACTGTTCAATAATTCATTAACACAATTAGACAAACAATACCCTAAATTGCAAAGAATAATTAAGAAGTACATTTCTTTTTGTAAAACTCCGTAGTGAAACAAACAATAAAAAAACTAATCAAAATGCAATTCTTAGTTAAAACAAAACTAACATGAGAGCAATGAGGAAAAACTTAAGGGCCAAATAAAGGTAAATTATTAACAAAGAGAGGGAAAGGTAACAGAATTAATACGAGGGGAAATCAAAAAGTAAAACACACAGACAGAAGCTGGTGCAATACAGCACATTCTCGATGGCTTATGGGTAATCTGAACATGCACAGCACAGCACTCTGCTGTTAGTCTAGATGAAGACAAGGTCAAATGAATATGGACGCACCATTCTTCAACAATGGGAGATTTCTTTGGGCAGAGGGAGTGAAACCCGCTGAAATGAATCGATTCAGTGCAGCCTGGCCGAGCTGCACAGGAGTCCTAAAACGCATGTGTGTCCTGTGTGATGTGGTCAGATTCTTTCATTTCACTGTTTGATATTTCCAGCACATGCGGAAGAATCACCTGAATCACAAATCTTGTGAACAAGTCATTACCCGAGAATGAGTCTAGCAATTCTAATTCATTTGATTTGTGAATGAATCATTATGAGTGGCACATTTTCATTCACTTGTGAGTGAGACAAAGCATGTTATTTAAGTTATGCATCTTAAATGTGTTATGTTTTGTGTAAGTACTGTAAATAGGCATGTGAATGATAATTAACTATATATTGACATATGCTTAATAAACAATGATATTATTTAAATACACACATACAATTAGGTCCATCAATATTTGGACAGAGACACCTTTTTTCTCATTTTGGTTCTGTATATTACCACAATGAATTTTAAATGAAACAACTCAGATGCATTTGATGTGCAGACTTCACCAGTTCACCAGTGCTTGCTTTCTTTCTCAGGATGTACCAAACTGTAGATTTTGCCACTCGTAATATTGGAGCAATTTCTCGGATGGGTTTTTTCTGTTTTTGCAGCTTAAGGATGGCTTCTTTCACCTGCATGGAGAGCTCCTTTGACCGCATGTTGTCTGTTCACAGCAAAATCTTCCACATGCAAGCACCACACCTCAAATCAACTCCAGGCCTTTTATCTGCTTAATTGATAATGACATCACGACGGACTTGAACACACCTGCCCATGAAATAGCCTTTGAGTCAATTGTCCAATTACTTTTGAGCCCCTGAAATGAAGGGACTGTGTTCAAAAAATGCTTTAGTCGCCTCACATTTTTATGCAATCGTTTTGTTCACCCCACTGAATTAAAGCTGAAAGTCTGCACTTCAACTGCATCGGAGTTGTTTCATTTAAAATTCATTGTGGTAATGTACAGAACCAAAATGAGAAAAAAGTTGTCTGTCCAAATATTTATGGACCTAACTATACATAGTATCAAAAAAATGTATGAATTGTTAAAATTATATATTTGTGATGCAATCCGAGGGGACCCTGAGACTTACCATATATGCCATATTCGAAATGAATCTAAAAAATCAAATTAATTGGAAGAATTGATTTTCTTAAACGGGTCAGTACAGTGAATCGAAATGCCCATCACAAATGCTGAATAATCCAATTGACTGTAGCTGCAGACCTCCAGAGCTCCTCATCAGTGACAACAGCACCTGGCTAAGACCCTGTGGTTAAGATCAGGGTTAGGGGCGGAGTTAACGGACTCAAGTCAAGTAAGCTAAGTGACAGAAACCTGCAGTCCAATTCTCAGCCCAGCAGAGCTGCAGAAGTCTGCCACTGGACCCATCTCAAGTAATCGTGTAAAGCACTTGTTTCCTCTGCTGTGTTATTGTCAGATATGCAAAACTGACAAAACACTGCCACTTACTAACTAAAAGAATATGAACGCACCAAATCAAAAAGGCTGACACAAGTGTAGGGACACCCAAAAGATGGAAGGATCGGGGAAGGCGGCTGCTTTAGGGCACTGCCCTGGTTTACAGTGATGCCCTGGATTCCCACTGAGCACCATGGGACTTGGAGTTTGATATCTCAGCCCTGTTGAGTACAGGGGGTACTGTGGAAGAGACATAATGACATAACGTTGCTGCCTGGGTTGGCAACTATAAAAGGACTTGCAAGCCTCACAGCGATAAGCCAGAGTTGGGAGATGGAGGACAAAGCTTACAGGAGGAGGAACATTAGAACACGGTGGAACGATTCTGTTAAGATCTGGCACACTTAGTCTTCATGGAAATTATTTAAGAAATTTCCATTTTCGCTGAGATATCTGGAATAGAACAGGGTGTGCAAATGTCTGAAATGTCAAAATCTCCCATTTGAAAGCCTTGGCGAATTTTTGAACTTGTCTGTCTTAACCTTTTCGGCCTTGACATCCTATTAGTATATATATATTATACTAATATGTATATGCAGCCATATTTGTAAAGCACAGGTACGTTTGCAGCTGTTGAAACCGGACATGCTACTGTTAGTGCAGACTGGAGAGACTGGCATACAGTCTGTGAAACAAGTAGTATTGGCAGCTATTGTATAATAATAGTGATCATTTATTTGGTTTTGTCATTGTTGAGCCTCCTAGACACCCCAAAGGTAGAATATCTCACAAAACAATTTTTCCCATAAAAACAGATAATACAGGGCTGAAAGGGTTAAAACAGGTGAACATTCTCAGCAACTTCAATTGCAGATTAGATTACTGTTTCGATTTTAACTGGAGAGGTTTACAAGTTCCGCTACTGTTTATATATTTTTTCTAACTCGAAGAATTGGGACTTTCGAGTCACGCCAGAAGTGAGGTCTCTCGTCTTCAATGGGGTCATCATCCATTCTGAGGTGAAAGAAGTAAGAGAGGTTAATGCCTGCATTTTGCCCAAACCCGTACTTCATTTTAGCTTGTTTGCAGTGCCTCCATCACACTACCGTTATGTGAATGCATGACAACATAAACAAAAAAATTTAATATGCCCGACCTTCGTTACAATTGACAAAGTCCCTGAGTGTACCTGAGTCTCTTATGCCATTCATGTTTCTTCTAACCTGTTGTAACGGCCCAGCCAGGACGCCCCTGCTGCATATGTTCCGGGGGAGCAGCCATGGGCTCCTCAGTACCTCCCTCCGGGACGGGACGCTTGGTGGCAGCCTCCCTGGGTGACGTTGGTGCCTCAGTTTCCCGCAGGGCTCCATGGGAGATGGAGTTCTCCACAACCCTGTGGGTATGTGGGGTGGCCACCAGGGGGTGCTGCATGGATCCCAGAGCCTCTGTGGACACCTCTACAGCCCCACCCGGAAGTACAATTAGCAACAGGTGATCAAGCACCTGGAGCACTTCCGGGTGGGCTATAAAAAGGGCCAGCATCCACCACTCAGGGGCCAGAATCGGGAGGAAGAGGACGAGGTTGTCTGGGAGGAGTGGTGGTGCCAGAGGAAGGATTGGTTTTGTAGTTGGTATTACTTGAAGTGCTTTGGGACTGTGTTGGGCCTGTGGGACACGGGGAAGACGTGCCCCACGGCTGAAGAGAAAATAAAAACTCGGTGTGATTTTACACGTGCCTCTGCGTCAGTCTGTGCCGGGTCGGGCGTTATATAGCGCCTTATTACACTGTTTAGCGTTCAAAGAGACCGGCAAAGTCTTGAAGTGTGTGAACAAAGTTCAGGCGCCAACTGATAAGCCATGATGCGAGACAGGCTTCCGGCAACACACACCATCAAAGCAACAACCATGACAAATACTGGGCAACAAATGAAAAGCAAAAATAAAATAAAAAAAAATATCTATTTTAATCAATGGGAGAACACTAAGCAAAGTTTAAATAACGAGAAAAGGGGCAGAAAAATGTCAAGATCGGGGCTTAGCCTCCTGCTAAAACAGAACGACAGGTTGGTCTGCCTGCTGCAATAAAAAGGAAAACGAGACACACAAACTCCAAGGAACAAAGCAGCCCTTCAGTCAATCAAGACCCCTTAATTGTCTAGAAGCAATTCCCGGCAACTTATTATCCCGAGGGTAACCAATGCACCATCAGTCAGCAGGCATTTCTGCGTATTTGTCATCGTCATTGTAATTTCAGATCGGAATCTGCCTTTACTTAATCTCCATTTGTGTCGTGGCGTCCTCTTTAGTGCGGGCCGTTTTAAATGGCATCTCTGTATAAAGTTGTCTTTGTAATTTAGCTTATGCGTCAAGATTTCGCTCCAGACAATGGCAGATTATTGCCTCTCTTAGATTACGGCCTACCAATAAAGGACATAAATTGACTTGAAATAATAATAATAATAATTCATTACATTTATATAGCGCTTTTCTCAGTACTCAAAGATATAAATGTCTCTTTAAGACCGTTCACATTGTTTGTCGGGTCATCCTTAAAAATGGCAAACCAGTAGAGAGAGCTGTCTTTTGTGTTTCTTTGCACTGATGCATGCTGGTCTAGGATGGCATAGGAGCACAGCTGCCTCACAACTCTCGTGCCCTGGGGGCTGTAAAGCTAATTGACGGGTGACTGTACCCTGCCGTTGACTGGCATCTATTACAGGGTTATTCCACACTTTATACCGTTTGCTTCTTACATGACTCCCAAATTGGCTGTGCAGGCTGAAAAATTAAATTTATTATTGGTTGGAAGGAGAGATTCAATGGATGGAGGGATGGCTGGAAAGATGGAGTAACTGATAGATGAATGGAAGAAGTGGACTGTTGGATGGATAGTCATGACCCCTCCTTTCTATCTTTCTATGACAAATTGAGTTTATTTTAAACAAATCCCTTGTCTCCTCAGACGACTCCTCACACTTCAATGACCTCTAAGCCTTTTGCTAGTCATTATTAACAATACGTTAATTAGTTGTGTTAAGAGGAACACGCCACCCAGAAATGATCATTTTTGCGTCTGTTGTTCATCCCATTCGTTATTTGTTGGATATTTACAGCGTAGAACACGTTTTTTACACCTTATTTGTTGATCTTTTTTGTTATCAGGATTCCGTGTCGGAGGTTGAATTTTACTTTTTTTCTTTCCCGTTGTTTTATGTGAGCATTTTGGATGCAACAAGTGACCTTGATCATTGCTTGATCGAGGCTAAGGGTTCACCTCAAATTCTATGAGTATGCAGAAGTGTTTGTGGATTTTGACAAACTCTGCGAAATTCTTTGGAGTATTTTAGAGTGGGTAACAATGGTGCAGTGGGTTTGTACGTGGCCCTGTCAACTATGCCGGATCGATTATTGTATTCAGGAATGTGACCTGAGCTGTGAGGCAGCTGGTAGACAGTACCGCAGCATCAGGTCCTGGGCCAGCAGGCTCCAAAACAGCTTCTTCCTTCAAACTGTTAGGATGCACGGTGACGGGTACTGACCCTCATCCACACCCCGTCCCGTGACGCACTACTGTGGCCCTCTCACTTGTACATTCCTGTTAAATGACAATGCAATAAAAGTGACTTGAGTCTAAAGACTAAGCTCTTGGTTGACCACTTCATCTCCATCCCTGTCCTCACCTATGCTTATGAACTATGAATGAGATCATGACAGAAATGAGGCTTAGTCACATAGTAGCTACTCCGTGATAGGATGGGAACTTCAGTAGTTCTTCAGATCCTCAGAGGAGAGTCGCTGCTCCTTCACATCTAGAGGAGCCACTTAAGGTGGTGTGGGTATGTCGTAAGGACGCTCCCCTGGTGGCTCCTACTGCAGCTGCTCTGGTCACTCCAACTCATCTGAGGACCTGTGGCAGACCCATGACACACTGAAGGGATCCTATCTCAGGGCTGGCTTGGAAGCGTATGTTGTCCAGGAAGAGCTGGAGTCTGTACCTGGGGACAGGGAAGTCTAGGCTGACCCGCTTGGCCTTGCTGTGACCCTCACCAGGAAAAGCAGATTAGAGAAAAAGATGAAACTCATGTTCCTTAACAGTTTTTACTGATGGCTGAGAAAAAAAATGAAATCTCTTGTTATCATGGAGGTTGAAGATAATGAAATTCCTGATACACACTCAGCAGCGGCAAAGAATATCAAAACATCTGTGGAAAAAAAATCTTAAAGTACTTGTCAGATGATCCCAATGGCAGATATCCAGTCATCCAGTCAGGTAAAATATTGTTAAATAAAACTTGTCTGCTGCACAGCAGTGAAGCGCTGAAGTGAAGACCCCACTGTGCTCCCTCAAGCCTGGCTGCTAGAGTGCGTCTTAAACAAGACCACACAGTACACGGCTGCTGGCCCAGACTGTTGTGTGACTTCTCCCCACTTCCTCTCTCTTGTTTAGGGTGGTCTTCGTCTCCAAACAGATGGGTGTTTGCCTCCACATCACATTTCCTTACAAAGATCAGATAGCCATTTGGGCTCAGTTTGCGTCTCCCTCTTTCCGTGTCCCACATCTGCGCTTACTTCCCAAGTGCCAAATTTAGCAGACGACTTTCACATTCGCCTCTTCCTTGTTAAGGAGCATGAAGGATGAAGAGAACCTGTGTTACGTCGGAGTGAGTCTGGGTCCTCGCCTTCCAGCCTTTTTCATTATCCCAATCATTTTACATGCAGGGTCCTTTTGTTGGGAATGCTGTCCTTTCACTCTTTGGACCAAAAATGTTACTGGTAAGCATCTAAAAATGAAATGTATATCTGAGGGAAAACCCTTTTGAGACATCTGGAAGTCAACCATCATTCTTGGATGGTTGTCCATTAATAACTTAAAAGTAATTACAAATGATTACACCTCACGTGACGAGTAATGGAGAAACATCACTCATCACCCACCCATCTGTCCATCCATCACTCCCGGGTTTTCTAAATGAAGAACACACACAGACACAGTGACAACGGGGAGTATTTGATTAAGGCTGATGAGAGGCCCATATTGAAAGGAGCCTGTCAACAAGTGACTTTCAGGCACAACTCTTCTCACCCCAAGGGCCTTTTCTTGACACACCGAGGAGACATGAATTAAACGAATTGGTCATTATAGAACAAAATGGCCTTGAGCTATGGATGTCAGGACTGAATACAGTAAATCTGTCCACGAATTGCAGGGTGTGAGTTGGTTCTTTTAAAGCAGTAGTGTGTGGCCCAGTGGTTAGTGCTGCTGCCTCAGGGGTCCGGTACTCTGATTTCTCATCTCGTGCCCAGTCGATGTCTGTGCGGAGTCGGCACGTCCTGCTCATGTCTGTGAGTTTTTCTTTAGCTGTTCCACCACATCCACACCACTTGTTTGTCACATTCATTGCTGGGCCTGTGGCAGTGTGTGTGATGGACTGTCACCCCACACAAGGCTTGTTCCCCAAAGTCTTGTGCCCGATGCCACTGAGGTTCTCAGAATCGGTTTAGGTGGGTTTACATTACATACAAGAGTAGTAGAACAATCCCAATGTCAGTTTGGGCACATTTTAAAGATGCCGACCGCTTGCCCCAATATTAGCTTGGGCACATCGTAGAGATGCCGCAATACCCCCACCCCAATGTCAGTTCGGGCACATTGTAGTAATGCCCATGTGACTCCCTCTAGAGCCCCCACTGGCTGGACACCCTGCAGCTCACCCAAAACATGCTTGGGAACACCTGGGAATTCTGCAAGAGGAGCTGGAATCTGTAGTGGGTGACATAACTGACCAGTTGTGTAATCAGCTGTACTGAAGGTGACTTCCAAGATGAGCAGACATTTTAGTTGTTTGCATTCACTCTCTTCTTTTCTGTATCAAGGGCAAGACAGGACCCAACCTTTGATGTCATGCCAATCCATCACAAGGTACAGTCACGCCAGGCCCATTAAAGGTCAACCATTGTACAGTGTGGCAGTAAACCTACTGGGCTGTGTGAAAAATGTGACCGAGCCGGGATTTGAACCCAAACCCCTGGAGCTATCGGCTTAACCCCTGTGCCACCGATCCATCTACCCAGAGCCTGCATTTTCTTTTCCCAGAAGCCTGTGTGCCAGCCTGTAATCATTGCAGTTTTTAAATGAATGATTTTTTAAGTGCTTAGGAAGACTCTAAATGTTTTGGAGGAGATAAAGAAGCCCACAAGCAGCAGCTCCATAGAAAAGTATGAGATGGACGCCACATTGCCCGTTGCTTTTTTCTTATGTTATTTCCGTTATCATTTTTTGCTTTCAGATTCCTCAATGAAGTGGTAACAATGCAGAAATTCACCTTTAGGCAGGTGAAAGGTGGGACTTATTGACATGAAGAAATTGACTACCTTGGAAATAAGGATAATGAGATTAACAGCTGCTGGGCATCAGCTATTGACAGAATATGATTAACGTGAGGTTTCATGTTGACCTCTAAATGGGAAAATATAAAAACTCAAAACTATTTTCCCTTCAGCGACCGCTCTGCAAGGTCTTTGTTTCCTGCAGCCTGTTGGTACGGACACTGAGCTGCCATGGGTTCATATCTTCCATCGAAGTGTCCATTCAAACATAGGCAGTGCTGACCACAAGCAATAATCATTAGCTGCTCCCGTCCCAATAATAAAGTGACCTTTAAGGGAGAAATGCTGGGGCCATATTTGAGCTTTAAAAATCTCATTTTCTGAAATTCACTTTTCCTTGTGAAGGTCGTGGCAGCAGCAGGCCAAGAAGGTCAGCCCAGACTTCCTTGTCTCCTGCTACAGATTCCAGCTCTATCCTGGAGCATTCTCAAGCCAGCCGAGAAACTTATGATCCCTCCATAGTGTGTCCTTTGTCTGTCACAGGATTTCCTCCCAAGTGGGAGGTCCAGTGGAAGCCACTAGGGGAGAATCCGTCCGACATGCCCAAACCATCTCAGCTGGCTGCTTTTGGCGACTCCTGAATTGGTGAGCTTCTGGTGTTCCGGTGACCCACATAACCCAGCTGGACCCTATCAGCCCAGCCACCCTGCAGAAATCCTCAATTCTGCCATTTGAGCTTGTCATCTCATTCCGTCTTCCGATTGTTATCCACAGCTCATGACCATAGGTGGGGACAGGGACGTGGATCAACCAAGAGTTTGGTCTTTAGACTTTTAGCTTCTGTTTCACCACTATGGACCAATACAGCAACCCACAGAACAGCCACCGCCACTCCAATCCTGCTGTCGCTCTCACATTTCCGTTTTCCATTACTCATGAATGAGATCCTGAGCTTCTTGAAATCCTCCACCAAGGGCAGTTGCTCCCCTCACACCCACATGGAGCAATCAACACTTTCTTGTCCAAGAGAGGACCATGACCTCGTACATGGAGGTGCCGATCCTCATCCCAGCCAATTCACACTTGGCAGTGAGTGAATAGTCAGAGCTATAACATTGGCCTGCCCAACTGGCCCATTATTATTCTGTCATCCAGGGCCATACCCGCGATGTCATTGGGATCAGGGTCATTTCTAGTATTTTTGGAGCTCTCGCTTGATATGAGGCCCCAAGCAGTATGTTAGCTTGCTCATCAGGACACTTGTGACAAGAGCAGGCCATGCAGCCCAACAAGCTTGTCCTTCCTGTTCACCTTGATTGCCTAAAATAACATCAAGTCGAGATATAACAGTCCCTAAAGCCCACCTCTCCACCACGCTACTTGGCAATTTATCCCTCAGGTCTATGGTTCTTTTCATGGTTCTCATGCAAGGAAATGGTCCTGACTGGGAAAAGTATTTGTACTGATGAACCTGTTGTAGTGGTTAGCCCAGGTAGACAGAAATCTATTCAGTGGACACTTGACGACCTGCCATGGACCCCTAGTCTATAAGTGCCTCACAGCTGAAGCAGCTAGTTTGAAAGGGATCCTAGAACTTCTACCCAACTGAACAGGAGCCCATCCATTCAGTCAGAATCACGAAAGTCGATCATCTGTGGATGAATTACTAGCACAGCTCCTACTTCTACATTAGGAAAACCAGCAGTTGCTGCAAATTTGTCTTTTGATCTCGACTTGTTCACCCTGACCGTTGAGGAAATTGTGTGTATCTGGTGTTAGGTTACAAGTGCAGGTAGGGTACCAAACTGTCCACCGTGTTTAATTGCGAAACGACAAGGAAGAAATTTAGTGACAAAATAAACAGGCACTTAATGGCGCAAGCAACCAAGAGAACTGTAGTCTCTGATGACTCTCTGCTGAGGGGTTTCTAGATTGTGATGGTCTCTGAAACTTAGGCACACAGCTCCATATCATGAGCCATGACAAGTCGCTCCTTGTGTAGCCGGCCATCAGTGATATCCTCCTAAAGGGCAACAGACAGCGCACCCATTTTATAGACAAAGCAGATACGCTTCACACTACGCCAGTTCACATTCAGCATACGCTGTGGGAGATGGCCAGCTGTCCATCCCAGCCAATACCCCCAGGCTGCTAGATGGAGCCCTCCCTGTAGCATGGAAGTGCCCCGAAGACCAGCAGGGAATTACGGACAATGGAGTTTTTATTCCCAACCCTGCTGGACACCGTGGGGCCCAGCAGAGGACGCTGCAGGGAGGCTCAAGGACTTATACGTGCCCTATAACCCGGAAGTACGTCATGATCACATGACCAGAAGGAACGACGTGCTTCCGGGTTGAAGAAGAGGACTTTTTATCTGACCCGGAAGTGATGAGGAATCATGGACTGTAGGATTGGAAACACTTCTGGGTCTGGGAATATAAAAGGACTGTGGGAAAGCCCAGACACTGAGCTGAGCTGAGCTAGGAGGTAGGGTGGCGAAGTGTCTGAGAGTGGAGGATTGTTATTGATTATTGATTAGTGTACTTGTACTTGTATGTGTAGTGTGGAGTGGAGGGTGCTTTATGCACATTATTATTATAAAATAAATAATAATTATAGTTTTACCAGGTGTTTGGAGAGGTATCTGTGGGTTCAAGGGAGCTCTAGTGCCCCCTACTGCTACAACGCTTAGACGTTTCTACCAACGCTAAAGACAGCCATGTGGAGAGAACATGTCAGTTACCTGTGATATCACTGGTTCAAGAACGTGGGAATGTGACTGACGGACATGTCTTCGAAATGTGCAACAAAACTAAAGTTTTCCAGTTCACTAAGCATAATGATAGGCCGCTAAAGTGCCAACACCAAAAATCTCTGTGCGGGACTTACGGATGGTCGAAATTTGCCATAACGTTGGGCTCATTTTCACCCATGTTTGTGTTCTCTAAATTTCGCCTAAGAAATAGCCTGCTACATACATTTCCGAGCGTCAGCACGTTTTACACGTGGGAATGTGGCTGAGTAGAGGGCGGTGAGGATTGAAGCCTCCGTAACCCATAGGACCGAGTGAACATGGAGAATATGGAATAAAAAAATCCATCTGAAGCGGAGATTGATCTTAGTTACTGCTTCACCTCTGTGGATGGAGACTGATTACCCGATACGCCTTAAAAATGAAAGAAAGTGCCTTATTATAGCCATTAGAAGCAGAGGAATAGGCTCTCAACAGTGCAAATTAGCATACAAACAAATGAGAAAATAAGTCCTAATTAGATTGGAAGGTGGAAAAAAAATAGATTAATAAATCATAATTCCATTAACAATAGCAGGTGTATTCTGTTTACAGCCAAATGGAAAATGTAGGTATGAATATATTTGGGGATTTCTTGTTTGCACGCCATTCCGATGAAGAATTAATAATCTGCCGCATTTCTTAGAATCTCGTGTCTGCAGGCGTTTTGTGTTGATTTTCTTCATTTTGATTGGATTATTTCCATCCGTGGCACACATTTCATCTGTTCGACCGAGCTGAGATCTGTGCCTCTCTGTTCTTACTTGAGACGCACTTGATGGCCTTGACAGACATTTCTGCCTGTCAGCTCTGATTGATTTTGTCCTCAGAATCTGACACGGAGGTGCCTTCATAGGATATCCAGTGGAAGAACCCGAACGCTGAAAGATGAAGTTAAAGTTAAGGATATGGCCCGGCATTCCTCACACATCCCTACAGGTGGGCTTGCTGGGCTCTGTGATGGACTGGCACCTTATTTCCTGCTTTGTACCCACTGCCCCAATAACCCAATGTCCCAACCGTTGTGGTGTCACGGCCTAATTTTTTGACATGCCAGGGTGTCACCCTCTGTGAATTTAGTGCGAACTACTGGGGGATGGTGGAGGGGTTATCCCATATCCCCTTCTGTGAACTTACCACAACCAAACTTTGGTTCCCCCTATGTGAATTAAGCAGGATCTTCAAAACGTTGGGGAGGTCCCCCGCAGCTGTCAGTGTGTTACATGAATAAAGCCCGATCGTCAGTGGTGAATGAAGCATGAGTGGGCTTCGGGGATGTAGTCACCTGCTGCCTCTGTGAATGGAACGTGATCTTCAGAGTGGTGGTGGGCAGTGTTTCGTCTGGCGCAGCCCCCACAATTTGTGAAAACGGTGCTCTAGTCAGTGGGTCTGCACCTACGCATATGGAGACACTCGTGGGGTCTCGTGCTCCTTCTCAACCGCTCAGGTCTGCTGATGAATGGCCACTGGTGGTCACATCAAATCTCAATCCAGACTCTCTTCATGAGCTCCCCGACCTCCATTCAAAACTCTTGACTCCCTTCGTGTGTTTTAAGAAACATCTGAAGACCCCTCTCGTTTCTGATATTAGCTGTTGGGTTTGGTGATTCTGGGGAACTGGAACTCGCTGGTATTTTATTTTGAGCTCCTCACTTGTGGTAATCAGCGTTTGTCCCCTTGTCTGGGCCCACTTCTTCCCAGACGTTCCCCAGACTGATGTTTACTCAGGTATGTTGACCTCTTTTGTAAGTTGCTTTGGATAGAAGCAAATAAATTTATATGCAAACTGCATGCATTCTGACAGTCTTCAGACCCTTTCACGTTTGTCACATTTTGTTATGTTGCAGTCTTGTACTAAAATCATTTCAGTTCATTTTTTTTCCCCATCAAGCAACACTCAGAACTCCTGAATGACAAAGCAAAAGCAGGAGTTTAGAAATGTTTGCAAATTTATTAAAAATACAAAAACTGAAATCGCACATTGATGCAGGTATTCAGTCCCTTTGGCTTGGCTCTGGTGCATCCCATTCTATTGATCATCCTTGGGATTTTTAAGGTCCACCTGTGGTCAGTTCAATCGCCGTAAAGTGAAGACGTAAACCAAAGTCTGACTTTCTAAAGTGGACGTGGCCCAAGACTGGGTGGGTTCTCCTCCAAGTACTCTGGTTTTCCTTCCTCATCCATGTCGGTTCCTGTGACGAGACGTGTCATGGTAACACGAGCGGTCGGCGTGTCTTTTGCTATTTTAACTATTGTGGAAGGTGCAGGCGCTAAACAAGGAGCAGAAGGACTGAAGAAAATTTGAGGTGCAAGCCGGGCCACCCCATTTACTGCAAGTGTCCAAAAAATAAGCAAAAATGGGCACCTGTTGGCACAACAGAAAATGGGCGTAGTGAGTGCCGTTTTAGTCTCAAGCATGCGTGTGGGGCTGAGTTCAATTAACAGAGACGGATTTATCCTGTTCTGATCAGAAGGGGTGTGGCTTACTTGATTGGGGGCGTGGCTACGTTGCCCTCCATGAATGGCTTCTCTGAACTAAGGAGGAGGAAAGAGATGATGGGGTAGCTTGGGCAGCCCCTCTTTTCCTGACAGCTTATTGCATACCTTGTCCATGCCTGAAAGGTGGTCCTCAGGAATGCCCATGCGTGACACTGTGTATAGACCGGAGAAATGCTAAAAGTTAAATGTACTTGCATGCCCCGCCAACGTGCACTTACCCTGCAGCACCCCTCTGTCCAGGTACATGCATTTGCCCCCTGGTGATGGTGTGTCTCAGAGTAAAGTTGATTGCTGGCAGTAAGTGAAGATGGGAATCCACTAGAGAGTATGGATGGAGGTCTCACACTCACGTACACACTGGCAAGACGGCGAGACTGATTAGCAGTTGTAACCAATAGGGTGTGCCGTCGAGCCCAAACCACGGACGTAGTATCACCCAACAGCAAGTCCAGGTTCAAATAAAAGATTTTAATTTGCCACCAACACTTTTATAATTAAATGCCATCCTCAATCCTCAAAACACAAACAGATCCTCTTCCTCTTTCCGCCTCCAGTTGAGTGTCGCCGTTTCCTCCCATATCTGACTCCTCGAGGTGAGGCCGCAGGCTTGTTTTAAACTGGACCCGGGACTGGCGGAAACCGGGATAGTCATCCCCTGGCAGCACCCTCCTTGTGCTACCCTAAGACCCCGACAGGGTTGTACTTCTGGACTCTTAAGTCCCATGCCAACCTGCCACCTGCTGTGTGAGGGAATGCATTGCTCCCAGCACTCAAGTTCATCCAGTCCACTTATTCCCCTTCTCTCCATGCCAGGATGAAGAATGCAAGGTGTTCCAGCCGGGTCGAGTCCTTCCATTACAGCCTCCCGTCCTGGCAGGAATTCATCCACCATCCCACCCAGGATGCCTGTCCTCCATCTCGGGCACTTACAGTAGGGAGTGTACCGTAGTGGTAGTGTGGCGTGTAATTGGAGAAAGCAGCCTTAAGTCCACCGAGAGTGACTTCAAATGGTATTAAGTCGAGACCGGAGAGGAGGATGTCCATGTGTGACCTCTCTGCTGTCTGTGTCCTGCAGGTCATGTTCAGAACTGCCGAAATTACTGAATTGAGCACAGAGAGGAGAGGAGTTTGTGAACTGACGCCCAAGTTACAGTAAAGTGTGGAAATGATGGCTAGTGTGGGAACTGAGGGAGAAGGAAGTCATGCTTAGCGATTGGGCCTCTGACGGTACTGAAACATATTGGTGTGGAAGCCATCACAGGTGAGGCACTGGTTTGTATCGAATCCTGAACCATTAGCTCAAGTCAAGGTTTTGAGGAGTGGGGTGGTTGATTATTTTTGATGATTCTTGTTAATTTCAGGTGTTCCTCTGGCTGAATTTTGTTCTCCTTTCTACTTGGTGAGCCATCCCTGAGGTGGTGGACTGTGTCCACTTGATTCTTGATGTGTATTCAGAAGTGCACAAGATCATTCTGAAAGTGCAATAAAGGACAGCCGTTGGTTGTGTGCACCACAAAGTACTCTCATCATTGTCCCTCATTCTCTCACTGGGGGGCTTGGTTCATGAACTATAAGGTGCCCAGGCATTTCATACATGTTGGAACAGTGGGCAGGCGCAATGACCCCTTAGGGAGTGGGACTGCAGTTGTGCGTGGGAGCCCTCTAATGGACTGCAGGCCGTGCCGTCCAGACAGGCTGTGGCTCCTCGTCGTTCTGTTCTGTTTCACCATCACAGTGCACTTTATTTAAAGAGACTAAAGTAAAATATGCAGGACTTGATTCTTGATGTGGGCAACTTCCAGGCCTGCGGGGACCTCGCCCAGAAGTTTGAGGACCTTTGTGTCAAAGGAAACGACCCTCCCCTGATCCATCATGTCAAAGGTTAGCAGCTTAATAAAATGTTAATCAGTTTAACATATGAAAAAAAAGAGCAACAGTAGAGACTGTCTGTTAATTAGCATAAATTATAATATAATGGGAAGTAAATCAGATTCACATGTAAATGATAATCTAAATAGGAATCCTAACCAGCTGTTCCTCCTCTGTTTAGCCATTAGAATGTTCCATATGACGCCGAGACCAAATGGGTCTAATTAAAGGCTAATGACACCTGGATGTGGGCACCACAAGTGAGGGCACCTCCACGTTAATCAGGAAGCCCACCATCCTCACTGGAGGTGCAGCTCCACTCCAGATTTGTGGCTTTGTAGAAACTCAGGCCCACTTTGACAAGATCACGGTGTAGCAAATCTAAAATGGGATATCATATCAGAACAACTGTGCTTGATTTGGTTTATAAATAAATAAATAAATACATGCTACATATTTGATTTCTAAGCACTTCTCCACTTGATTGTTTTTTGTTCCAGACAGTGGATCAGCCTAACTGTGGAAATGGATGGATGGATCATGAAAGGGATGGTGGTCTCTTCTCTTTGCTCAGCTCATTTGCTCTCCTCTGTTGACCTGTTTTTAATTATTTGTTCTTATACAGCGCATCCCTTTTTCCACATTTTGTTATGTTACAGCCTTATTCCAAAATGGATTAAATTCATTTTTTCCCTCAGAATTCTACACACAACACCCCATAAATGACAACGTGAAAAAAGTTTACTTGAGGTTTGTGCAAATTTGTTAAAAATAAAAAAATTGAGAAAGCACATGTACATAAGTATTCACAGCCTTTGCCGTGAAGCTCAAAATTGAGCTGAGGTGCATCCTGTTTCCCCTGATCATCCTTGAGATGTTTCTGCAGCTTCATTGGAGTCCACCTGTGGTAAATTCAGTTGACTGGACATGATTTGGAAAGGCACACACCTGTCTATAGAAGGTCCCACAGTTGACAGTTCATGTCAGATCACAAACCAAGTATGAAGTCAAAGGAATTGTCTGTAGACCTCCGAGACAGGATTGTCTCGAGGCACAAATCTGGGGAAGGTTACAGAAAAATTTATGCTGCTTTGAAGGTCCCAATGAGCACAGTGGCCTCCATCATCCGTAAGTGGAAGAAGTTCGAAACCACCAGGACTCTTCCTAGAGCTGGCCGGCCATCTAAACTGAGCGATCAGGGGAGAAGGGCCTTAGTCAGGGAGGTGACCAAGAACCCGATGGTCACTCTGTCAGAGCTCCAGAGGTCCTCTGTGGAGAGAGGAGAACCTTCCAGAAGGACAACCATCTCTGCAGCAATTCACCAATCAGGCCTGTATGGTAGAGTGGCCAGACGGAAGCCACTCCTTAGTAAAAGGCACATGGCAGCCCACCTGGTGTTTGCCAAAAGGCACCTGAAGGACACTCAGACCACGAGAAAGAAAATTCTCTGGTCTGATGAGACAAAGATTGAACTCTTTGGTGTAAATGCCAGGCGTCACGTTTGGAGGAAACCAGGCACCGCTCATCACCAGGCTAATACCATCCCTACAGTGAAGCATGGTGGTGGCAGCATCATGCTGTGGGGATGTTTTTCAGCGGCAGGGACCGGGAGACTAGTCAGGATAAAATGAAAGATGACTGCAGCAATGTACAGAGACATCCTGGATGAAAACCTGCTCCAGAGCACTCTTGACCTCAGACTGGGGCGACGGTTCATCTTTCAGCAGGACAACGACCCTAAGCACACAGCCAAGATATCAAAGGAGTGGCTTCAGGACAACTCTGTGAATGTCCTTGAGTGGCCCAGCCAGAGCCCAGACTTGAATCCGATTGAACATCTCTGGAGAGATCTTAAAATGGCTGTGCACCGACGCTTCCCATCCAACTTGATGGAGCTTGAGAGGTGCTGCAAAGAGGAATGGGCGAAACTGGCCAAGGATAGGTGTGCCAAGCTTGTGGCATCATATTCAACAAGACTTTAGGCTGGAATTATTGCCAAAGGTGCATCGACAAAGTATTGAGCAAAGGCTGTGAACACTTATGGACATGGGATTTCTCAGTTTTTTTATTTTTAATAAATTTGCAAAAACCTCAAGTAAACTTTTTTTACATTGTCATTATGGGGTGTTGTGTGTAGAATTCTGAGGAAAAAAATGAATTTGATCCATTTTGGAATAAGGCTGTAACATAACAAAATGTGGAAAAAGTGATGTGCTGTGAATACTTTCTGGATGCACTGTAAGTTGAGAAGACATCCTAATTTAAATATTGTAGCATTTGTCTAAACGGCAGTGAACAGGAACTTTTCAAAGAAGTCCAGTCAAATGATAGTGCGACAGCACACAGCAGACCACCCATTATGTGTATTGTATTAGAAGGCAGGGATGGAGTGGCCACCCGAATGAGATGGACCGACCCTTGTCTTATTGCAAGTCCCTGGTGTGAATGGATATCCTGACCTGGATGGCCAGTGTCCCCTTTCCCGGGACACGTGGAGACCACTTTTCAGAGCTCCACCAATGTACTAGTTGGGCAGCCTCCCATTATTAGATCACTTGTTCACACACCCCTAATGGCAACCTGGGAGTTGTAGTCCCATTTGGGCAGGAGCTGCCAAGAATACGTGTCCCTTGACCTGGACGTGCTTCCTTCACACTGTGTCATGACACTGGAAGTATTCCCTGGTCTAATGTACAGTAAAAGGAGTCTCAGTCGGGAGAGCAGGAGGAGGAAGAGGAGGAGGCAGGCAGATAAAGCCTGCATGGAAGGAGTGGAGGGTAGACACGAGAAGAGAGAGAATTGTGCATTGTATGTGTGTTTTGGAGGACGTGAACGGCTCTTTAGCGGTAGCTCCTTTAGATAAAATATCTTCTGAACCCAGAACTGGAGTCTGAGCAGTTATGTCTGATGTTTGGGAATCTGTTATGCCCCCTAGAGGCCACAGCATGCATCTCCTAAGTAATCCATTTTGAATGTTAAGAAGTTGTTGGCATGAGGAGTAACCCAAAAAAAAACTGGACATCAACTTGGTTAACTGGCAGGAGATAAAGAGTACAGAGAAGAGGAGAACAAAGTCCCGAGTGGAGTCTCTCCCTGTATCTGATAATTTTTCTGATTTATATTCGTAACATTTATCCTGGTAAAGTTAGTAAACTTGTGAAATCCAGAAATGATACTAAAACTGGAAGGATGGCAGACATGGAGGACTCGGCAAAAACAATTCAAGAAGTCGTGGACAAGCTTCAGAACTGGACAAACCCTTGGAGCATAGAGTCTAGTGTGGAAAAGTACAAAGTGCCACACGTGGGCAAAGGGAACATCCGTTATAAATACAAGATGGGAGACTCTGACCTGCAGGAAGTGACCTCTGAAAAGGATGTAGGGATTTATGTTGACACGTTTTCATCATCTAAGTAAGGCGCATAAGCAACGAACAACATCAAATAAAATGTTAGGGTTGTCACACACGTGCGTATAAATGAGAGTAATTCCACGCTAGACCAGGGGGTGGCGGAGTGCGCTGACCTTTTTTCTCGCTTTTCCACGGGAAACTCCACCTGGCCCTGACGATGTCACTTCTGGTTCCGCCTCGATGATGTCACATCCAGTTCTGGGCCCTTGGATGACATCACTTCCTGTGTGGAGCCCACGGACGAAGAGACTTAAGGCCCTTTTGATGACATCACGTCCAGGTCCGAGCCTATGGAAGAGGACCCTTCCGCTTCCCCCCTTGATGACTTCATTTCCCTTTCTGGCCTTTAAAGCCGCCATATTCTACTTACCACATCGGTTCTGTTTTGGACTCCGTTCTGAGCACATCAGTGCTATCAGTTTACTCTTTTGCAGCCAGGGTATATTCTATGGGTGGCTGCCGCAAACCTTTATGACTCTTGCGTCTGGTTTTTGTGACCGGTTACATCATAGAAACTGTTGAATGTAAATCAGGGGACGTTCTGCTCAGAAGACATAATGCACAAGTGAGAGCACATCTGGAGTGTCGTGTGCAGTTGTGGTCACCACTCTCCAAGAAAGACACAGCAGCACATGAAGCTGTGCGGAGGAAAACAACCAGGAGCATCTCAGGGCTTGATGACACGTCCTGCTGTGATAGACTCGGAGAATTAAATGAAATTATCAGGTGAAGCTCTAAATTATCCTTACAGAAAATAAGGGGGCACCACAGGGCGGTCTCTGGAAGACGATCAGAGACACTGGAAGAGTCGACGCGGTTTCAGAAACAGCAGCAGAATTGGGGTCACTCTTACTTTATGAGGTGTTTGCTGCGGCCTTAACAGCGGGAAGGCGACTCTTCTGAATGTGCGGCTGTGAATCATTCACCGTTTAATAAATGCGCCCTGTTATCGGGCATAACTCTTAGGGTGTGTGTGTGTGTGTGTCTCTCTTGGTCTTCCCATCTCGGTACTCGTTACTGTATTTATTCACAAAGTTGTTGTGAAGTGGCCCAGTTCATTGCACGACTACTTCATGAGAGTGGCCTAAACCTTTTTATTTGGACGCATTCACGTCTCTCTGAATATTATTATTTTTATTATCTTTGTGGTGAAGACTTAGCGTTACTATCAGAAAACTACAAAAGGTGTCATTTTTGCTGCTCAGGGTGCTGTAAAATCGTGACGTCCACTACTGTCTTCACAGGTCCTACTCTGAGGAAGGACAAATTGTTATCCCAGTCAGATTTTTAGGACGCATCGTAATCTGGAGCTGCTTGATAAATACGGACTGTGGAAAGCCGGGGGGCTCCAGCTCCCCAACCCCGACACAGACAGGCAGAGACACAAGTGCATCACTCCCTCGCTCCCCACAGCAGCACAGTCCCTTCCTCTTCTCTCCTTGTCGTCCACCTTCCACTCCTCCTCTTGGCAGGCTTTGTCCCTCTTCGTCCTGACTCTGGCTCTCCGAATGGCGTGAGGGGGCTCCTTTTAAGCAGACCCTGGGAGTGTTCCAGGTGTCTCGTGAATCAGACCCGGGTGTGGTGAAAGGGCTCTGCAGCAGCTTCTCCTGGCGGCCCCTACGGAACCCAACAGGGCTGTGCAACACTCCAACTCCCAGCATGCCCTGCAGGAATCCATGGTGCTACAGCCACCCAGGAGGGCTGCCCTCCAGCGTCCCTGCTGATGCCCTCTCCCCCGGTCCTTCCATCCAGCTGGGGTCGAGGCCAGGTAATGGCCGTGGCAGGGCTCAGATCTGTCAGTGTCCAGGACTTGTCACGCTCTTCTTCAAATGCTTATAGCCAGTGCCTAAGCCCAGGTGGTCAGCCGCAGACCCCGTCAGTGCCAAGGTCTGGCGTCATTTCTACTCTGGGTGCCAACAGCGTCCCCTCTTGACTGTTTCACTCTCCCCGAGGGAGGACCCGGTGTTCTCGCCAATGTTCCCCCTTTGACCCGACTGGCATTAAAAGCGTATAAAGTGCTTGTTATTACGCTCGAAGCGGCCGTCCCGTCCGGTTTTGTGTTCTCCATTTTGTTAGGCGTACGGCAGGCAGAGCTTTTTGTCAGAGGCGCCTTCAGACGGCGAATGGAGAGCCGAGGTGGGAAGGTGCGTTTGTGGAGCGCCGCGCTGGAAGTGCCCACCGCTCCCTGATATTCACGCATTTATCATGTTGACATGAGCCGCTACTTTTGTGAGGTGGAGAGAAATGTCGAAGTCAGCTCTTTCTCCCCGCTGTGCTCGGGCGGGCGTGGGGGCTGCGCGCACAGCGATTTGCATTGACGCCGCTCCTCGGCTCGTCTCCTCGCCCGCTATTTTTCTGCCATTTCTAATCTTCTGTCCTGCGTGTCTGTTTTTTTTTTCTTCTCCTTCCCTTTCTGCTCCATAGAATAGCAGTTGTTTGTTTTTAATTCTTATTTAATGAGATTTATACAGAAGTGGATGGCATGATTATAAAATCATTTTAATCTTTCATAATTAATTTCAAAGCAGGTATTACTCAGGTGAATAATAAACAAAATAATTTTATGCATAACCTTGCATGCTACATTAGCTGTGAACAAAGCTGCTCTTCAGAGATTTATTGTTCATATTACACTTTACATGTGCTATAAAATATTTGTTTTACAAAGAAACACTTTGTTTTTGGCTTTTAACGTTCAGCAACATCCGATATGCTTCCTCCGTATGTATGTAGCGCCTTTCATCAAGAGTACGAAAAAGCCGTCCATCTATTAAAATCACAACTTACTAAGTGAAGGAGCGCTTCAAGTAACAAAGTGGCATCACAGCGTGTGTGTAGACGACTCCTGGGAACCCCCCCAGACACATCCCGACTCATTTCAGGTCTATATAGCGCCTTTCAATTACAAGCGCAATTCTAAAGCCTGCCAAACAATAAATGCACAGATGAGTGCTTAGAGAAGTTGTGCTTAAAGTGACAAAGTAGCATCCTAGTGCGTTACAGCTGCTTGGAGCCAATGAGCAAAATCCGATTCATTTCATTTCTATATAGCGCCTTTCATCATCATCACAATTGTACAGCCCACCATCCAATAAGTTCACTGAAATTTACAACATAAAGTTGAGCTTAGAGTGGCCAAGGCACGTCTCAGTGAGCAAAATGGGATTAGTTTCACTTCTGTATAGCGCCTTTCACCACAAGCTCGATTCCAAAGCACGCCAATATAATGAAGTGCTAAAAGTGACATCCCAGTGTGGGACACCTGCTTAGAGCCAATGAGCAAAATTTGATTCTTTTCACTTCTGTATTAGCGCCTTTCATCACAAGCTCAGTTTCAAAGCCCGTCATGTAAGAAATGCCCTGACATTTACAAACTGAAGAGGTGCTTAAAGTAACAAAGTGGCATCTTAGCATGTGACTTCTGCTTGGAGCCAATGAGAAAAGTCACTTCAGTTCTGTATAGCGCCTTTCATCGCAAGCACAATTGCCAAGCCTGCCCATATAAGAAATGCACAGGCAATTGCTAAAAATAATCTTTAAAGTTACAGATTGGCATCCCAGAAAAATGGAATTCATTTCAGGACATATATAGCGCCTTTCATCACAAACAGAATTGCAAAGTTTGCCATGTAATGAATACACCGATAATTTCTAAATGAATTTGTTCCCTAAGTGACAAAGTCGCAGTCTGGTGTGTGACACTTGCGTGATTCATGTTAGTTTTATATAGCACCTTTCATCACAAGCACAAGTGCCAAGCCTGCCATTTCATAAATGCATGGAGGGTCACTAAAAGAATTTGTGTTTAAAGTGACAAAGTGGCATCCCAGGAGCTCCCCCAGAACCATCGGATGCATTTCAGTTCTATGTAGCGCCTTTCACCACAAACACAGTTGCCATTTCATGAATACACAGACCATTTCTAAATGAAGTTGGCATCCCAATCTTCGGCAGGTGGTTGGAGCCAATGAGCACTTCCATATAGCGCCTTTCTTACATGCACATTTGTAAAGCCTGCATCACACACAAAATGACAAAGTGACACCCCAGTGTGTGACGGCTTCTTGATGTCCCTGCCAGGTGTTGATGCTGCGTGAGGTGGTCACCACGTGACAGACATGACACGACGTGCCTCTTTGCCACAGGATGCGGTGACTCCGTAGATGACTGGAGGAGTGACACGGCTCGGGTGGCTCTTCACTGTCACCAGCAATTTGCTAGTTCAGCCGAAATTATGGATTCATTAAGGAGGCTGTCATTAAGGGCCTGCATCTGTTACTTTCATTTCATCTTGTCACAGTAACTGCTACTCACACGGGGCTTCATCAAAATGGCCTGGAAACATTATGGAGCAAGAACTTCTAAGGCAAGAAGCAGCAAACGGTCACTTTACAAGCGGCAGGTACATCAGTCAGTGCCACGGGGAAAAGCAGAGCGGCGCAGAGGTTGGGAGCCCAAACCCTGAGGTTGTGGGGTTAAATCCCGCTGATCACGCCGTGCGACTACAAGCAAAAAGAAACACAACCAAATGTTGTAAGACGCCTTGGATAAAAGTGTCCGCCAAATAAGCAAATGTAAAGTCAGTGACGATTCAACAAACGGACAGCCATCTGCCCATTAGGCCACCAGTCCAGGGCCATGGCTGTCTAGAGGCAATCCGGTGCAGGGGTCCCTCACACACATACCCAGCTGAGCCACACGGACACCTTTGGGCCGGGGACGGAAAAGTGAGTGGAAAACGGAGCCGTCAGGCAATCGCAATGTGGTGGGGATATGGGCTCATTCTGGACTCGGCGACTTAACTGTGTTGTCTGGGGACAAATTCTAAAACTCTTTTACAACAAAGAAACCCCACACAGGTCAGGTCAGGTTGGGGATCATGCACTGATACAGCGCATTGCCGTACCCACCACACAGCGAAACAGCTTGGGATCCTGGTTGGCAATCCCAAACCATATGACCCGAAACAGGCGGACACACAGGTCCTCAACCAACAATGTGGATCCTGGGAGCTGGACCATCCTCGGGGGCTCACGCTACATAGCCGTAGTGTCGTAACTGACACTCCCTTACAATGCAGGTAATGTGCCTCAAACCAGCGGTACTCCCCACAGTACACCAAAATACCTGGAGGGTACCAGTTGGTAATTAGCCGTAGCTAATTAACAGCAGTAGGAGGCGTATGAATGGTATTGCTAGATACAATTTAACCAGTCAGTATTATTAGTATTAGTATTAAACAGTAGTCTGCGGTGGGTTGGCACCCTGCCCAGGATTGGTTCCCTGCCTTGTGCCCTGTGTTGGCTGGGAGAGGCTCCAGCAGTCCCCCGTGACCCTGTGTTCGGATTCAGCGGGTTGGAAAATGGATGGATGGATTAAACAGTAGTAATAGTGGTGGGAGGTCCCGTGTACAGAGCCCTTTTTTCAGCTTAGCCACTAGAGGGCCACACTCATATCAAAGCAAAGCGAGTTTTCTTCAGTGCTCATCTTCTCAGCCTGCGACGGCCCTGATTGGCCTATGAAGGACGTTTCATCTTAACTAACTAACGAACTAACTGACTAAATATATTTTATATAGCACCTTTCTCAAGTGAACGTCATGCACACTGATATTCTGATAGTTTTACAAAATGAGTCCTGGCAGGTAGTGTGACTCACCCAGACTCAGATGAGGGACACAGTGGTGGGAACTGAAATGGAAATCAGCTGATCTTTACTGTTCTTTACTATGCTTAGCCACTAGGGGGTGACACTTCTAAAGTAGCTCCCATGTCACTCGCCATTCTCCTCTGTCCTGGCACCAGGATGGGATATTGGCAGTACTCATTGGTCGTCATCACACTGCCAGTTCTGAGGGTGCCAGGGCCGCCTCCTTTCCTTGGGGTCTTTCTAATGAGTTTTCAGAAACAAATGAAAATGTGAGAGCCATCATCCTAATTTTCGAGGGTCTCCCCAGCTGTTTTTTTTTTTCTTTAGGTCCTACAGGAACAGGTCTTCAGAATTGTTACAGCTTTTCTCTGATCGCTTTTGCTGTTAGATTTGTATTTCTGATAAAAGCCCCCAGTGACCCTCCTCGCGCCGTCTCTCCTCTGATCGCTTCTGTCACTGGCCTCGCTCCATCGCTCACAAAAGAAAGCTGCATGAAGTCTTTTAAGGGGGGGGGGGGGGGTGCAGAACATTTTTATTTATCGGCCGTGTTTCTTTGGCAGTCCTGGGGGGTTCGTCTTATGGAAGGTGTTGAAAGTGATATGACATGATATCGATGGACGGCCATTCTGTGGGGCCGTGTCCAATGCCATTCTTTTCCTTTCATTTTCATTATTCTTCTTGTTCCTGTCATTGGAGTTCTTTGATTGGTGGGCATCAGGGAGCCGTGAAATGCCTGAAGAAAGGGCAACACGAAAAAAAAAAAACAAGGCGGTAGGAGAAGGTGGGATCTGAAGAATGTCAGTGCTGATCTGCAAGGAGTTTGGTGGATAAACATGGACTTGGAAAGGAGCTTGACAAAAGGGCACAGGTCACGTGCACAAGGACCACCAGCTCCTCTCTGAGCCTTCAAACTCTGAGCGGCGTCAGGCTTTAAGGGGGCAGAGGTCAGGGCCTTTTGAAAAAGCAGACTGCTGAGTGAGTGTGCAAGTGGAGCTCCGACTGGGCTGGGAGCTTCATGGTAAAGCCTTATAATGGGAAATAACTTTGTGAAAGTTTGTGCTGCTTCTGAAAGGTGCTATATAACGCAAACACTGACTGGGCAGTCCAGATCAGCAGAAGCCCACTGCCACCATCGATACTGGGCCCTCTCTCGATCTGGGATTTAGTACTTTCACATCCATCAAGCTTTGTATATGGTGCCTTTACTATCTGCCCAACTTGCACTGCATTGTTCTGTATCTATAAGTCTGTTATATAGTGCCTTTCATTTCTCACCATCTTTTAGCCAAAAATTGCATCTTTGTATGTATCGGTCAATGTGTCTGTTGTATGGTGCCTTCTAATGTATCTGTCATATAGCACCATTCTGTCTATCTGTAGGTCTGCTATGTAGTGCCTGTCACATCTACAGTATGTCATATAGTGCCTTTCAACTATCTATCTATCTATCTATCTATCTATCTATCTATCTATCTATCTATCTATCTATCTATCTATCTATCTATCTATCTATCTATCTATCATAGTGCCATTCTCTCTCTCTCTATCTTTCATATAGTGCCTTTCATATCTATCTATCTATATGTCTATCTATCTATCATATAGTGCCAATAATAGACGTTGCTTCCTTTAAGAACCCTGGAGATGATTACTTGAAGGATGCTTAATTATCTGGAGGGCAGTGGAGGAAGGACACACTTAATGCAGTCTGGGTGGGCTGGCGTCGGTCCCACAGCCACTGGGATAAACTGTCAGTTTGTCTTAGTTGCTGTCTGTCTTGTGTCTGCCTAATCAGTGTATTATGCAGCACCTTTTGTGTTTGTGTGTAATGACTTGTCTGTCTATCCGTCTATCGACATCTCTTATATAGCGCCTTTATGGTGTTTATCTCTTCTGCCACCTGTCTTAAACTTTACAGTACCTTTCCTCTGCCTGTGTATCCATCTTTCTTCAGATCTATGATATAGCGCCTTTCGTCTGTCTACCTCTTCTATGGTAGCTTTCAGTTTTAATGATCTGTAGAATGGGATGCCAGGGTGGATGCCCAGCCCACACCCTAACCCTACTAACATTCATAAATCCCCAGAGGCGTCACCTTCATGTTATTGCGGAGCTTCGGCATTCCTCGTGGCCATTTTGCGCTTGCCGACGCTGTTCAATGCGCTGCGCTTTCTCAGCTTACAATTAATGGCTCTGAATCATCATTAAGGCTGAATGAACATTAACTTTCAAACGCCATGAATGGCAGTATGAATAATATATATATTTATATGAGAGCAGGGGAATAAATAAAGCCAACCTGTGAATTATTCATCCCTCTCAAATTAAACTTTTCTTCCTGACTTACCCTGATACTGTTTGGCAGCTGGCTTTGCAACAGCTTGTGGGGGGGCCGGGGGACTGGGAGACGTTGAGGACTGTTTAGAACTCACCTGAGCCACATTATGCAAATGGCAGTCACGTGAGCGGCTCACATAAATAAGATGTGAAGCTCTCAATTAAGAGCGGCCCACTCCCTTAATTAGTGCGCTAACGATGTCTTCCACTCGGCTTCACAAATGTTGCTTCAGCGTGTTCAGCGTCTTCTCAGCCGGCCTGGCGCTTTGTGTCATTGGCACCTTGATGGCGACAAAGATGAGATCTGAACCATGGTGGTGGCCGTGGCGTCTCTGAGCTGTGATAACCTGACATTCGGATGCTGGTGGGTTTACAGAGTTGATTTTGAGCACAGGTGCTTCTCAGATTCAGAGGTCTCGGGTTCAAATCACATTCTTGGTCAAGTCCAGTGGCATTATTGGCATAATAGTGGAGCATAAAGTGGCATGAAATAGCAACATACACACAAACACAGGACAAGTAAAGAACTATAATGTGCTACCCTAAAAACAGATGAATGAATGTATAATCTATTTATGCAAAATGCTAAGGGTTGTCCATCACTAACCACTGTCCCTTGAACCTCATCTTAACTGAGATCTTATGACGTGATGCGTACTTCTGTAGCAAAAAATTAGAGTTGTGTGCAATGTGATTGAGTCTTGGATCCTTCTCACAGCAAATGGCGGCCCGGGCACACACCATAAGTGACAGGAGAAGAATAGTGGGGACATCTGCTGAGAGTGAAGCACATTGCACAAACCAAGCAGGCACACGTCCACTAGCTCGATACACCATACCAGCTCAAACACAGTGAAGTAAAGGGACGTCTTCTCGGGTCGTTACAGCAGACTGCTTGTTTTCATCGGCAACCAAAAGTCACCCACACAAAGTTATGCCCCGAATAAACATCAGCCTCTGCGAGATCACCTCAGCATTAGTCCAAGAGGTGAATTCGTAAATTTAGAGAACAAAACAGTCAAACTCCAGAAAATTCACATAAAGCACAGCAAAAGGCAGAAGAACGCCCCCCTCCGTAACACATTCACAATGAACCGCCAGGAACTGTGGAGGACCCCGTGGATGATTGGCAGGTGGGACCACCTACAAAACACGAGACATAACAAAGGCATCTTAAATACAAAGACACTATCAAAAAATAATGATGCGCGTACTCGAAATAAATAAAAGAAACAACAATGAACCACAGAGACAAAAAGCATGAATCTGACGCCCAGCCAGGGGAGGAGACCTAAATGAGATACAACTCGGTGCAAATAGGGATATAAATGTTTATTTTCAGATATCGGTAATTCATGTTAAAACAAGAATGTGGCAAACGGGGATGTTTGAGGCCCCAGCAGGCCAGGACTTTCACCAGCCTGCCCAGATAAGGCCCACCAGCTGCCGCCTACAGGCCATGTCCTACACAGGCCTAAAATCAGAGCGCAGGTTTTAGAAGCTTGAAATATGCAGAAAAATGACCCTCAAGGGAGGGAAACCATCAAACCTCTGGCTTGAATAGACAAATTCAGGACAAAAATCTTTATTAATTAAGAAATTTATTGTTAAAAAGTAATTAAAGAAGCACAAAATAAGGGCAAAAGGGATTCCTGTACACACAAACAATTCCAAATGTGCAAACCAGTAGCAGAGTCCAAAGAGAGGAGCAAACACTCCAGAGAGCCGAAAACAGCAAACCGCCAATGGCACTCAACGGCAGCTGGAGGGAAGGCGTCTCATCCACCAGAATCTGAAGCTGGAGGGCGGTGCCTCAGGCGTGATGTCACGGTGGCCCCGCCCACAGAACACACAGACTGGCAGAACTTGAAAAATAATAATTCAAAACTCAAAAAGACACAAGCTATACAGGCTGTACTGTAACACGTAATATTTTTTGAGATCTCTGTAAATGTTAATTCAGCCTACCATAGGGGTGGGCAGCTCAACACCCCCAGGTCCCATAACTCCCCAAACTGGTTTTAGGCAGTTTTGAGGTTGGAGGCATAGACATAAAATAAATTTCTTCAGGAAACAATGCGTCTAAAATTGTCAGGGAGAAAGTTAGGTGCTTGGATCTGAGCTTCTACTTTATTTTTAGGATAAGAAAAGAATGGAGACAGCTGTCCATTTTCTGCTGTGGCAGTGGAGCACTTCGGATTTTTTGACAAAATAAATTGCAGTGATTCAGAGGCGTCAAAACTTAACGGCTCTTCCCTACAAATCAGGCCCCACTGCCTGCAGTTTGTTCACTGAATGCTGGAGACGTCACTACATGTTGGTCAGGTGTGAATATGAAACGAAGAGCTTGACCGGCCCACCAAGTGATGTGTTGCACGGTGAGGATCATCTTCCCACTGTGGCACTCTCCCACTGTGAGCCCCCAAAGACCATCCTCATGTTTTTATCTGGTGCTGATATTTATTCTCTTCCCTGAAAGTCTCTGCCTGAAATTTTGAATGTTCCTGCTCTTATTGAAAGTGGCACGAAAACACAGACCTGTGTTATGCACCGCACCAGGTGCCAGTGTGACAGGTCACTGTCATTCAGGCAAAATGCCCCACCTACCTTCAGGACAATCAGCTGGCTAGTACAACCCACCTTAATAAAAAGGATTAGCGTCCGTCTGGTTGCTATGTCCCTGTCATTCCAAAAGAATGGCGCGTCACAAACATTTGCAGTAATAAAATGCGTTGCACTTGTCATTCCAACAGATGGCACAGCACAAGCATTAGCACTGCTTTTACAAATCCCATACCAAATGGCATGTAACAGAGACACGTGCATTGCCTTGTCAAAATTCGGTTGAATATGGAGAGTGACGAATATGAAATATGAGGGGTTTGACCAATACACTGAGTGACTTTTAGGAGTGTGTTGAGTTCAGGGGACCACAACATCAAAAAAGACCTCAAAGTCTCTTTGAAATCTCAAGACCTTTTCTGAAAGGAGATGTTTAAGGTCCCCACTGGAAGTGATCCAAATGAACAGAACAGAAAACTCCGCAATGGATGGATTGCCTTCCCTGGTGGTCCCATCATGCTGACCGGTGCTCCTCGTGTCTGCCCCACTTGGCTTGCTTGCTTATTTCTTAACCACTGACGTCTGTATATTCAGGTCCTTAAGATGAAATGAGATTTCTCGGTCTTATCGGCTCTACAGCAGCAACTTGCTGATTATGTTAAGTCCTTTATTAGTGGGGGGGGGGGGGGGGGGGAAGACGATAAAGCTGTTGTCTCCGATAAAAGTCAATCCACAATTAAGAGGTGTCACTTTACAGAGTGCACAGTTGCTAATAATCCATTTGTGAATCTGCCGACGTTTCAGGACTCACACTGAATTATTCATTGCTGCACTTTTCACATTTTTCTTGTCGTAACCAGGGTACAAATATTTTCTGCCACGGCTAAACTCTGTTTGCTTTTGAGCCCAAGCCCTCGGCACTCAGGTCTTCCTATCTCATCACTTATTATCACTTACTCATGTTCTTCCATTGATTGATTTTATTAACCTGTGTCTTCATTTCAACGCACCCAACAAGCTGGTGCTTAATCCAGCGGCTCTGGGCAAACAGCAGGAACCAACCCAAGGCAGAAGGGTCTGTCTGCAGACTTCCACTGACAGGGTAGACCCTCGGTGGCTGCTGAGTTTCCTCCAAGACAAAATAGGTGTGAAGGCTTCAAAAGTTGCTACTTCCCCCAGTTTAGGCCCCAAGTATAATCTGCTGGCTTTAGCAAGAGCAGGCCCAAAAATGTGGAGCCACCAAAACGTAATAAGGCTTCAAAGGAGGAGGTGATGACCGTAAACCTTTGGCTTGCATTGCAAGGGCAAACAAAAAAATATTTGTAAATGAACTATTTATTAACAAAAAATGTAAAAACTAGAAGATACAAAGAAAGAACAAAAAGAGGCACACGTGAGTTGCCTTGAAGGGTAACCTAAAATAAGTCCAAATCACAGTGCAGAAGCAAGAAGTCACAAAAAGGAGATACCAACAGAAAATTCCAAGAAGCCAATGATTCCCAACTCCTGAGCCTTCTCAACCCAGTGGCAATGTCAGGGTGGCCCCGCCTCCTAAGGCTCCACCCACAAAGAACAAGGAGAATAATTATATTAAAAATAATGGATCACAATTATATAATGGAATCAACAAAAAAATGAAAGATAACTTAGAATTAATAAAAATTTAAAATACACATAACTGAACAGATACATAACAGGACCCTGGGATGTCATTTAGGGGCCTGTGGCTGGAGGTGTGTAGTGTGTGTGGGGCTATCTGAAAAATCTTAGTGGGTCTACAGGATTTGTCATGATTTGTTTTTATTCTGATTATCTTATATATAAACGTCTAAGCGTGGAAGTGTGTGTCTGTGCGGCACGGATGTGCGAGGCTACAGCATGAAGCTGAAAGAAAGCGAAAACCGCCGAGGAAAGACAAACTCACTTAGCCACTGATACACAAGCGAGGCGAGCACATCGGCAACACGAAACCTCAGAGGAGAGAGAAACTTGCATAGCTGCTGATGGACCACGGGGGGCGAGCACATCCACAAAATGAAACCTCCAACTCTGCATTTCAATTTTTTTTCCTGACGATTTCAGTAGTTTCTAGGAGCGCATGGGCTTACACAGCTAGAGGTTGTGTTTTGTTCTTCAACATGTTTGATGCCATTTTAGGTCCTCAATCACCGCCATTTTGAAATCACTCTGTTAGGTCCCCAATCTTGAAGGTGTGGCTCTCTGAGGTTGGGACCCGTGCTTTATTGACTCAGCGGGATGAAAGGACGGCTAACAATGTACTTCCTTATCTGATCTGCGGATTCAGAAACTCTCGAGAAAGCCTCGTTGCAGTATTGACTCGCGCGTCACTTTTGGTTTTGGCCGCTTGTTTGTTATCACAACCTCAAATTTTGCCTCATTTTGTTCTTGAACTCTTTTTTGCTTTCCTTCATGCCTCTCCCATTTGTGCTCAAAGAGTTCCTCAGCCAGTTTGCTGTCAGAACAAGATTAAACCATTTTGTGAATGTGTACATAAAGGCAGATGACGAGCGTAAATAAACGTGGTTGAATTTCACTGATAAAGCCGAATGTAATGAATTAGCAAAAGCACACATTTCAGTATAGCTGTACTTATATTTGTACTCTTTCAAACTACAGTAGCTGCGTGGCGTGTGTGTGTTTTACCGTTATGGAAGGAGCACAGGGTAAGTCCAGAGAATATTGGGGTGTCAGTTGGGGTCGCCCTTTTAATTGTAACAGCAGCCGTTGAACAAAACAGGCGCACAAGGGTGCAAAATACCACAAGCAGAAATAGTTTTTAAAGAACTCGTGTTCAAACGAGACGCCAACATTCGAGGGCGTTGGGTTTTTTGCAATCCTCCAACCAAAAGGGGCGGGGTTAGCTGCCCTCAAAGGACCATGGGGAATAAAATAGATGACACTGTTAGCAACAGCGCCACTTTTCCCACCGGCGGAGTATTGCGTACCTTCGATGAGCCCAGAAAGTGTTCCTCTGACATGCGTGTGTGACACCATCTAACATCTACACAAACTCTCCTGTTCAACAAACCGCACCCAATACCACGATGAAGAGACGGAGACAAACGTCAATAGCAGTTAACTCCACTGACGGGCGCATTTATTTAACAACCAGAAATCTGTACCCCGGGAAGCCTGGTCACACCTTTACGTGGTTACCGGCCACAGAAAGCTCCTAAAATAACTGTGCCCCTGGCACTAGATACAGCTGTGGTGGCACTGGTCCCAGTCATGTGGCAAAATGAGGGGCTCCTACTCACTGTCGCATTCTATCCCCATAACTCACCAAAAACTGGTGCTGCTCTCTGTTCTCTCCTCTGCACGTCTCTGCCTGCAGTCTGGACTCTTCTTCCTCTTACAGACTTACAGCACGAATCTTCCAAAGTCTTGTCCTATGCAGCCCACCTAATACCTGTGTGACAGACTGCTGACACTCGGGCCAAGAGGCCTTCCCATCTTCAGGGTAATCAGCTGGCTGCTACAGCCCTCTTTTATTCCACGACACCGTATCGCAGTTTAATATCTGAAAATGCTCTTGTATTAAATCTACCGTGAATACTTCCAGGAGTTGACGCCAGGGTCCTGCGGCTTTAGCAGCCACAAGAGGGTCTGTCGCTGAAGGTCCGCAGCCAGACTTGATTTATTTAATTTTTTTTAATTAAGTTTTATAGCATCGTTTGTCAATCATTTCCTAAATGTGTGTTGCAAAAATATCAAGTCGGCAAACTGTTAAGATTGTATGACAGAAATATTATTTAAGGAGGGTGTACATTTCAATGCTTTCAATACTAATTGTCTACGGGGGTTACGTTCCCAGATACTGAAACATTGACCCTAGGGGGTAAAAATGGGGTTAGATTTGGTGGGGGCAGGGATGGTGGGCCAGCGGGGGGCTGTGAAACAGAGTTGGGAGGAAGCATTAGCCCTCCACTCTCTCCCCTCAAGACTTAGTAATGATCCTTCTGCAGGTTCGTCTACTCAAACCTTGCTATGACTTTTACTGCGTTTTACTTCCTCTATACTCGGGTTCAGTCGTCTTTTAGGTGCTTCACCAATTGCCCTCCGTCCCCGTCAGGCATGCCAGTCCATCCGTTATGGCATTCACATTTTGTTAACCATTTATGCCATTTGGTATTGGATTTCTAAAGGTGATACTAATGTTTGATGTTCGCCATCTGTTGGAATGAAAAATACAATGCATTTTATTACTAGAAATGTTGTTGATCCATCTTTTAGAATGAATAATGCAAAGCATTTAATCTCTACATTCATTACAAAGCACATTCCAACAGAAGGCGCACTGCAAACGTTATTGCTGAATACGCTGAGGTCTACGTTGATTACTTGTGAGAGTTCTACCCGTCTTAGACGGTTAGCACATCTAGTTAGAGGTAATCTGCCAAATAATCCAGTTACACCCGTGCTTTAGGTGTGATTTCTTGAAAATTGTTACCAGCTTTTTGACCAACATCATTTTACTAAAAGAAAGGTGGACAAACGAACCTTGGAATCCATTTCTTGTCTTTCTGCTCCTCTTAATTTCTTATTTTAAAGCAAGCAATATGAGACACCCCTCACTCAAATGACAATACTGCAGGTTTCCTTTTTTTAAACACATTTGAATGTGAATGTGGTCAGAGCACCAATCAGGCGGCGTCATCACACATGCGGGTCTATGCCGTAAATTATTTGTGCATGCCCGAAGCGGACTGGGCAGCAGCGTAAAGCGTGAGGTGTGGAGCGCTTACGGCAGGCATACGCATGTGTGACAAGAGATTGAGTGGTGACGTCCCCATCCAACATCGGCTGCTACAGCTCTGACCTCGCTAAGCATCATGGGGCTCTGGGAAAAAAATTGTTCATCTATGCCGGCCACATGAAGAATTTTCAGGACAAAAATGCGTCAAACAAGGTTGTCGGCGAACTCAGAATCAACACTAATTACAACCCATAATATTGGGTCTTCTTGGCTGATTCTCATGCTGTACTCCCTTCGTGTTTACTCCTGCATGCTCTTCAAAACTTGTTCCCTTAGATTTTCTCACACATTGCATGCTCTTGTATCTGATCTCAGTTCTTTAATTTGTATTTTCAAGGTTCCTGTCATGGTGTGCTCTGTGGAGGGCGCTATAACAAATAAAGATTGACTGGCTGGCTGACTGACACACTGAGCTCACCGGGAAGTCCAGATGACGCTTTGAGGCTTTACTTTTCCTTACAGCCTCGACTTCATCTTTTCGTTTTTTCCTTTCATTTTAGAGCAGATGTGAGAATCGGTGACAACTGCTGGCCGCCACCACAGCATCCTGAACTTGGCATGCTTTACAGCGCCCTACTGGCCCGTTGACTGAGCCTGGTGACACAGGTTAAGGTAGGTGCTAAACTATCTTCAAGACATGAATATGTGATGAGTAAGAATGACCCGTCATCCCTGCCATTTTTAAATATGTATATAGAGCCTTTCCATGGGTGCAGTTAACACTAGAAAGCTACAGTCCAGTTTGTTTGGGGACAGCTCCATTCTCTGATCTGTGTCCCCTGCCCGATTTGCACCACACACTCGCACCATGTTGCTGCTGGCCCTTTTTATGGTTTGTCTTATTTTACATCATCCCATCATATTTCTGGTTACTTCCGCATCGTGATGAGTTTGTGTTGGTCTCCCTTTGAATATCACGCTGCCTTGACAGAACATCTTCCACAGGGAGAATGGGAGGGTGGTGTTTGTCAGCAATCATCCGAAAATGGAACAAGTGCAAAACAGGCCTTGCGAGGTCCTCTGCTCCTTCTTGCCCACTTGGGTCAGCTAATGAATGGCATTTGGTGATACCACCCCCACCTGGCATAGAATCTCAATCTGGAGCCTCTTCATCTGCAGCTACTTGAACCACTGACTCCCTCACTGTGTTTCAAAAGAGTTTGAAGACCTTTGATTATGGTTTGGATGCGAGGTTCTTTTAACTAGTCTTGTGTGTCATTCTGTTTGGTTCAGAGCTCATCATCTGTGGTGGTCAATCATGTAGTGTAACTATTAGGGGGCAAACGTACTGAGCAGATCTTGGAAATGTATTACTGAGTTGTACCTATTGGGTGATGATGGTTATGTATGCAGAGTCCAGTGAAATTCTGACTTGCAGGTGCTAAGCAACACGCAACTCGTCACCACTCTCTGTCACCAGGACTAGTGAGTGGGACAACCTGACCTCCCACCTGACCTCTCACAACACTTAACAATACTGTCTGTCGTTAGGAGGAGTAATCATGGAGCAGATTTGAGAAGTTTAGTACTGAGCTGTACCTGCCAAGGATGACACAGTCGTCCTATCTATCTATCTATGGAACATAGGGGGTGTCATTGAGCCCCAATCCCTGGACACAACTGACATGAACAGTCATGGGTTCAAATGTTACTATTTTTATTTTGTCCCGGTTCCTTTATACAGCACTGTGTACACAGGGACGGTGAATCCCTTCTCTTTCTTCTCTTCCTCCCAAGTTTTTTTCCTCCATGCAAATGTTATCCTTCCGGACTCCAACTCCCCGAGGTGAGGCAGAGGGCTGTTTTTAAGCCAGACCCTGGAAGTACTTCCGGTGTTTGGGCAAGGTCTGGAAGAGATACTTCCATGTCAGGCAGAAGTGTCTTAAAGTGCGGATGGTCCATCCCTGCAGCTCCCCCTGGCGGCACCATAACACCCTGCATGTCTACCCCACAGGACTTTATTCCCAGCCTGCCCTGTGGTTTGAAAAATGGCAGCAACGATACATGGATGCTGCCTTCTAGTGTATCTAGTGTATGTAGTTCCTTTCCTATCTATCTATCTATCTATCTATCTATCTATCTATCTATCTATCTATCTATCTATCTATCTATCTATCTATCTATCTATCTATCTATCTATCTATCTATCTAAAAGGCATCTCTCTTAATTGCCAATATCAAACACTTAATAATTGATCTGATGTGTGTCCCCCCCACCCCCCCCAGCTTTATTTGGACCCCCTAACCTAAGTCATCGTTGGCGCAGCTTTAGAAGTCGTGGAATTAGCTCAGTGGAGGTCGCCTGTCTTGGGTTTCAGCTGATTGCAGTATAAATGCTCCTTTATGTGGAAGGGTCAACATCGGG
This sequence comes from Erpetoichthys calabaricus, assembly GCF_900747795.2. Classification (NCBI taxonomy): domain Eukaryota; kingdom Metazoa; phylum Chordata; class Cladistia; order Polypteriformes; family Polypteridae; genus Erpetoichthys; species Erpetoichthys calabaricus. Next base: position 7,570,943 of record NC_041407.2, read on the forward strand.
GGCTTTTGAAAAGATTGAGTGTAAAGATAGATAGATACACTATTAATCCCAAGGGGAAATTAATTACTATTAATTTACATGGGAAAAAATATAAACATAATCTACCAAATCATACCAAGTAACACGTAAAACCTAAAATAAAGTGTACAGTATATGTGATGTTCCTATATGTAGATTATATAAAGTTTTGCCATTTATGCAGAAATAGTTCACTTTTTTGCATTGTGTTGATTCAGCAAAAGTCGGCTTAAATGAAATCAACAAAGTTTTATTTTCGTTTTTTATTTTTGCCCAAGAGACAGTGATGGGCTCAAAGGCATGAGAAAAAAATAAGTTTAAAATGTCACATTCTATTTGTCCAATTTCAAAAAAAAAGGCGAGACGATGCACATATGAGGAAGCCGCTGTGGAGTTGGTGAGTCGGATAGCAGAGTGCAGCCCTGGAGGTTGAGATATGGAAAGTGGTGCCATCAGAGCCTGTGGGCAGCTGGGGAAATTGTACATTGAGACCCTGGCAGGTTTTGGGAGATGGGGATTTCAGTGGTAAAGACTTGGACATCTCCACCTTTTTGTTTTATATAGCGCCTTTACTCGTTGAACACATTGGATTTCTTTCTGTATTTCTGCAATGTGAGCTCCGTGAGTTTGGACTGTCACAGAAAGGTCAGTGGTGGTGATTGACCTTTTGTGGCAACCTTGTGGTTTCTAGTCCGTCGTGCTCACCAGTAGGGGTCACAGTACTTTAAACGTACTTGTTATTGTGCAGCATCCTTATACACTTTAGAGCTATGGTAAAAGACGGCCATTACCTTGTGTCTTCAATGCAGGCTACCCCTGCTGTCTTCGCTTTAAAGAGTTTTGGCTCATGAAAGTTGTGAAGTAGCAATTACTATTAATTTACATGGGAAAAAATATAAGCATAAAAAATAATCTACCAAATCATACCAAGTAACACTTAAAACCTAAAATAACTCTCAACATGTAGTAAAATAAGGAGTGATATGATAAACACTCAGCCTATATAAAGTAGAAATAATGTATGTACCATGTAGTTTCACTTACCCGAGTCGGGAAGACGGCGAGCACACTGAGGCTGCAATGTGGCTGTGGTGGTGGTGGTGATGATGATGATGGTGTGTTAGGCTGAGTCATCAGGTGTTGGGGTGGGAGAGGTACAGGAGACTGGGGTGTAGGAGCAGGAAGAAGAGAATCGTCCATTAACATCTCACTGTCGTCTGAATCCATCTGAGCAGGCAGGTCACTAATGAAGTCTGCCTGCCTCGACGTCGGAAGTGGAGGTTCACCCTCTGGTGTGGCTGATTGGGAAGGCTTGAAATACGAATGTATGCTTGACGGCTTAGCCTCTCACATTTTTATATCATGCAGTTCTTTTCAGGCACTCTAAACATTCTGCACACCTACCCTAAACCTACGCTATGTGCCCATCCACAATTAAAGTCAATCATTGCACCGTCAGTCGTCAAAAAATCTCACGCAAGTGCTTCACAGTCATTTCATGGACAACTTCACTTTTTGGCGAAACGACTTTGTGTTCAGTTTTGATTTGTATTCTTTCCTCTTGCACTTGAATCAGCTCTTCATCTGTCTGTCCTTGGTGCTGAGATGCTAAAAGCTCTTCAACTTCATATTTTTCAACATCAGAAATCGAGGTTCTGTAAAGCACAGCTGCTCACAAACACAGTTCAGTGCTACGGCAGATTGATGCTGAGATTACAGTTGTGGAAGAATCTTGGCACACACCCCGAGCAGAAGGAATGGTACCAAGCTTGGGGGGCGCTCTGCCTTTGTAATTGGCTCCCTTTTTCCATACAAGTGAAAATCCTCCTCAGTTCACAAGAAACAGGTTCTTAATGTAAGTCTTCTGTAAAGCAAAGTGGCATAAAGCAAACCTTCGAAAAGTGGGAGATACCTGTACCACACCTGGACGTTGTTATGGTCACCTAGGGTGTCAGTGGTGGGGACTGGCCATTAAATTTTGTTAGTCATACGCTTGTGCAGTCATTTAACGGTGTCAGTCGTTGGGAAAATCTCATACAAGTGCTTCACGTACAGTTTGTGGATGACTTCAATGTTGGGCGGCTCACGATTGCATTTTATTTCAGTTTGCGTTCTTTCCTTTTGCAATTGAATCAGTTCTTGGTCTTTGGATACCAAAACCTCTTCAACATCATCTTCATCAACTTCCACAAAATAAGTAGAGATAGTGTAAAGCACAGATGGTCACAAACACAGTTCACCAGTGGCGGATTGACGCTGAGATGTCGAGAGTACTTTCGGGGAAGGAGTTTGTCTCATACCCCAAGGAGTGCCAAGCTTGGGGTGCACGATATCTCTCTAGTGGCTCATTTTCTTCATAAGAGCAAAAATCCTCTCTGGATTGCAAAAACAAATTCTTAATGTTGGTCTTTCGTAAAAAAGTGAAGTGGCATGAAGTGAATTTTTTGAAAAGCGGGAGATACCTGTATCACAATCTGGAAGTTTCACCTAGGATGACAGTGGTGGGGATGGACTGGCCATTGAGATTTTATATGGCGTCTTTGCTCAAAAATGTTATTAATAGCGTAGATGAATGTTTTTTTCCAAACGTCCTGCCAAATGGCACTTAAGATTGTAGAGAGCGTCTGTTGTAAGCATTTAAACAGTTGTATAAAACTTAAGTGAAGCAGCATTGATTTGTGACGAAAAGATACATAAATGTAAAAATTACAGAACATAATTTTTTGATTCTGGGTATTCCTCTGTTTGTATTTGAAGATTTTAAGGTAACCCTACTTTCTTTTTATTTAAAAGGACAGTTGGCTGCCATGTGTTTTATTTTCCATGATTTTCCTTGATATTTATACAGAATAGATTGACAGCCGTAGACATTGTGTATTTTGTAAAAGAAGACAAAGACAGATCAAGGTTTGGGGCGACCCCCGTATATTGAAAATACAAAATAGTAAAGAGCTCTTCAGCAGAAAGACATCTCTGCAGACACTCCTAGTTAAATGCAGACCAGGCAGGAAGAGGTGGGACGTACACCGGACGTGACATCAGAGGTGGTACGGGTGTCAATCAGCCAGTCAGCAGTGCGAGGAAGAGAAGAGGCCTTAGTATACAGCGCCACCATATGGACCAGCAATGAATTACCACCACCATAGCCTGTGTTCACCTGGCCCACTGGGTGGCAGCATCCTTCTAGTGAAGCTCCCAATTGGGCACCCACAGGGCTGTATGGAAGTTGTTGTTGAACTGTGGGCAGCCTTGGTGAGGCTCTATCTATCTATCTATCTATCTATCTATCTATCTATCTATCTATCTATCTATCTATCTATCTATCTATCTATCTATCTATCTATCTATCTATCTATCTATCAATCATTAAAAACACAGGGGAATGTTGGCTTGGTAGCTTTTTGCTGGGCCAAGCTAAACTGGTGATTTTGGAAACACGGCATAATAAGATGGGGGACACACTAACTATTTACATTCTGTTAACGAATCGAATGAGGTGACTCACTTAAGTGGGCAGCACATCGGTAAACTGAATCCAAAGGCTCACCTCTATTCCTGTGCCACTTACCTAACATGTCTTGTTTGGCTTCTTCAGCCAGTATTCCATGGCGGGCTTGATGACTTCATCTTTGGCAGAGCGCATCCCACTTAGTTGGCCCACGAGGTGGGTGGCCGTAGGGCTCCCAGGTCTGGAGTGCAGGGTGCGTGTGGCACCTTCTTCTAATGCATGGTGTAAACCACAAATACTACAGTCTTGCTCTTGACATATTTCACTACTGAGGAGCAAATCTTTACCTGCTTACAAAATCAGCACCCATGAATGCCTTTTTTCAGGTTTGGGCTCAATGTTTTGATTTTTACTTAATATGCAGGTCATCTGTTTTCATCTGTGTATGTTCCATTTTTAGCATCAAAGAGTAGGCTAAATGCTATCTTAGCAGCATTGGGCACAAGACTGGAGACAGCTCTGGACAGGGTGCCCAGGCACACTCACTTACGCCAGTTAACCCAGTCTGTGCGACTCTGGCAGGTGGGTGGAAACAGGGAGAATTTACAGAACTGAATCAAACATCACACAGTAGGTCTGTAAATGACTGAGTAGGAGAATCAGTATGTTTATTTGTATCACCCTTCACAATGAACAGCAGCACAAGGCGCTTTACAAGTGAGACCTGGCACCTGAGCTCCGTCTTGAGCATTAGGCTGTGCTTTATAGTCTCGTTGCCATCAACAGCCAAAGCAAACAGCCAAACAGAAGCCCATGCTGTACAACACAGGCAGCCCTCAGAGTGTTTGGTTTTTCTGAATGCTCTGCAAAGAGCAGCCATCCACTGGCACTTAAGACCCGGAGGGGGATTACGTGACGTCAGCCACCAGAATGGAATGGAACCAGTGACCTAGATGGATGGCAAAGATGTCACGTGCCACCACTTCTTTGAACCTCCTCAACTGTCTGAATGTGTGTTTGTGAAAGGCCTTTTATCTTTGTCTGCAAGTCGACTATTAAACTTAGTGAAAGGGGGGCTAAAAATGGTTTGTTTTTTTTAAGTCTATTTATATTTTTGAGTGTTCTCTGTTTTGCAAAGCATCAGGATCTGTTTGCATCATAAACTTTGTCCACTGCATTCTAACTAGAGAAGTGTGTACGAATGCGCGGCTCCTAAATAATCCTTAAATAATATGTACTGTATTGCTTTCATCTGTCCTAATTCCAGTAAATTAGAGAGTTTGTGGATTTTCTAAATAATAAATGAAGAAAGGTCCCCTGGGACTTGGTAGATCATCAGGAAATTAGTATTTATTGGACTGAAAACCTTTTTAAAAGGTCATATTGAATATTTACTTAAGAGCCATTGCAGCACGCTTGAACTGAGAGTTTAATGCGTGTCAAGCACGGCGTGTTGTACATGCAAGGTCGTGTGTTTGGCCTGCTACCAATTCATGACGATGATCTCTGGTTCAGAACCTGATTGAGCCGACAAGTGGGGCGTCACTGCACGGCGGAGGTGGGGGTCCACCCCGCCGTCATCTAACCTATACTGCAGGGGGCTGCAGCCTGTCCAGGGCCACATCGGGACAAGGCAGGAACCAGCATCGGCGATAGATAGAAATAATTTGGTATAGTAGGTAGGATTAGATAGATAGATAGATATGAAAGGCACTATATTATAGATAGATAGAATTTGGTATAGTAGGTAGGATTAGATAGATAGATAGAATTTGGTATAGTAGGTAGGATTAGATAGATAGATAGAATTTGGTATAGTATGCAGGATTAGATAGATAGAATTTGGTATAGTAGGTAGGATTAGATAGATTGAATTTGGTATAGTAGGTAGGATTAGATAGATAGATATGAAAGGCACTATATTATAGATAGATAGAATTTGCTATGGTAGATGCTTTCTAAAAGTTAGCAAATTCATGGTAGATGTCCTGGTCTTCTTGGAAGTACTTCTCACACAGGAAGGTAAACAGAATGGGGACTGGTGCCATTCTGGTTGAACCCCTGGAACTCACGACCACGACCGACACGAAATTCTTAAGCCATACAAACTGTGGCCTACCAGTTAAGTAGTCCGTTATCCTGAATACTTTGGCAGCATCGCCAGCCCTCATTGACCGGAGCTTCTCCCCCACCATTTTGGACTGCATGGTGCTGAATGAATCAGAGAAGTCAAAAAACAAGAACCTCACCCTGCTGACCTGTTCATCCAGAAGGGAATTGGCTCTACTCAGTAGAAAGATGGCACCATTATCCAAACTGCAGCGGGCCCAATGCTCTTCTGACCAGGGGGTGCAATATTAGCCTTTACATACATAATGTGTGAGGTCACAGCCACTGGTTGGTAGTCATTTGAGATTTTCGGCTGCTCTGTCTTGGGGACTCGGACCACACAAGATGTTCTCTAAACAGGATCAGACTCGGATTGAAGAATCGCTACACAAAGTTGTCCAGCGCTCTCTTTCAGTACCTTCGGGTTGACACCATCAGCTTCAGCAGCTTTGAGTTCCGCAGCTCATTAGGGAGAAAATGAAGAGAAGAGGGCAGCGATTATTATAACGACATTAAGCACATGTGGGGAAGCAGTAAAGATCAGAAATGGAGCCGACAAACACCAAGACCTCGAGTGAATGAACTCTTCCCTACCCCTAAGCCAGCATGTGAGCTGTTGCCCTTAATCATCCTTTTGTAGGGATGAGATGATGTATTGATCTTGCAATATATCATTTAATGAATATTTAATAGAATTCTACTGTAGACAATTTTAAAATTACAGTAGAACCTCGATTATTCATGACCCAATTAGGCAGGCACTCGCCACACCACGCATGCAAATAAATAAATGTGCATCAAGAAAGCAATGCAATCACCAGACCATTACTGCTAAATGATGACTGGCATGTCAGCGCTTTGGATGGGATCAATGAAGAGGTCTCACACAGCAATATCTGGTAATAGCTTTGGAGCTGCAAACACCTCGGGAAGGGCCGAATTCAAGGGGGAAAAGGCGCTGTATGCAACCGAGGGAAAGGAAGGCGGGGGTCATTAATGAATCATTAGTGCAAAGCAGGGGCGTAGCGACTGAAGAAATGAGAGCAGCTAAAAAGGCTTTGTGATGCATGGACATGGGTTTGAGCTCATTTGATTTTTAGTGAAGATTAAAGATTATAAAGCCTAGGAAGGTTTCCAGTTCACAGCAGGTCTGGTAAATTTAATAGAATCTTGTATATAAACGTCTACACGTGGAAGTGTGTGTGTCTGTCCGCCGCGGAAGTGAGAGGTGAAGTCGGGGTAAGGGCTCCACCTCTGAGGATATGCAAGCGAGGCCAACACGCCGGCAAATGAAACCTCCGAAGGAAGACAAAGTCACTTAGCCGCTAGTACAGAAGCGAGGCGACCACATCGGCAAAGCGGAACATCCGCAGAAAGATAAAGTCGCTTAGCCACTGATAACACAAGCGATGCGAGCACATCAGCAACACGAAACCTCCGAGGAGAGAGACGCCCAGAGGAGTTCCTTTCAATTACCTGACATCTCTACATTTCAATTTTTTTCTGACGATTTCAGTAGTTTCTAGGACTCGGCCTTTTTACAGCATGTGCTTACACAGCTAGTATAATAAAATATAATATAATACCAATTGTATACCTTTACTGAGATCCGCTTATTCAAATTACAATTAGGGTAATCTTCATAACCTGAGTCATTACACAAGAATGAGGCATGTGATTCTCATTCCGTTGGTTCGTGAACTGAAGGATTACCTGAGAACAAAGCACATGATTCTCGTTCATATGAATCACAGACCGAATCGTAGACCCCAGAAGGAGGCACACAGTTCTCATCAACGGAAATATTACCAGTGAGCAGGGTGCATGATTCTCATTCATCTGATTCGTGAAGTGAATTCATTTGATTTGTGAACTGAAGATTACCCGAGAAGGAGGCACATGACTCTCATTCATTTGATTTGTGAACTGATGCATTACCTGATAATGAGGCACATGATTCCTGTTCATTTAAATCACATATTGAATCATTGCCCAAGAACGAGGCGTATGGTTATCGTGAACTGAAATATTACCAGTGAACAGGGCACATGATTCACATTCACTTGATTCACAAACTGAAGCATAACTCGTGAACAAGGTGAACGATTCTCAGTTATCTGACTCATGAATTAAAGCATTATCCGAGAAGGAGGCACATGACTCTCGTTCATTTGATTTGTGAACTGATGCATTACCTGAGATCGAGACACATGATTCTTGCTCATTTGACACATCTACCTGAGAATGAGGCCCTCGATTCTCATGACCCGAAGCATAAGCCATGAACAAGGTGCCCAGTTCTCATTTATCTGATTAGTGAGCTGAAGCATTACCCGAGAATGAGGCACGTGAGTCTTGACTCCTATCTAAGAACAAGGTCCATAGTTCTCTTTCAATTGCATCACAAATGAATCATTACCCAAGCATGAGGCACATGATTTTTATTTTTTAAATCATAAATTGAAGCATTACCTGTGAACAAGTTGTACAGTTCTCATTCACTTACTATTTTCTAACTTATTTCAGTTCTGCATGGTTACTATGCTGTAGTGCTTTGTGCTTTCAGGTAGGACAGTGTCACATTGTATCCCACCGTATCGGCTCATTTGACATCAAACATCGTCATGCAGCAGTTACGCCCCGTACCCCTCAAACCTAACGCCCCCAATCCGGACGTTGAACTCACAGGTGTGCTCAGACCACCAGCAGGCAGGCCTACAACTTGGTCGTACTGCTGTGCAATGACAATAAAGCTTTCTGTTCTATTCTAAACAGAATCGGGGGGGGGGGGGGGGGGTGGATCTCTACAGTACGAGCATTATGAAGCCCATTTAACCCAAGTGCGAGCCGCAGATGGGCTGACGCCTGTCCCTGAAGCATACGGTGCCAGGCAGGACTCGAATTCATTGCTGCAATTCTCAGTCCCGTGTCCTCCAAGGCTCTTGGATGTTTACGCCGTGGTGCCATTTCTGTGCCAACTGTCATATCCATTTCAGTTGCAGGGAACAGGTGTGCAAATGCTTAATTGGATTCCATGTTTCTTGTTGGGATTTTTCCGCTTTGGACCACCTGTATGCTAAGGTCATTTTTCTTTTTGTTTTTCTTTTTTTTTTCAGCCTGATAATGTGGTCTTGAACGGAAGCTGCGGTAAATAAAGTTGGCCACAGTAGATTCTGCCTCAATCGTTCGTTATATAGGCCAGTCATATATATTATTATATCATTACAATAGCATAACATATTCACAGGATTTAATCCGAACTTATTAAAATGAAAGCTAATTACAGGGAGGCCCTGTGGTGATGAGAAATCGTTTTCATTAAAGGCAATTCTTTGGGTGTTATTAAGCAGTTCTGTGCTCATTTTTTCCTTTTCTGTGTTTAATCAACTTCCTCTTCTCCACTGCGTGTCAGGTGCTGGCGGCACAACTCTGAAAACAAAGCAGAAATATGCAACGCCAAGGCAGGTTTGAGCACCTCACGTCTAAGTCTGTGGTGTGGCAGCCGTGTCTTTAGCACTTCAAGTCGACGAGTGGCCTGGGAGCAGCAGGAGCAGCTTTTGGGTGAGCACGAGGGGCCCATAATGAAACGAGGGGCAAACACGGGAAGAGTTACACGCCGAAACGCCATTCATTATTTAAGGCAGCACCACTTAAGAAAGCAATATTCAAGATGGAAGTCTTTTTAGTTTCCTGTAAGCACTTCGACTCTCATAATTACATTTTACACTGTATAAAACTTTTTTTTGTTTTGTTTTTTAATACACCGTGGTTTTTGTTAGCCGGTATATTTTATGTTTGCAATTTCCCTTCTTATTAATTTCTCACTTTAATTGGTGCTCAGAGAACAAGCGCAAACAAGACTTACTGTGTGCCGATGACGAGGGGCTGCATTTCACTGTCGAGCCGTCCTCAGACGCGGGCGACGCTGAGAGTTGGTGCGCAACAGGAAATAGAAGGCACACTCGAGGCAATCAAAATAAAATTACAATTGATAAAACTGGTGGGGTCTCTGTTGCAAGAATGAATTATTTCCTCCTCTGACAAATTGCACATTTAATTTTATTTTAATTAAGTTCAGTGCCTGTCCCAGAAACATTGGGTACATGGTGGGCACCAAACTTGGACAATGACATAGTCGTGCATGGGGACGCCCCGTGGGAGAAATGAGCTTTACTCCCAGTTAGTTTAGAGAATGGCCAGCCTTTGTTTTAAAAGCTACTTGTGCTACCCGTCTTGGAAATCTAAATAATCAAAGCAGTGTCAACATTTGCCGCAATGGTAACCCTGCTGCCTCACGATAATGAGACCAGGTGTTTACATCTTCTCCCTGTGTCTGTGTCTGCTTCCTCCAGCTGCTCCAGTTTCCTTCCAATTTTCAAAAACATTGAACCTAATGTGTGTTTGGTGTGTGCCCTGTGATAGGCCGGGGTATGTTCCTGCCTCATGCCCTGTGCTGGTTGAGACAGGCTCCAACCTCCTGCATGATCCTGGTGTGGATTAAGCACATTAGTAAATGACTTGGCATCTGTTGGAGTGTGTTTTATAAACATTGTGGCACATCGATTTGTAATAATAAAATGTGTTACTGCAACTGTTTACTGTAGTTGCTCTGTCAAACGCGATCGAGACAGGAAGCGCCAGGCAGTACCAGGCAAGGGAGGCTGAGGAAAGGAGTGGGAGGAACCCTGAGGGTCACCTTCAAAGACAGCAAGTCATGTTATTACTACACATGTTTGTGGAGTGCATTCTGTTGGAATGACAAATGCAATGCATATGTCTCTGTTATATGCGATTTGGTGTGGGGTTTGTAAAAGCAGTGTTAATATTTGTGACGAACCATCGGTTGGAATTACAAATGCAATGCACATGTCTCTGTTACATACCATTTGGTACGGGATTTGTAAAAGCAGTGTTAATATTTGTGATGTACCATCTGTTGGAATGACAAATGCAATGCATTTTATTACCACTCTTGGAATTCAAACCCTATAAATCAAGTGAATGCCACTTCCCACCTTGTGATTGTCACAGGATGCTTTGTTTAGCTCAGCCGCCCAAGTTAGCCCATGACATGCCATATGAAAAAGCAAGTACATCCCATGGAGGTTTTTCGTTTTTTCAACACCCCTGAACATGTAAACTGTAAATACAGATAAAGGTAATATGCTTGAATAAAAACATAATGGAAATTTGCTTTTTCAATCATTTATTCAAAATAAGAATAAATAGATGTGATGGTCTATTGGGGAAAACCTAAATCCTCAGATGCTGGATTGCCCCCATTAACAGAAATGACTTCTTGTAGATTTCTTGCACAACTGCCCACCACTCTGTGATACCCAACCTGTGACCTTCTTGCCCACTCCTCTATGCACAAGTCCTTCACTTGCAAGGCGTTTGTGGGGTTTTTTTGCACCTCCTGCCCCTTTCAACGTTTCAGTGGTATTCAAATCAGGGCTTTGACACGGGAGGTCCATAACCCTCAGTTCTGTCTGTTTGAGTCATGTCTTGGTGGATTGCTAGTGTACTTCTCATTATTATTGTGTTGAAAGGTCCACATCCACGTCAGCTTTCAGACAGATGGCCTCTGAGTCTCCTCAAGCATACTTTGATGTGATGCGTTTATCTCTAGTAGGATTGACTACTGCAATGCGGTGTTCACAGAATGTTCATACTGTTCTCCATACAGCCTCCAGTTAATCCACAATGCGGCTGCAAGAATTATTACAAGAACAAGAAAATACGAACACATAACTCCAGTCATTAAATCCTTACACTGGCTCCCGGTTAAGTTTAGGGCAGATTTCAAAATCCTCCTTTTAACATATAAAGCCTTAAATGGCCGAGGTCTGGCTTATTTGTCTGAACTTATCATGACTTACAAACCAGAGTGCACATTAAGATCTCAAGATGCCGATCTGCTTAGGATTCCAAGAATTAATAAAATAACAGGGGAAGGTCGAGGTTTTAGTTACAGGGCCCCTAAACTGTGGAGTGGTCTGCCTGCTACTATAAGAGATGCCCCGTCTGTCTCAGCTTTTAAATCCCGGCTGAAGACTCACTACTTCAGTTTAGCACACCCTGACTAGAGCTGCTGATTAACTGTACAGACTGCATCTCTGTTGTTAGTCATCAGCACTAAAACATAAGTAACATGATAGTTAGAATTTCTTACTCACCCTCACCTATTCTGTTTCTCTTCTCGGTACTCAAATGTGGCACTTGGTGCCAATGGCCCACCTGCCAAGTTGTATTGCCTGCCTAAGGTAAAGTCATCCCTGATGGAGGAAGGAGGGGTCCTTTCATCGGATTGGCTGGCCCAGCGCTATTTCAGCCATGGAATCGCCAAATGGGGGAGGCAGCTTGATGGATGAGGTCTCCAGGACTCTAAATATATACAAATCTTCATCTACTGTTAAATTATGCTCCGTACGTCTAAAATTTTTATTTTTATACTGTATTGAGGATTCGTTCTATTCTGTGTATTATGTTGTATTGACCCCCTTCATTTTGACACCCACTGCATGCCCTCCCTACCTGGAAAGGGGTCTCTCTTTGAACTGCCTTTCCTGAGGTTTCTTCCATTTTTCCCTACAAGGTTTTTTTGGGAGGTTTTCCTTGTCTTCTTAGAGAGTCAAGTCTGGGGGGCTGTCAAGAGGCAGGGCCTGTTAAAGCCCATTGCGGCACTTCTTGTGTGATTTTGGGCTCTACAAAAATAAATTGTATTGTATTGTATTGAATGCAGAATTCATAGTTGACTCGATGACTGCATGCTACTCAGGCCGTGAAGCAGCAAAGCGTCTCCAAACCAGAACATTTCCACCAGTGCCCTTCACAGTGGCTATGTGGTTCTTCTCTTGAAATGCTATCAGACATGTCTAGAGTCCACTCCTGAACAAGTTGGTAGTTGTTTGTAGATGATTTTCCTTACAGAGGAATAACTGATTTCAAATAATTTGGTGATCTTTTGAAATCCCTCGCCAGGATCGTAGACATCCACAACCTTCTTTCTGTGGGCCTTAGAGAGCACTTGTGATGTTGACATGATGACGCCACACACGTGAATAGCAAAGAGAACACCAGACCCTCCATATCCATGGTTTAAATAAGACGGTCAGGTCCAACTGCTTACTCCTGAAGAAGATTCTAATCATTGGTACCTCATCAGCAACATCTGATTCTGATTTGACAGATTTGACATGTCATAAATGTAGGGCTGGACTTAGTTTTTCCATGTGACAAAGCTTCATTTTCGTTAAACTTCGATTTTGAGAATAAATATACCATGTAGATCTGTTGTCATCTGTCCAAGTGGAACTCCATTATCTGTAGGTTCTTTTTTCATGAAGATCTCCTGTTTGCCTGTTCAAGTTTGCTTACATAGGGTGTGCTTAACTTTTTTATATTTTTATGTATTTGGACATACACTGCAGCATAGGGCCTAAAGTTTCTGGACTCCCCTCCAAGAAACGAGTCTGAGTTTTATGAAAGACATTTGAAACATTCAGATGGAGAAGAATGAAGGTGGAAAGCAGTTGGAGTCGGTGGTCTATTGTGCTTCCATTCTCACTCTGGTAATCATCTGCCATCTTGTTTGCGTGATAAGATTGGCTGACACCTGGCAACAACAACAACAGCACTTTATTATTTGTACAGCCCAAGTCGGAGGCCTCACTGAAGGTGGTCCTGGGTCATCACCAGGTGCAGCTGCCAAGTAAGAATGAAGCCGGCCATACAATCTCATTGGTGCTTCTAGAGACCTTTGGCTGCAAAAGATGGCGAAAATCAGAGAGGAGTGGGGCTTCTATCCAGTTTGGGGGTCTAACATAAAAGCAGCAGAAGTGGGACTGCCCAGTGTAGAGCGTTATAGTGGTCAGCTGCTTTCTTTCTTTCTTTCTTTCTTTCTTTCTTTCTTTCTTTCTTTCTTTCTTTCTTTCTTTCTTTCTTTCTTTCTTTCTTTCTTTCTTTCTTAAACAAAAGGCTCCATTGTTGATTTCCAAATGACTCGTGTTCGTGGCCAATACGGCATTCGCTTCCTCTGGGTCATTTGTCATTTTGAAATTTATTTCTTGTTAGAAATTGTATAAACAGCGATCTTCGCTTAATTCTTTTTCACTCTGTCTGTTTGGCAAAGATAATTTTGCTGTATTAATCACGAAGAAGACAATGGCCACTTCAGTGTTATTAGCTCAGCTAACAAAAGTGTGCCATTAGTTGGATCGCTAATTATCTCAAAGATCAGTTGTACAGAAATTTAGAAGTTTCAATGGTGCCGGAGCATCCTACGTTCCCACCACATTGTTATCAACTGCGTTCTTCTACCCGAGCCCAGCAGAATGTAAGGGCCGACCATGTAAGTTATTAATGATGTCTTGGACTGCAGCAAAGCCTATTAACATAATAATGATGGCTCGCCGTTACATTTCCTGTCAGATTGCTGCTAAAACTCTGCTTAAAAATCACATTGAGTTGGATTGGCCCTGATAAGGGATCAGGTTCAAGCACTGAAGGGCATCCCCAAATTTTATGTAACCCCCAAATTTCTTAGCCATCCCAGCTCCTAATTAATGTTGGTTGGCAATGTGACTGCACAAAAGTTCCATCTGTCTGCTGAAGCATTGCACAGAATGTGAGGCCCTTGAAATGCAGGACTGAGACTCCGAGGCCTTAAGGCTCCTCTGAGGCCTAGAAACCAAACAATAAGCTCCACCGCAAACTCGAGTAGAAAGCTCTTGGCCTGCATGGAGCTGGGTGGTAGGAAACTTTTAAAGGGCTTCATAACGACCATAAGAGGAAGAGGGAGATCGTGGAAAACCCCTGGCCCATGTTGTGTTATGAACTGGGAGTCCCAAAGCATGCAGTCCTATAATCACTTCCAAAAATGGCCACTAGAGGGGGACATCTCAATAAGAAGGGCAAACACAGAGTCTTTGTAAATTAAAACATTTATTCTTCACAAAAAAAAAGCTGTTCCACAAGAGTGAATGTCTTTAGGAGGACAAAATGCAGAAAGGAGTTGCCTGTAACAAAAAGGCAATCCAAAGCAAACAAGTCCCAGATATTCAAAGAATGGTCAGATTTGGTGGAAGAGGATAAAATATCCAAAACGTCACAAAGCACATAACTATACAGGTCGGCCGTCGCGATTTGCGGATTTAACAGCAACAACAATTCATTTCTCGTATAGTCCAAAATCACATAAGGAATGCCTCAATGGACTCTGACAGGCCCTGTTTTTTGACAGCCCTCCCAGCTTTGACTCTATAAGAAGACAAGAATCCCCTCCCACCCCCCAGGAAATAACCCTTATATGGAAAAAAAATGGAAGAAATCTTGGGAAAGGCAATTCAGAGAGAGACCCCTTGCCAGGAAGGCTGGGCATGCAATGTGTGTTAATAAATGGGGTAAATACAACACACTAAACAGAACACAAGTTTGATTCGCAGAGCCTCCTGTTTGTGTGTTTGTCCTCAATAATTAAATGGCAACTATGTTGTGATTTTTGAGACATACTGCAGAAAAACTCAGATGATGCTATAGCCCCACTACTTAAATGGACGGCGAATCCCAGCATCCCCAGGAGTACTGCATCATTGGCAGCTTTGGTACTCGTAGCAAGAGCTGCTGGGATAAAAACAATAATTATAAACCCAAAATATATTAAAATAAAAATAACAACTGCACGGA
Organism: Erpetoichthys calabaricus; assembly: GCF_900747795.2. Taxonomy (NCBI): domain Eukaryota; kingdom Metazoa; phylum Chordata; class Cladistia; order Polypteriformes; family Polypteridae; genus Erpetoichthys; species Erpetoichthys calabaricus. The sequence continues at coordinate 7,586,205 of NC_041407.2, forward strand.
AATAATAAAACCATTGACAAAGTAAAATATCCAAAAACAATAAGTAGAAAATAACAGCATAAATAAACTCAACCAAAGAAAGCAGAGACCAGACATAGAACCCTTGCTGACGATAAGCAATTAATAAACCATAATGAGTGAGCACATGTATTCACCATTTAGAGCATGGGAAACTGCGTCCGCTGAATGTGATTGGTTGGCTGACTTTTTTTATAAAGTTCACTAACAGATCCCTGGAAGCAGAAGCTCAATCACACATACAGTATAACATGAGTGGCTGTCACGCCTAGGAATGGAGCCTTCACTTCTCTGGCAAGACAACCTTGAAAATGACAGCGGAGGTGCTGGCCATGGGCCGTCCGCAGCACAGATCTGCCCACACAGTACACTCTATCTGGGGGAGCGGGTGGAGGGCTCTCGGAAAGCACTTCTATTGCAGAGCACACTTTCACATGTGTTCCTCCCCACAGCAAGACTTTTTATATTATGTGACAGCGCTCTCCATCTATAGGGATCGTTGAACTCTCAGCTATGAAATCTTTCTGTTTTGTGTCCATTGTCGGATTGACGGTTGTTAAGTGATGTTTTTGTGTGGTTCTGTCAGAGTTTGTTACTGTTACACTAATGACTTGCGCTTCACCGGCCTTTCTGCTTCCAAAATGATGATGTGACAACAGCAGTCATTGCACATGTGATGAACTCGTACCCGAGTGAGCCATTACACCAGTCAAGTGCACTATGAACTGGGACATGCTGCTGTTTGGAACATTTTGGAGCCAATTAGCACCTGTGTGGAGATTTTTGTATTTTTGGAACATATCCTTCTTAATTTTATACTGTGGCCTGACATAGAAGACCCTGTTCAAGAAAGAAAACACAAAGGATGCCAGATGTCCATTTAGCTTCAATTGTTGGCAGAGGTACACTATCTATCTACAGTCATATGAAAAAGTTTGGGATCCCCTCTTAATTTGGATTTTTGTTTCTCATTGGTTGAACTTGCTTTTAATATCTGACATACCTTATGGACACAGTAGTATTTCAGCAGTGACATTAAGTTTATTGGATTAACAGAAAATATGCATCATAACAAAATTAGACAGGTGCATAAATGTGGGCACCCCACCAGAGATATGACCTCAATACTTAGTAATAATAATGCATTTTATTTATAGGGGCACTTTACATTAGTAGTAAATCTCAAAGTGCAACATAAAAAGTTAAACAAAGGCAAAGGAAGATAAAAACCACAATAATTATAGCATTCTTGTTAATAAGCGTTTCTAAATAGAAAAGTCTTTAGTTGTTTTTTTAAAACAGCCCACCATCTGCTGTGCTGTCAGACTCTCTGGTAGGACATCCCAGAGCTGTGGAGCAGCCACTGTAAAGGCTCGGTCTCCCATTGTATGAAGTTTGGTCACAGGGGGGTGAAGGCGGTGGGTATTTGTAAAATGGTGGTTTCTTGTGGTGGATTGTAGTATAAGGAGTTCCTTAAGATATTGTGGAGCATTTCCATGGATACACCGGTGAGTAAGCAGACAGAGTTTGTATTCGATACGGAGATGGATAAGGAGCCAATGAAGTGACCGAAGGATTGGTGAGATGTGTTCATATTTCCGCACCCTCATCAGGATCCTTGCAGCACTATTTTGAATTTGTTGGAGCTTTTGAAGGCTCTTGTTGGGTATCCCGATGAGGAGTGCATTACAATAGTCCAGTCTGGAGGAGACAAAGGCATGAAGCAGCTTTTCAGCGTCATAAAGGGAGAGAGGCAGGGACGGAGTTTGGCTGCGTTTCGGAGATGAAGGAATGCAATTTTACATAGGTGATGGACATGTGTATCAAATGACAGATGGGAGTCTAACTTGACACCCAGATTTGCAACTGAAGGGCAGAGGGTAATGGTACGGTCAGAAAAGGAAATACAATTTACGGAGGAACGAAGTTGATGGGGGGTACCAATTAAAAGAGCTTCAGTTTTGGTGCTGTTCAGCTTGAGGAAATTCTTGGACATCCAGGCCTCAATCTCATCCAAGCGTTGACGGAGGTGTAAGAGAAGTCGAATCCAGTCTCACATAGAGCTGCGTATCATCGGCATAGCAATGGAATGAAACTCCATGCTTACAGATGATGTGACTCAGGGGTAGCATATCGATATTAAAGAGGGTCGGCCCAAGGACTGATCCTTGTGGGACCCCACAGGTGACAGTGTGGGTACGAGATTTAGCATCCCCAAGGCCACATACTCAGCCCTATCTGTGAGACAGGACTCGGACCACTCCAAGGCAATGCCAGAAAGTCCAGTTATATAGTGAAGATGATGAAGGAGAACATTATGATCTACCGTATCAAATGCAGCTGTGAGGTCCAGGAGGATAAGGAGTGATGGAGAGCCCTGGTCAGCAGCCATCAGGAGCTCATTGGTGACTCTGACCAGGGCTGTCTCTGTGCTGTGAGAAGTTCAGAAACCAGATTGAAATTTTTCAAATAGATTGAATTTTTTGAGGTGATCCTGAAGCTGAACCAAAACAACCTTTTCCAAAACCTTAGACAAAAATGGAAGGTTGGAGATCGGATGATAGTTTACTATCACTTCAGGATCCAAAGAGGATTTTTTTAAATGAGGTCTAATTTTTGTGGTTTTCAAGGCCAGTGGGACTAAGCCGCTCTGGAGAGAGTGATTAATGACGTCAGCAATAAGAGGGCTTGTATCTGATACATTAGCTTTTATCAGAGGAGTAGGAAAAGGGTCCAATGAACTTAGTTGAGCCTCCTTTTGTAAATATAACAGCCTCTAGACGCTGTCCTCATATAGCCTTTGATGAGTGTCTGATTCTGGATGGAGTTACAGTGGAACCTCTCGTCATGCTCGTAATTCGTTCCAAAACTCTGATGTAACCCGATTTGGTCGTGAACCAAAGTAATTTCCCCCTTAGGATTGTATGTAAATACAGTCAATCCATTCCAGACCGTACAAATTACATGTAAATATATTTTTTAAAGATTTTTAAGCACAAATATAGTTAATAAAACCATAGAATGCACAGCGTAATAGTAAACTAAATGTAAAACATTGAATAACACTGAGAAAACCTTGAACAACAGAGAAAAGTAACACTGCAATAGTTTGCACTATAGCGCTACGAACCGCTCGATAAAAACACTTTTTTTAAATGAGTTTTAAGCAGAGGGAAAAAAATGAACATTTGAAAAATCCGTAATTTAATAAACAACCAAGAAAAGTAACACTGCAACAATGCAAGCTACAAACTGATCACTGTAAACAGAAGTGAAGGTTAAAATCCAATAGAAAAGAGTCTTCATTAAATACAACGAGGTTAAAACAAAGCTGGAATCAGTCTCTTTAAAAACAAGCTCTTATGCGGCCAGCCCTCTCTCTCTCTCTCGTGTGTGTGTGTGTGTGTGTGTGTGTCTGTCTCTCGCGCGCATGTCTGTCTGTCTGTCTCGCTTGCTGAACAGGGAGAGACTGAACACGTGCGGAAATCATCGGCGCGCACAAAGTGAAAGGGAAACTGGCTTGTTCGTATACCAAGTGTGTAGTCGTAAACCAATTTGTACGTGTTCTGAGATGTTCGTGAATCGAGGTTCCACTGTATTTCTGACCATTCTTCCATACAAAATCTCTCCAGTTCAGTTCAATCTGATGGCTGCCCAGCTTTGAGAATCCCATGCTGTCACTCTTCAGAGGAGAGTCAAAGGGAAGGAAGTGCAACTTGCAATTGACCACCTTAAATACCTTTATAGCTCATGATGGACACACCTGTCTATGAAGTTCAAGGTTTAATGAGCTCATCACAACAATTTGGTGTTGTAAGTAATCAGCATTGAGCAGTGACAGGCATTCAAATCAGCACAATGACAAGGGGACCCACATTTGTGCACAGCCAATTTTTCACATTTGATTTAATTTCATACAACTAAATTCTCCGTCACTAGAAATCTTTGTTCGGAAAACACCGCAGTTCTCAGATGTTCCTAGGAAATGAAAGACATACCACTGTTATCTTTATTGTTCAAAGGAGAGTCAATTATTATGCAGGCTGAGAGGGGGTCCCAAACTTTTTCATATGACTCTATCTATCTATCTATCTATCGTAAAAGAGCACAAATCTACAACAATTGTTTGGGTTACCAACAAGTGAACTCCTTTTAATGTCCAGTAGGATGGCTTTGAAGAAATGTAAAGAAAAATAAGAAACAGAAGTATACCTCAGGCGTGACGTTTTCCTCGATGAGGCCTGCAGTCTTCCATCCTCTGTGAGCCTTTGGTCCAGACTGTCAAGGACTCTCTGGCTCAGAGACAGATGGGACGGCTGATATCCTGGGTGGAAGTGACATCATTGGTCCTCCGGACAGTTCTCCTCCATTCTAAAGCAAACAGAAGCTAGTGGTGTTGGTGTTGCAGTCAAATTCTTCCACGTAATTTTATTCGACCCCCGTCCCTGTGAGGCACGCCCTAAGCTCCCATGTCCGACACTATCCATCTGTCTACATCTCTGCAAGATGCCATTTGAGACTTTGGTATTTTTCTGGTTTGCAGTTATTCTTTCTGGACCAGTTTCTGTTCAGCGTTGATTTCAGCTCTAGTTTGCGGTGTTGACGCTTGTTTTTTGCGTGTTACGGTTGGACTATTGGCGTGATGTGTACGACTCCTCTTATCTCCTGATCCCTTTTATCAAGACTACGCAGTGTGCCGTTTCTATTCAAGAACAACATCTACTTTCTCTTCACATCCCTAACGCCGTGCAGGTCAGGTTCACTGGAGCCTCTGGTCGGACCCGCTTTGACTCCTCAAGCCCTACGATAGACTGGTGCCCCTTGTGCCTCTTGATGGTGGGATAGCCTCAGGCCCACCGTGATATTGAAAAGGTTCAGATAACAAATGAATGAATACATTATTTCTCATCCCCAAGACTACTGAGCACATTTCCAGTGCTGCGTATAGGAAAGTACGAAATATGCCAAGTGGACACATAATAACATTTAGTTACAACTTGCCAATTTTGTGGATGGCTGAGGCATAATAAATAACATTATGCATTTTGGTTTTAGGCTTTCATAATAGAAACAAAAAATTCCTTCAGGCTTTGGCTTTATACTTTACAAGCCGTGCAGGGAAGCTGCAGAATATTACGAATCAGACATTATGAACAGTCACCCTGCAATGACCCAGTCGGTAATACAAAGCTATTACAAATTCTCAGCATTCATTCGTTTTCACAACTCCCAGTTTAGAAATTTGCATTATTGCTGAATGTGCACCCTTCTCCTGCTACAGGGCCAGCACACATCTGTCACTTCCCTGTACTCATCCAGCTCCAGTTAACTGTAAAAGACTGATCCCATATTGGCCAGGGCCGATGCGTTTGTCAAAGTACGAAGCGAGTCGCTAACTGGACAAACAAAAATGTTTTCTCCTGCCGTCAAAACACCAAGGCACTGATCGATAGATTAAATACATGTAAATGACCTCACGTGATCGGGGACTGGATACGGAGCTGTCAGGTAAAGACAGATGTACTCTAGATATCAGACCGACTGTGTCCATCAGAAATCGGCTTCAATTCAATTCAATTATTTTTTATAATTGGTTGGCTCAGAGCTCGGCAGAGGCTGTCAAAATGCAAAGCAACACCAAATTGATCAATTAGCATAGAAATACTAATTGATCACTGAAATGTCCATTTTATGAAGCTGTGTTTTCCGCTAGAGAGCCAGACATTCTCCAGGGCAGTGATCAGGCAGAAGGCAGCCCCAAGTCCTGGGTGGGATGCCAATTTGTCATTGAACACACTGGAGGAATTTAGAGTGCTCATTAACTTAACATGTCCCATCTTTCAGTCTGCACAGAGATGTGGAGAGCATGGAGGTCCTACGCCGCTAGTGAATGGGTTTGGAGTTTAACTCAAGTCCTCAGAACTGCGAGGTGGTGGCCCTAACTGCTACCTCACGGGTATTATGAAAAATTAGGCACAGTCCATGTGGCAGTAGAGACGAGCAAAGCCGAAACTCTCACAAATGGCAAGGAAACCTGTCTAGTATTCCAATGGTCTTTAGAGCCAGGCCTCCTTATCTCATCAGGTGTGACTGTATCCATGTTTAAGGCCGGGTTTATACTTCACACGACGTGACGCATGCCGCAGCGGGCACTCCTGCTGCACAAGCGTTGAAGTGTTTATACTTGTGTGCGTATTTTACGTAAATCTGGAGGAATCCACCAGGTGGCAGTGCGAGATATTATCACGGTGAGAACATGATCGGCTTCTCTGTGTTGTGAATTGCCTGGAACAGCCATTAGATTCCGATGACACCTTACCGCAATATCTCTGAAAAGGATGTTTATTGATTAAATCCAGGGATGTGTCCATTCCAGCAAGCGTTGGGCACCTGCACATACACTAGTGTCATTTTAGTGGCACCAAATCCCCAAATCTGCATATCTTTGGAAGGAAACTGGAGCACACTGAGGAAACCCAGTAGGAAAACATGTAAACTCCAGGCAGGGAATATCAGCGTCAGTAACTCCCTGCAAGATAGCAGCGCTAACGCTCTGCCACTGTGTCACCCCATGTGTGTAATTATTAACAGTATTCATTATTTAAACGAAATTACCGATTTATCTGTAAAATGTAACATACATACTTTAATGCATTTCATCATGAAAGTGATGTCAAGTATAAATCTAAGGATTCTAAATGTGCAGAGAGTTGGAATATCATACATTTAATGTGCTCAGTGTGGCGATCTATTGCTGGCGATTCGCTGCTGTCCGGAGCAGAGGAAGCCCTAGAAAATAAGATGGCACAGAAGACGGTATGTGAGAATTGTAAAACGTATCGTGTCATTACGATTGGGAATATGCGACGCTTGAATATAAAAGCACCACGAATACATCTGTATGTCAGCATTTTGCTTCACCACATCGAACCATTTATCAACTATCGAAGTGCGCACACCGATGTCGTAGGATCCACAAAGCGGCTTTCTGTCACTGAGACTCTGACGTCACATTTCACCTTTTAGCACACTGCGCCCCCCGACTTTTTGCTGGTACTGCAACTCGCGCACGCAGCGCGTTAATTTCTGTGTACCTGCTCAGAGGACGCATCAAATGAACACTGAGAACGTGTGGCAGGCATGATGCGGGTGCGTACGCGTTCTGAGCATGAAGTATAAACGAGCCCTTACTGGTTAGAAGTGCAACACCTGCAGGTTAATTGATCATGAAGGGTCACACATCTTCTTCTTTCGGCTGCTCCCATTAGGGGTTGCCACAGCGGATCATCTTTTTCCATATCTTCCTGTCCTCTGTTACACTGTGAGTCACAAATAAGTACTGGAGCAGCCACCTTGTGCTTTAAGGTCTAGGGCCTTAGCTGCTAGGCCACACTATCAGTCTGAAAGGTCCAGTGACCTTGCCTGGATACCTGGAGATGTTTGGTTTGGTTCAATCTATGATCAATTAGTCTGTGTATCAAGGCTAGAAGAAGTAGCCATGAGTCACTTGAATCAAAGTGGAACTGAAGGCCAAGTAGTCCATAGCAGCAGAAGGGTTTGGGCAGGCAGGCCAGGCACCCGCTCCACCCACAACCCTGCACAAACGCCTTACCCTTCATCATTCACTCTTGGACACCCTCATCCAGTCCTCCATTCGTTCAGATCACACCATAGAATGCTGACAGCAACAGGGGCAAAGAATGAGGAAAACTCAAAAGACTCCATGTTACAAAGACGGCACCAGCAGTATTTAGCAACATTATAAAAGTCATCCAAAGCTGATTAAAAATGGCTAGGAATCACAGCTCGGGATTGGCATCAAATTCTAAAATCCAAACTGAATCATTATATTATGGTCTTGAATAAATGTCTACCGACAAGAACCAATGCAACGTACTAGTTATTTTAAGTCACTTAATAACGGCACCCACGGTCATTTTACTTCTACCAAAGAGAGCAATTTAAAAGGCGCTATGAAAAAATGGCCATGAGACTTTATGACATTACAACTTACTTACAGGTGGACAATTGTGTTGGCTCCTTCAAAAATCGAAGGCTTTTCTTTGATTAAAATGTAATGTACTGTAATCCGCTCAGATGTATCAGATGATTGCAATGAAATTCATATTTATACGCGTGATCAACACGCCGTTCTTGGCAGCACCATTGGGTTATGTAAAATAGAACAACCCCGGGAGGCGACAATTAGCCCTGGCCTGGGTGGCCCTCGCAGTTCCACGCATCACGTCACCATCTTTGTGAGCTCTCTTCACTGCGCCGTCTGTCTTCTCATTCTTTTCCATCTCCACTTTGGTAGGGCAAATTTTGAGATGATGCAGCAAAGTCTAAGGAAGATAGACTGGGATAAGCTAAGTGTGGAACAGGTTTAAAAATGTTTGACATGTAACGCAGGACAGGTACATACTGTATGTAAATTTGGAATTAATAGGAAATAAAAAAAAAAATACTCTGCAGTGGGTTATTAAAGAGTTAAAAAAAGAAGCTGTAAAGGAAAAAAAACGCAGCTGTATAAGACTAATAAGTCCAAAGTGAGTCGCAGAGCGTGTGAGAGCATGAGGGCAACCATTAACAAGGATATTAGGAAGGCTAAAAGACACTTGGAGAGGAATAGAGCAGGGAAGGTGATAGACGGCCTCAACAGATTCTTTCAGTATTTTAGTCATAAAAGAACAGTCAAGGAGGAGGTGAAGTGCATCAGGAATAGTAAAGATAACAGACAGTGACATAGTGGACGCTCTAAACTTGTATTTTTCTGAGGTCTTCACAAGTGAGGAGGTGGATAACCTCCTAGAGGTAAACGAGGCTACTAAGGAGGTCCTGCGGGATTTAGAAATTATAGAGAGAGAAGTGCTGCTGAGATTAAATAGGCTGAAATCAAACAAATGACCAGGACCAGATAAGGTTCTTAAGGAGGCTGGCGAGTACAGATATAAACCCTTGATGCATATTTTTAGGAAGTCACTGCGGACTGGGGATATTCCAAAGGACTGGAAAAATGGCAAATATTATCCCGTTATATAAAAAGGGTGACCGGGCAGATCCAAAGCAACTATAGGCCAGTAAGCTTAACCAGCATCAACTGGAACATTAATGGAAGGAATTATTAAGGATAAGATGGAGCAGCACATGGTAAGGACAGGAGTTTAACTGAGCAGTCAGCGTGGGAACGAAGAGGGCGGTCGTGTTTTACTATCATGCTGGAATACTATGAGGAGGCAACAAAAGGATCTGACGAGAGTGGAGCAGATGAGATTATTTATCTGGACTTTCAGAAAGCATTTGATGAGCTGCCACAGGAGAGGGTGGGCATCAAACTAAAAGAAGTGGGAGGTCAGGGTGATGTTTGTAGATGGGGTGCAGAATTGGCACAGACACAGAGGGTGATGGTGCGAGGAACCTCATCAGAATTGGGTGATGTTGAGAGTGGTGACCAGCAGGGGTCAGTGCTGGGGCCGCTGCTATTTAATTTGAAATCTGTTAAATCAATGTGGCAGACAGTAGGACTTTAGGGACTTCAAAACCAGACAATATTTTTTAGAAGAATTAAGCGAATACGACTGGTGAGCTTTGTTGGGCTGAATGGCCTGCTCTCGTCTAGATTGTATTTGTAAACGTTAATGCAAAATATATCTGGAATATCCTCCATTAGTGATGAGTGAAACGATTCATGTAAAACTGAATTCTCTCCAAATAGGGTTTTGCAATAAGCCGAAATTCATGACATAGCAAATGTATATTCTTTCTTAAAAAAAAATACGTTCTGAAGCGCCCTTCGTTTCTGACTTTTGCTTAACGATTTTCTACTATGATTTTTGAGTTACATGTTTTTTGGGTTTGACCTTTTTTTTTTTTTTTTATTTGTCTCCTGGTTACGATTTCTGGCCATTTTTAAAGACTGTTCTCCTGGTCATCCTGTTAATTTTGACTGAATTTCGGTGTCAACCTTAACATTTAGGAAGGTGAAGGTATTTAAAAATTCTTTCATCGAAAATTGAGGAGACAGCTGCCATACACAGGAGTCACAAACACGGTAGCGCAGAGTGTGAAGCCTCTTAGACGTCTCAAAAAGCAGGCCAAGACTTTCACCAAAGTGCCCAGATATGGCCTTATCCTAGGCAGCCAGCCCCACAACTACCACAGGCAGCTGGCAGTAAAAGGAGATCATGTCTGAAATGTTCAAGAAATATGCAAAGATGCCCTGTAAAGTCTAAGACAAGAATCTTTATAAATGAAGAATTTATATAAGATAAATAAGATTTGAAAAATGAGGCAAAGGGGATTTTCCTTAAAAAAACAGTACATGGTGAACGCACCCCAACATGAAATCCAGACGCAGTTATCTAAAACACCATAAAATAAAAGGGAAACAATGTTCAAAGAAACACTCCGACAACACTCCATGAAGCACTGCTGTTTCACCTCTTTATAAAGGCTAAGGGAGGTCCCAGCAGCCGTGTCATCGGGGTGTCCCCACCCTTGGTGTTCCACTCTCAAACTACAAGGAATGTCAGAACACTTGAAGAGAGTTTCTACTTTGTTTTTGTGTGTGTTTAACAAATCTGTGTGTCTATGAGGATTAATCAGTTTTTTTTTTTTTTTTGTTTTTTTTTTCTGTATTTACTTTTTGAAAAATCCGTACTTGTAAATTATCTGAGAACTTCTCACAGTTCTCTGCATGTCATGTCTGAACCAGGGTTCCTCCCCTGGCTGGGGTCCAAATGCTTGGTTTGTTTTTTTGTTGTACCTTTTTGATGTATTTATTTGTGTTACTATTACTTGTGTATGATTTGAAGTATTATTTATTTATCTAAGCCTGTGGTATATTCTGTGTGTTTTGTGGGGTGGTGTCACCAGCCAAGCACCACCAGGGACTTACCTCCACCTTATAAATCTGGAGGTTCTTTCACCGTTCCTGGTGGTTCATAGTAAAGGCGCTAAGGAGTCAATGAGTTTACTTGTATTTGGATTTATTGGGTTTCTGGATTTTCATCCTCCCGCTCTGTTTTTCTTTTCTTTTTTCTTTGACCTGTCTGTGGATTCTGTTTTAGGAGTTTGTTTTGTTTTGCTTACCTCGCTGGCAACTTCATTATGCCTTTGTGCTCTGCAGAGCTTCACAGTGTAACAGAGACATTTTGTAAGAATAAACATTTTATTGTTTAAAGGTCCTGCAGTTCCCCTTATATCTAGCTGGGGTTTGGATCTCCCTAGTGGGCATTTTTGGAAGAAGATTTGGGACTTTCTCACTCATGAAGAGTGCAATACAAAAAATAAACTGATACCCTACCACACTTTTACTGCCCTTGTAGCTTCAGGCCTGGCTTGGGGCCAGAGAGGGCTTGTATCTGTCTGGAGAACATCAGACTACAGGCACCAGACCCGAATATCCATGGGGCACGGGGGGAGCAGGCTGAAAGTATTTGAATGGAGAACACTAATCCATGGCTACATGACTGACTGTCTGTCTGTCTGTCTGTCTAATCCTGCCTACTATACTAAATTCTATCTATCTATCTCTCTCTCTCTCTCTCTCTCTCTCTCTCTCTCTCTCTATCTAATCCTTCCTGCTATACTAAATTCTATCTATCTATCATATAGTGCCTTTCATTTCTATCTGTCTGTCTGTCTGTCTAATCCTGCCTACTATACTAAATTCTATCTATCTATCTCTATCTGTCTATCTATCTAATCCTGCCGACTATACTAAATTCTGTCTGTCTGTCTGTCTGATCCTGCCTACTATACTAAATTCTATCAATCTATCATATAGTGCCTTTCATTTCTATCTGTCTGTCTAATCCTGCCTACTATACTAAATTCTATCTATCTATCTATCTATCTATCTATCTATCTATCTATCTATCTATCTATCTATCTATCTATCTATCTATCTATCTATCTATCTATCTATCTATCTATCTATCTATCTAATCCTGCCGACTATACTAACTATATAATAATTAGAGTATATCTGCAGTTAATGGTTGCCAGTATGCGGGTGGCCCAGCACTTAGGACTGCCTCACAGTTCACAGAGGCCGTGCTGGACTCCTATCTTAGAGTTTGCCCATTGTGCCAGTGTCCACACTGACTTCCCTCCCACATCCCTGTGGACCGGCATATTAGGCGACCTGACCCTGTTATGGACTGACGGCCCTTCCAGGTTCGGTTCTCCAGATCTGTCCGTGGATGGGTGGCAGCAGCACGAGCACACACATTGTTTTTTAACTTTCATGGAAAACCCACTGGCCATCAGGGCACGAGGCCTCCAGTGTGCAATTCAAGCGGTGCACCCACCCTGGCAGCAAACTTTATCTGTGCACAGCCTCTTGATGACCCGGCGAGTCAATTTCGAGCACGTCGGCCAGTATGACTAAAAGCATTTTGCTTATAAAAAATGATGGGGTTGTGTAATAAGACATGTGAAGCCAATTATGGAATGCTAGTTTGGTGATATTATTCACTGTATGATTTATGGTAATTGACCTCTGGATAACATGGGCATAATTCATCTGCACAGTCATTTGAAAAGGCCAGCTCTCTATTTATACATATGCACACCCTCACACACACACTTTTTATTATTTTGCCACAATCAGCAGCTTCTACTAGTTTGAGTTTTCCGTGGGTTTGCCAGTTGGCGTTTTCCACCACAAAATCCCGAGGTTTTCCTTTGTACCTTTTACATCTTTTTGAATTATATGTGCGTCAACAAGCAGTGTAGATCATATTCTTTATCTGCTCATTTGTTAAATTTACTGACTGCAGACTTTGTAAACTCTGCTGATAACAGCAATACTAAAGCCACGGTGCGATGAACTGTGCTGTCCTATCAGAGCTTCGACGTCGGGAGCCGCGCTGCTCGGACTCCGGTGGGCACTGCGTCGGCATGTGTCTCTTAAAGTTTACATCATGTTATCAAATAAATGATTTTCTTGATGGGAACTGGAGTTTGAAAAGCAAAGCAAATACTGAGAAATACCAGGGCCAAGGGGGAGCAGCAGTCAGGCGAGGACATTTGCAAAAGCGAATAAAAGAAGCAACAGTCCGGGGAGGTCGACTTCGAAAACGCGTCTTGCCTTCAGATTTCATACGGGGAGCAACCAGAAAATAATAAAACTACACCCCTAAAATGGAAGGAAGCCCAAAAAAAGAGGAATGTCCAGGGTTACCTCAGAAAAGCTGCTGAAACAGACAGGGCGTCTGGGTAAAGAGCGATGAAGCTTTAAAATAATTTGGCCTGCAGTCAAGACATAAGTGAAATATCTGGGGGTCACTTAACATTTTACTGGCATGATTCACTAATTAATTCTTTGTTTTACTGTCCATTTCAAACTGTATTGTATTAATGATGCTTCTTAATGTACTTTATTGGTACATTGGGGTTAAATGCTCATAAAATGCTTACTTGTAACTCGGCATCATCAATCTGGAACATTATATTTATACATATATCACTCGACCCCCGGGACCGATTACACAGCCCTGCCAAAACTCACTCCTTGCCCACCAGCAGCCCTTAATTCTGTGCTTCTTCCACAATTTGAAAAGAAGTAGTCAACCTGATCTTTTAGCCCCTCCGCAAAACTAGCCAAGAGAAAAGACCCCCGTCCTCTGTACTTCTGGGCTTTGTTAGCATTTGTGGTGGGCCTAGTCAGAGAAAGTGGGCTTCTAGGAGCAGGAGGAGTCTTCACAGTCCCACCTAAGGGGGCTTCCTTTTGCTACATTATCACCTGTCAAATTACGAGCTTTAAACGAGGTGCGATAAACAAAAAAGGACTGATGCAGTTTGACATCCAGCAGTTAGACGCGCTTCATTGGCTCTCGGGCTCTTTAATTAGAAGAGGGAGAAGTTTATTTGGATATCTATGTACCTTTCTACTTCCATTCTGAATAGCAACTTTAAAATCCATCTGTCTGTTACACTGGGGCTTTAATAGAACATCTGTCTGTCATGTAGTGCTTGACATGTCTGTCTGTCTGTCTGTCTAATCCTGCCAACTATGCTATCTATCTATCTATCTATCTATCTATCTATCTATCTATCTATCTATCTATCTATCTATCTATCTATCTATCTATCTATCTATCTATCTATCTATCTATCTATCTATCTATGATGGGTTTTGTAGTGACCCCCATCCTTAAACACAGGTACTTGAATTCTTAGACCCACAGATCTCTCCTGCGCCCCAAACTCTGTTTATGCCTCAAGTTCCAGTTCTTTCTAAGATGCTGATGTCTAGTTATCTGTTTTCAGTTACCAAGGGAAAAATAAAGCATTCTTTGGTGTTACATAATCTTTGCTTTGTAGTCATTTTTTTATTAATTGCAATAATAAGATAGTTATTCCCTCCTGCATCACGGCCACACGTGGAGAAGACATGCAGTTTGAGCAGACATGTTGGGGGCCGGTGACCCTGCTCTGGTGTCGTGTACTCCACGTACTGATGGCTTGTTTCTGTTGTTAGACCAGACCACACATTAGACGTTCTCTTACTCTAAATGAATCAAATCATGGGGTCTTGCTTTCCTTTGCCCAATCTGTTTACTTATTTGACAAAATGATCTGCCTTTGTGAAGTCGCTCTTTCTTTTTTAACTATTTGCAGTTTGCTTAATGTGTTGGTGTAACAGAGGCGGTCTGGAGAGGTGATTTTTCGAGTCACTCCACAGTTGAAATCGGTGGGGAGAGTGCAGTTGTATCGATCTCGGCTAATTAGATTCCAATTAAGTCGCAGAAGATTTCATAAGCAGGCAGCTGCAGGGGCAGATTACAGAGGGGGACACAGTGGAGCGGTGCTTACAGTTTACTTACAAAGTGCAGGAATCACTGCAGAGGAAACCCACCTGGGTTCAAGTTGGAATGAAGTGCCGCAAAGTTTAAATGGGTGGCACAGTGGTGAGCGGCACGGCCTCTCAGGCCATGGGCAAACACTGTGTGTGTGTGTGTGTGTGTGGTGGTCCGCACATTCTCCCAGTGCCTGGGGGTTTTATTTCTGTAGCTTCTTCACTTTTCCACTCATGTCCCACTGATATGAAAGTTAGATTGATTGGTGACTGTAAATTAGGTACATTTCTGTTTAGGAAAAACACACACATAAACGTCTGCTTTCTTTCCTTAAACCCATTCTACAAATATATCAACATAGACCTCAGTGTTAACTTTGGCAGTGCACCAGCTATTGGGAAGTATTTTTTAAAACTTGTAATAATAAAATGCATTGCATTATTCAGTTCAACAGATGCCGCATCATAAATATCCACCTTAATAAAAGGTCTATGTATCTGTGTATCCATCCAGTTATATGTTGCTGCAACAGATGGTGCATCACAAACATTTGTAGTAATGAAATGCATTTCATTTGTCATTCCAACAAGTGGCACAATGTATTGAATTCATTATTCTGAAAGATGGCACATCACAAGCATTTGAAGTAATAAAATGCAGTGCCCTTGTCTTTCAAACAGATGACACATCACAAAAAAGTTTTTTGGTAATTAAATTCATCAGTACAAATGTTTTTAATGTGCTAACTTGCAACAACAAGTGCATTGCATTTTATTACTAAAACTGTTGGTGATATGCCATTTGTTGCAATGACAGAGATATATAATCGGATGGACACACAGACAGAAATGCTTGAATTTTGAAGTGGATGTTTGTGATGCACCATCTGTTGGAATAACAAATAAGATGCATCATATTACTACATGCATTACAAAATACCATTTTGGTAATTTTTGGTAATTTTTTACAATTTTGGTAATTAAATTCATCAGTATTGATGAGTGAAATGCATTCTATTACAACATGCATTACCAAATACCATCCCATAGATGGTGCACTGCAAACATTAACACGGAGGTCTGTGTTGCTCCCTTAGGTTTCATCTGGACGGACACACAAGCACTTGTCTTCTATTGTGAAGGTGGGTACATGTTGCCTCCAGCTAGGGAGTACAGGACCCTGACAACATTGGGCAACCCTTGGACAGGACAGGCTGGTTTTCGCAGTGGACCATCCACAAGTTGTGCACGGAGTGATGAAAGTGACTCGGCTTCACCGATTATAAAAAGCTCTGCCGTTTACATTTTATTTTTTTTCATGGCTTCCTGGTGACCTTTTTACACTTTCTGTCTGACATACTGAATCCGATCCTACACTTTGAAACTTTATTTAACACGCTGACAGTGGCAGTGAAAACAGGTACATTTGTCCCTGACCCCCAACTCTCTTTCGGTGACCCCTTGTGTAGTCCTGGTCATGTTAAGTGTATCCTGACTGCATTGGGCGCAGGGCAGGAATGAGTCCATCACAGACCGTGAAAGGGCGCCATATGACATAAACCTTATCTGTTACTAATCCTTAGTTAGGTGAGCAGAGAAAATGAAGAGAAGATGTCTTTTCAACCTGAAATGAATTGTGTGCGATAACACGACGGGTCCCAGCAGGGCAGTGAGATGTGCTTTACTTTAGAGGCCGTTGAGATCGTTCATCTAGAACTCTGAGGGGTAAACCCAAAGCACAAAAGGGATAAAGAGGAGAGCGGCCTGTGTGGTGACGAGCGCCCCCAGTATCCGGCCACACGCAGCTGCATCTGTGGCACTGCGCACCAGACTGACGTGATTTGCTTCCTCCTGAAAACACGATAAGGACACATTTAAGAATTAAGAAGAGACACGGCTAACAAGATTAAACACTTTAATACTCTCCTAAATAGTTAGCATTTGTGATATTCTACTGTATTAAATTATTAACCGCAGTGCAAAGAAGGCATTGATTATTCACTAAGCTTTAGGTCCCCTGAGTCTAATTCTCAATGTAACTGCTTAATACAGAATAGATATACTTGTCATTTAGCGGACTTGTGAAATAACTGATTCAGTTGATTTGGTGGCTTAAGGCGAGTGAAGCTGTAGTGCCTGAGCGCGAGATGAAGCCAAGGGGGTCCGCTTCTGTGCCGATTTTCGTAAAGGATAACACAGGACTACAAAACCGCTACATTTACCACCCAAAATAATTTTCAGTAATCAGACACTTTTATGTCTCATCTCCGTCAGCGATCATCTCCTGGCTGGGCTTCAGATGCTTGCCTCGTGTCTTTGTTGTACTTTTCTTGATTTTTCCGCCTTTGTTCCTACTTCTTTTGTTTGTGATTTGCACTCTTTTTTGCATTTTGTGTGTCTGCATCTAAGCCTGTGTTATGTTCCATGTGTTTTGTGGGTGGTCCCGCCCTGTAAATCTGGAGGGTCTCATTGTGAATGTCCTAGGGAGACGATACGTTTACTCGTACTTTGATTTTTTGGATTTCTGGTTTTCCGTCTTTCTCTGTTTTTGGATTCTTTGTTCAGTTTGGAGCGACTTGCTGGCCCCTTCATTATGCCTTTATGCTCTTTGAGGCTTCACAGTGTAACCGAGACATTTGGTGAGAATATAAACGTTTTTATTGTATAAAGATCCTGCATTTCCTCTTACATCTTTCTGGGGTATGAATAGAAATCTCATACTAGTGGCCGTTTTTGTAAGCGGTTTAGGTTTTTGGTGGTTTATTGTGAGTTGGTGGGTTCTTGTTCCTTTTTCTGTGCTTCTTGTGAATTATTGAATGTTCAACTTTGGGTTTCCTTTGTGTAACTCAACTCCTTTTACTTTTTGAGCTCTATGGAGCACGCTTTTGTTACAGTGCACTGCCTTTTTTATTTTATGAAGGCCATGTGTCTGCCCTCATTAATAGCCGGGGTTTGACGGTGCTGTCCCCCTCTAATGGGTATTTTTGGAAGTGCTTTAGAAACACCTTATGTAAGGAGCAGGAAAAACTTTAAATGCCTGGTCTTGGAAAGGAACCCAAGGGAACAAAAGGGAAAAGAGGAGGACCAGTCCGGATGTGGAGAAAAAGCTTAGAGTCAGAACTCAAGATCAACGGACTGTCCTGGGAGAAGCGAAGACAGAGAGTGATAGAAACTTACAGTGAAGGCCCTAAGCGCTGACTGGCGTGATGAAGGATATCTAACTAATTAACTTTGGACCTTACGGGGCCTGTGTGCTTTGGGACTCATAGTTCATGACAATTAAAGGATGATAGCCAGTCTACTCTGTCTATTTTTCTCTTTTTATTCTAGAATAGAGTGAGATTCTCATGGGTAAGGAACACTCTTTTTACATTAAAAATGAAGAAGTGTGGCCCCCTACTGGCTAAAATAAGCACAGCACCGCACCCAAACCACACCACACCTAGTATGGGGGGTGACAACATTATTTTTGAGCCCATTTGAGTCACAGGTTTGCAGTGAGCCACGGTGCATCTCCACAGTATCAGCTAGCCTTGGACAAGGCATGTTATCATCTCTTCTATATATTTCTCTTCTGGTTCGTCCTGCTTCCACTTCAAAACCAGTCCTGCCCACATGCAGCTGACACGACATTTCTCGATTCCTATTCGTCGTCTTCCATGTCATGCACTATACTGGCCTGCTGAGTGTAATACAGCCAACTAGTACTCGAGGTGCTGCCACGGTGGTAAAGTAGCTTTACCACCCTTGCGGGAGCCACCTGTGTCTTTACAACAGCTTCTTACACAGCAAACATCAGAAGCTAAAAATTATCGTGAACACATTCGAGAATACAACTCTTCTTTAGCGTTTACTTCCATGGGTGCACAGATAACTCAACCTCCTGGTCACGGACCATACTGTTTTAAAATACATGGGCAAACTTATCACCAAATCTCTCCACTATACGCTAAAACTTCTACCTCTCCAGGATATGGACAGTTGTATGTTTTTGACACAGCACAAGCTACTGAAGTACGCTTACAAAATAAAGCAAACTCTGCATGCAGCGAAAATGTACTTCTCCAGCTAGATTCCATGCTCAGAACCATCAACCCCTTCGCTAAATCATACAAACACATGCATGAAATCGCTCAGTGCAATCCAACAGCATCTGTACGAATGGTTTTCAAGGAAAACGCTAGGCAGGATTTATGACGATACAATGCCCCGACGTGTCACACCGATGTTGCAGCGATTTTCGTCGGAGAAGATGGCGAAACGCCTGCCAAAAGGGACATTTGCATCTATCCCATAGGCAACTCCTGTAAACAGATTTCCACGCTCAATATGAATTGCGATCCTATGGTTTACGCACTTTTATTACGCAGTTTTATTCCCTTATGGAGACATTGGCTGGCACACAGATTTACAACATGTTCCCGATAAAAGAACCGCCAAGCGAATAAGGCTTACTCAATGCCAATTTTACGCGTACAGATTAGTAATGAGGAATACATTTAGTATTTTGCACTCCAGGGGCAAACTATCCAACAGTATGTCGTAGATGCGTATGTTAAAACAGAGGGCGCGCGTCTCAACTATCTCAGATTACATCAACAAGATCTGCGAGTGGAACAATACAAAGGACTATCAGACGCACTGCAAGCAAACGCTGAAAATAACAACATACATGTAGACAAAATGATCAGATTACCGTCCACATCTCCAGGAAGTCCAAGATACATGCAACAAAACCATCAGGATGCCATGACCATAGTACGTAAATTCAGAAAGCCTGATTTATTTATCACTTTCACATGGAATCCTGCTTGGCCAGAAATTCTACATGCACACTGCGTCTTTCAAGAAGTATTTATTTCTTCTTGATTTCTGAATTCCTTTCTCACCGTTTTCCGTTCCTATTCTTACACTGCCGTATGCTACGGAGGGCGTCAGCTAGTTATTATTATTATTATTATTATTAATACTAGCCATGCTACCTGTTGAAGACAAGGTTATACAAATATTTGTTCTCTCTTGCCCAATGTCCACTTTCAGCTCCTTTCCTTGGTTTCTGCCTGCGTCTGAACGTCTCTTCACCGCCGCTCCTTCTCTCGCACATCTTCCTGTAAAGCCTGCTGGTCAGACTCTGTCATTAATAATCGAGACGCGCCTGCCCGGTGAAGGCCACCCTCTCAGAATGCAGCGTCACTCCTCCTCGTGCGTCTCGCAATCGCTCTTCCTCTTTGTTCGCATCACCAAAGCCAACCTGACCAATCGGATTGCTCTGAGGCACCAGACACACAGACCCTAGCATTTTTATTATATAATATGAGGGGGAGTCGAGCTGAAGTTAGAAAATGGAGCGAACCTTCACAAAGCTGATCATGTCATGTCCACCCTCCTCAATGCACTTGTACCACCTGCCTGGAAGTGCTTGTAGAATAAAAGGTTTTGTCTTGTCCCCCCCCAAACCACTCATGCACCGTTTTCTTCACGTCATCATCTGTCTTGAATCCAAGACCACTCAGATATTTTTATTGTTCGGACCAAATGACGTGGAAATCACACAGTGCCAAATCTGGCGAATAAGGAGGATGTGGCGCTAACTGTTCCTCCAGACGAGTCGGTGTTCTTGGTAGTGTGTGCCGGCCATTGTCTGGCAGAAGAAGGACTCTTTGAGACAGCAGTCCCCGCCATTTGGATCGAATAGCAGGCTTCATGTTGGTCTCCAGCAAGTCACAGTAACTTGCGCTAGTGACTGGAGTGCCCCCGAGTTATTGTCGAACACGAGTGGTGGCGGGGACAAGACCAAACCTTTTATTCTGCTGGCACTTTCAGGCAGGTGGCGCACGTGCATTGAGAAGGGTGGAGACCACATTGTGTAATGAATGACACGATCAGCTTTGTTAAGGTTCGTTCCATTTTCTAATTTTAGTTTGACTCCCCCACATATTTATATATTATTATTATTATTATTATTATTATTACTCGCTAATCTATTTTTGAACCTGCTAAATCCAGTTTATGGTTATGAAAGATGGAGATTAACCCAGCATCATCAGGTCTGGTCCGGTGCAGGAGTCATTAGTATAATTTGTTTTGCCAGCCACTGCTGAGGTGTCCGTGTCTTGACGAGGGTCCTAAGGTCTAGCCCAGCACCTTCTGCACATTGTAAACAGGCGCCATCATCGTCATTTGGTTCTCTTCCTGGACTGTGTGGAGCCCAAACAATCACAGACCCCCACCGTCTGCTGATCCTGGTCTATAGTTCTTTATATTTGCTGCATTTTGCAGTTTCTTTGAGCGTGTTGTTGTTGTCACCTGGGACTGCTACCTCAATCAAAAGTTATTGCGTCTCCATCTTGCAATGGACCACCACATCAGGACGTTTAGCTGACACGGCACAGTCGGTTTGCATTGCCTCATGCCACATGATGGTAGTGCCAGCCTCCGGCATGTGTCCACCTGGCTTAGTACAGATAGCCGCCTTTCTTATCATGTCGGTTTATGTATTCGGTACAAGCGGGTGTTCTACACCCAGCGATGGCGTGGTCTCCTCATCCTTCTGCACATTCTGAACTTGCTTTCGACCTGCTACTTCAAGATGTTTCACGGATGGTTCCTGCTGTTGAGTCTCCGGTCCTGAGCTCTCTTAAGTTGGTGGCTCTTCAGCCCCGCCACACTTGCTCTTTTCTCCATGAATGGCCTGTGCAGTTGCTTTTTTCTCAGCTGTCTTCTCGGCTTCATCTCAGATTGGTCAACAGGCTGCCCTGGCAAACACTTGCTTTTAATTTCCTTTGCTGCTGCTACGATTTTGGTCTGCTGGGGCTCATGGATCATTATAAACTTGGTGAACTTATTCATTATTTATATTTTTATTAAAATAATCACTAAAGTTCACACAAATGGCAGCCCACCATGACCAGCTTTGGTGCCTAATGCCATATAATCTGCTGTACCTGAGCACTGGGCAGTTGAGTCAACTCTGCCGGACGTCCTGACATCCATGTGTATCTAAAGAGCTTTTCGGTGGACATCACATAACATGGCTGTGCTTGAGTGAGCGGCCAAAAGCGTGACGAGGCAGACGCTGGTCTGAAGTTGCTTTGGCCGGGGTGGCTGATGGAGGAAGACTGCGGCTTACATACAAAAGCAGCGAGGAGCCATGGCTGCGCAATGGTAGCCTGCTGGCCTTTCCTGCAGACGACAATAAGCAGCACTTGGGGACTTCAAATTGTTTAATTGATTAATTGCATTTGTATTGAACTCCGTGACATTTGTTACCTTTGCCATTCCCTTGGTGAGGCACCGCGACTCCGAAACTGCTTGAGGTCAAAAGGGCAGCCACATATATGAAGAGGGAGAAGGACGAGCGCCAGATGGCGTCACACAAGGGGACAGCCTGAAGTCGGAGGGATGACCTTTTAGGAAGATGGGAGCATCTTCAGTACATGGAATTGGTTACAGAACTACAAACGTTGTTAGATTTTTTTTTTTTATTATTATTATGGGTGGTTAGAGTGGCGGCCACCCGCTTTTTGAGTTTGCTGTGCCTGTGGTGTTTGAAGAAGCTTCCCTGTGTCTGCCTGGGTTGTTCTTCAGGTACTCCAGTTACCCTCCCATCATTTCCTAGTCCTAAATTGGATTAAATTGCATTCCTGCATATACATGGAGGCGCACGTGGGAGTGCACCCTGTGAAAGAGTGTGTGGTGTACTGGGGTGCGTACAGCCGCCCTAACCCGACGCAGAGGCAGGCAGAGACACGAGTGCTGGCACACACTCTCAGCAAGCTTTGTCCTCCACCTCCCGACTCAGGCTCCTCGAAAGGAGTGAGGCGGCTCCTTTTATTCAAGTCCTGGGAGTGCTCCAGGGTGCCTCATCGGTATTACCTGGAATCACTCCCAGTCCACCGTAGGGCTCTGCAGCTCCCCGTCGTGGCCCCCATGGAAGTCCCAGCATGCCCTGCAGGAATCTGTGGTGTCACAGCTACCCAGGAGGGCTGCTCTCCAGTGTCCCAGAGGAGGTAGTGCCTCAGAGATGCCCTCTCCTCCGGACCTCCCATCCTTTAATGGCCGAGGCGGCCCGTCACACATGCACACGCTAGGAAGACTGGCTGTGGTCCTGTATGATCCATGAACTCAGTTAGCTGGGTGTGAGAATGCTACGGTTTTAGGGGTCTTCACATAAAATACAAAAATCACCTGTCGTGATCAACTAGATAGATAGATAGATAGATACTTTATTAATCCCAAGGGGAAATTCACATACTCCAGCAGCAGCATACTGATAAAAACAATATCTCTTATATATATTTCTCTTCTGGTTCACCCTGCTTCCTCTTCAAAACAGTCTCGCCCACACGCAGCCGACATGGCATTTCTCGATTCCTGCTCTTCCAAATCCTACTCCACGCTGCCTGAGGCCTCCCATACACCCCCACGCCGCTTTTCTTGATTCCTATTCCTCCTTCGGACTACCGCGTTCCCCGCTCCTCTCTCATGACCCCATTGGTGTCACCTCACTGCCCTATATCTAGCCTAACCGCGTGACCTTTCACTTCAGCCATGTGTGCGCCTGGGAGTCTTTTCCGTAGCCTGCTACAGGAAGGTACTCTGTCGACCATTGGCATTGGTTTCACTCCTTGCTATTCGTTTCGCTCCTTCCTATTTTCGTTATACTGTGACAGTTGTTTCCTAAGCCTTTGTTATAAAATGAATGACAGTATCCCTAATTTCCGCCAAATACTGCCTGTTATCTTCCGCGGTTCTTGAGCCCTCACCGTTGCCTCTTCCATCAACAAACACAGGCTGCGGAACGAAACGGAAGTCCTAAAACTCACAAAAGATATGAGAGCTCTCGAAAGTGAAACTCAATTTGTTCAATGGCTTCTTCACGTTCGGGAAGGTAAAACTAGAGACACGGCAGAACTACCTTCTCAATGTTTACCACAGTAACAAGACCCAGTTGCTCAACTTTACGGTGATATTAATTTCTGGACTGTGACTCCTCAAGAACTTGCTACAAGACCAATACTGAGCATCACAAACGACGATTCTCTACATGTTAACAACAAAGTTCTTGATCTTATACAGGGTGAAAAAATGACCTTCAAGAGTGTCGATACAGTAGTCAGTGACGATCCTAATGATCAACTAACGTACCCACAGGAGTTTTTACACCCCCTCACACCATCTGGCATGCCTCCCCATATCCTTCATCTGAAGGTGGGAGCTGTAGTTATGATCCTCCGAAATATGATGCCATCAAAAGGTTCTTTGCAATGGAGCAAAACTCATCATTACCCAAATACATACAAATATTATTGAGTTCAAACTGATCGCGATCCAAAATTGTAAAACAATCTTCATTCCCAGAATCTCTCTCCTTCCTTCCGACACCAATCTCCCTTTTACATTTAAACGAACACAATTCCCACTCAGACTCGCCTTCTTCATGACTATCAACAAGTCCCAAGGACAAACATTTGCAAAGATTTGCGTTAATCTACAACAACCAGTCTTCAGCCACGGTCAGTGGTACATGGCTTTTTCTAGGGTTAGATCTTTCGACTTATCTGTCGTCTCCACCAAAACACCTATTCACAACTCCATCTTTCAAGAAGTATTTATTTCTTCTTGATTTCTGAATTCCTTTATCACTGTTTTCCGTTCCTATTCTTACACCGCCGGGCATCTGCTTTTTATTAATTAAAGAGTGATAAAAACACAGTGCAAGGTGGAGAGTGCGAGGGAGGAATAACAGACAATAACTTTATATAATGTTAACGTTTACCCCGCCCAGTGGAATTGAAGAGTCACATAGTGTGATGGAGGAACGATCTCCTCAGTCTGTCAGTGAGCAGGACGGTGACAGCAGTCTGTCGCTGAAGCTGCTCCTCTGTCTGGAAATGATCCTGTTCAATGGATGCTGTGGATTCTCCATGATTAACAGGAGTCTGCTCAGCGCCCGTCGCTCTGCCACAGATGTCAAACTGTCCAGCTCCGTGCCTACAATAGAGCCTGCCTTCCTCACCAGTTTGTCCAGGCGTGAGGCGTCCTTCTTTATGCTGCCTCCCCAGCACACCACCGCGTAGAAGATGGCGCTCGCCACAACCGTCTGATAGAACATCTGCAGCATCCTATTGCAGATGTTGAAGGACGCCAGCCTTCTAAGGAAGTATAGTCAAAACTTCCAAAGTTCCTATTTAGATTTCATTTTTCAATTTTGTAAAACCATTCAGTGCTGCAACGAATGTGAAAAGAAGGTGTGTAAGAAAATGGACCTGAACTAAAGGAGCAACCAAAAAGAGCAGGAAGGAGGAAAATTCAGACGTCACTTTGAAAATCAAAAGACACATGTCCCCTGTGGTCCTGCCTTGGGTTATCTGGGTTTGAGATTATTATGGTTTTAGTTGCCTTCACGTAAATTACAAAAATCACCTGTCTGTCTGTCTGTCTGTCTGGTATACAAAGTGATTGCACTGCTGGTACCGTACTGGACTTTGTGTCTTTGCTTTAATGTTTCACAAATCGTATTGTGTGATATCCTCTGCTGTTGAGTTCTTCTCTGTACTTGTAATATTTCTATTGCATTGAGGATGACTTGTGTTCTGTTCTGTGTATTGCATTGTACAGGATGGCCCACGAAAAACTGGGCTGCCTCCACTGAGACGACTGCATTACGTTGCAAAGTGAAAAATGATCAGATTTGGTACTCGCATTTCCAGAAGATGCTGAGCCTGTCATCTCCTTGTGCATCAATACACCTCTGTGCCCGCTTCAGCATGTTCACGTACACTCTTTGCACTCTCTTTGCTCGTGGACACTTTTTCGTGGGCCACCTTGTATTTGCCCCTTTTTCTGACACCCAGCCTACCTGGAGGGGGGGGGGGGGGGGGGGGTCTCTCTTTGAAGTACCTTTTCCAAAGTTTCTTCCACTTTTTCCCTAGAAGGGTTTTGTATTTTTGCGAGTCAAGGCTGATGGGCTGTCAAAAGGGAGGGCCTGTGCGGCCTTCCTTGTGTGATTTTTGGGCCACACAAAAATAAATTGTATTGTAATGTGAACCATCCCTACTTACAAACAAAAGTTGACCGTATAACAGTGTATGCTTCAACACGTAGGCAGCGGCACCCAGTCCTGCGTACCACACGCCTCTAGAGCGTCATAGCGTTATCTCTCTGTGTTTAGTCAAGACGGGAAAACGTGACGGCATAAAAAGGTCTGCTCTGTCTAATCTTGGGGTGGAGCCTTTTTTCGAATGGCGCCACATGCAGTTGGCTGCGTATGTGAAATCTCTCGTACACCGACCTTTGCCATCACTTTTGGATTCTGAGTTAGTCTTTCCTTTCGACTTGTCGCACAGCTTTTCCTGATCCTTCCGGTTTTGACCCCTTGCCAGTTTTTTCGTATGCTCCTCTCCTGGTCACTCTTAAATGCCTTCTGCTTTGCAGTCGTAACAAATCCTCAAAGGGCTTCTCCCTCAGGAATAGAAGGGGCAACAAAGAGATGACGAAACGCCACGTCACTGGTACTTGGAGAGCTTCTCTACAGGTCAGTGCAGGTAAGCAGTGGCCACCAGGGGGTGCTAAACCACTCACATCCGAAGGAGAAAGCTGAGGGCACTCGGTAGGTCAGGGCAGAATGAAAGGACACTGGGGGATCAGGGGACGGTGTAGTCCTGATGGCCGCAGAGGAAAATCAGCTTGAAGGTTCCGGTAGCCAGTGGCTAATTCAAGAGGAGCTGCATTTGCTGGAGGCGCCGCTAGAGGGCACTATGGGCTACTAATCCAGAGGTGTCCGTTTCCAGGGGTGTCTGAGACGTTGCCCTAAGATGACGTTCAGATCGCTAAAATGTGAGAATAAGCTAAAAAGTCAGGTATTTGTTGAGATTTGGACGAATGGTTTAGACAACGAGATTTAGTTTTTCTTTTTCTTTTGTTATATTGACACACATTACCGAGGAGTGCTGTTATAACAAACGACTTCTATAATGTGAGAAACACAAGTTTGCGAAGTGCCAGGAGGCTTCATTAATGCTTTGCAGTGCATCTTAAATGTATGATAACTTAAGATGAGGATGCAAATGAATGAGAAACTGATTTTTTTTTTTTTTTATTTTAATGGCTGTTTTCTTAATGCTCACTTTTCACAATGCGTTGTGCGCCGATTGAAAACGTTTCTAATTTATCCAAATTAAAGACAAATATAATCGCACAGTTGAGCAGACAAACAAAATGCTTGACGTTTTTTCATTTCTGCCGTCTCTAAAGGTTACTGTCGGTGGCTTTTCCATCTTCTGCCTTCAGTCAGTCGCTGTGAAGGTGAAGGAGAATAAGAATATAAACTCAATTGTAAATCAAAGAAGGGACGAGTAAAGGGAAAGAGGAGAAAAGAAACTGAAACTTCAGAGTTCAGGAGGGTCTGCACCTTTAGTCCAAGCACCTTTACCACCTGATCACCATGAGAAGATGTCCTCGTACAGTGAGCCGCCATCCAGGCCAGGACGGAAAAAGCGAGTCCTGCAACCCAGCGTTTGAAGGAGACGCAGTCAGACTTTGTGGACGTTCAGAGCCAATCATTAAGGGGTGCAGCATTTAAAAGGAGCTAAAGAGCCGCCATCAGCAGCGAGACAAACATATGGCTAAGAGCGAAACTGTCGCAGCTTTATTATTTTAAAACACTCGCATACAAGCCACTTGACTAAAGCGCCGGCAGACAGATGCTGATCTCGTCGAATGCTTGTTTGTTTAAATTGCAGATTTGTTCATTTTAGATCTAAAATGAGTGATTTAAGAGTAGCAATGATGGCTTATTGAGAAAATGTGGTAAATGGGTAAACAGCACAAGAGATTAGGGCTTTGGTGTTGTCTGCAAGCTGTCTGTCGGTCTGCGGTGAAGGACGTCATGGAGGGACTGGCGCCCGGCTGGGATGGACAAAAGACCTTTACCTGGCTGGGAGGCCAGTTCAATGGAAGAACAGGAGGAAGACGGTCTATAAAGATTGTATGTACACCCCCCCCAGCCCGATACATTAGGTGGCCGTGCTCCCATGTACATGTTAGCGGACTTACTGGCATCTGTTGTCCAATTGGATTGTTCCATGGGTGTTACCTGGGGAGCTGCAGGTGAAGACCATCCACCTATTTTAGGACTTTTCCACCTGACCCACCCAGAAAATGCTTCCTTCGAGCAGTGTCCTGCCACTGGAGGTGTTCACAGGCCCAGGATTAAAGAGGCCACCTTAACTCAGTCATGGAGTCGGAGTCGGGAGAGGAGTAGGGCGACACTTACCTGGGGAGGAGAAGAGAAAGAAATGTCTTCAATGGAAGAGGCCAGTGCAAAGTTAATGGTCCGAGGTTAATAGCCCATTGGAACCTGGGACTTGTGTGTGTTCAGTTGGGACAGGGACATATCTATCTATCTATCTATCTATCTATCTATCTATCTATCTATCTATCTATCTATCTATCTATCTATCTGTCTGTCTGTCTGTCTGTCTGTCTGTCTGTCTGTCTGTCTGTCTGTCTGTCTGTCTGTCTGTCTGTCTGTCTATCATATAGTGCCTTTCATATCTATCTATCTATCTATCTTATCCTGCCTACTTTACTAAAATCTATCTTTCTACAGTATCTATCTATTGTAAAAGGCACTATATAGCGCCCAACCCGGCACAGACTGACGCAGAGGCATGTGTAAAATAAACAAGACTTTTTATTTCTCTTCAGCTGTGGGGCACGCCTTCCCCGTGTCCCACAGGCCCAACACAGTCCCACAAAGCACTTAACTAACACACCAACAACTCTCCACTTTGCATCACCACTCCTCCCAGCAACCTCATCCTCTTCCTCCCGATTCTGGCTCCTTGAGTGGTGGTGGCTTGCCCTTTTTATAGCCCACCCGGAAGAGTTCCAGGTGCTTGACCACCTGGTCCTAATTGCACTTCCGGGTGGGGCTGAAGATTCGACCAGCCAGGCTGTTGCATCCAGACAGCCCCCCCCTAGTGGCCACCCCGGGTCCCAACCAGGCTGTGGAGGACTCCATCTGCCATGGATCCTGGCGGGAGGTTGGGGAATCATCGTCGGCCAGGGAGGCTGCCACCAAGCATCCCGGGGGAGGTATTGGACTGCCCATGGTTGCTCCCCCGGAACATAAGCAGCAGGGGCGTCCCAGCCAGGCATGGTACCTGACCGTTCGTCACATTATCTGTCTAATTCTGCCTACTATACCAACTTCTCTATCTATCTATCTATCTATCTATCTATCTATCTATCTATCTATCTATCTATCTATCTATCTATCTATCTATCTATCTATCTATCTATCTATCTATCTATCTATCATAGTGCCTTTTATATTTATGTATCTATGTCTTTTATATTGTACAGTGCCTTTTCTATTATGTTACCTTTCATATTTATCTATTTTTCTTAAATAGGACTTTTGTATTTATTGAATATGGCACCTTTTTTTATCTGTCCATCTCTGTGTCATATAGCGCCTTTCCTACTCGCCTGTCTATCCATGTATTTCTCTCTGTCAGGTGTCTCGCCTCACATACAGTTTCTGTCCCTCAGGTATATTGTGCCTTTTCTATTACATTGTGTCTTATCATTTTTGTCTGTTGCTCTGTTATACGGGGCCTTTTGTGTTTATTTTTATTATTTATCCAAGGTGAGTTTCAACATTTGAGATACATTTAGTTGCATTTCTTTTTGTTTTTTTTCCAATGGAACAAAGGAGGTGAATTGCCTTTTTATATCTTTTATTTTTTATTTAGGGCAAGAAGAGAATGAGTGTCCCGATCTTCACTCTCTGTTTCTTTTTCTTTCTAATGTCCTTGAAGTTTGGTCAGGCGGGGGTCACTCAGCCCAGCCTGGCTTGTCCCTCTCCCCTCCATTCACTGGTTTCCTTTTTTTTCCGGACTGTTCCGTGCCCGTTCCTTTGTGATCTTTGGTCTTGGCCCAGGTCTCCTCCTTTTCTGCCTCCTTCATACTCCACACGAGGCACCTTCCCCCCCCGCCCCCCGATTCGGTGTAGTAACCGGCTGCCATTTAGTCAGTCCGAGGTGTCGAGCAGGGCCCCTTTTGTTGCTCTTTCAGCCCTCTTTTGTGCCGTGATGTTCCTTGCATTTAGCACAGAATTAGTTCCATTCTAGGGACATTCAGACAGGATGATTCAATTGCGCTCAAAGAGAGTTCAGCATGGAGTCCCCGCGCTCCCACAATCGCTGCGCAGCACGTCAGGCGGTAAAATGAGAGTAATCCAAAGTCGAGCAAACGTTGTGCGTTAAACATCTTTGTGCTTTGCTGGCAAATCCCCTGCCTGCAATGCCTCGGCTCGATGTCTGCTGCTTATTTGTTAGTCTAATTCTAGTGCACCCTTGCGCTGCCTCTTAACTGCCCACTCTGCCCGGCTACGCTATGATCCCCTTTGATTAAATCTGCCACCGCTCTCTGATTTATAGCCGGGGGTTCAGGCACGTTTTGTAAATCAACATTTTATGCTACCAGTCCATTTGCAAGTCAGGTCTAATGGTGGTTTACATACTCAGCAATGCAAATCACCTCTTAAATATTATCGAACAGATGTTGTTGAATGTTAGCAATGCATCGTAGGCTCGGGTTGCTCATTTCGTTCCCACCTGAAAAGGTAGAAGCAAAATGATACCAGTTGAGGGGGGCAAAGGGGGAGGGTTTCAAACAAAAAAAAAAAAAGTCCTCCGCTTTCATGTCTGCAGTCGCTTGCCAACGTTTCTAATTGTGAGCAATAAAACAGAGAAAGAGCAAATGAGCATTTGCAAGGCTAAATCAAGCATAGTGAAGCAACTGGACGGCGACCATTAAAACGGCTCCACTCGCCTCGCCACGCCGCATCTGCGATTCAATTTAATCCGTTATTCGGCCGTTTGTCTCGTGGGAGATGGTGGCTGCCACCACATTGATTAACGGAGCGGGAGATGCACAGTTACAGACAGACAGAAAGGCAGGCAGACAGACAGAGCTGCCAGGTGGGCTCTGCAGACCCTTAGTTTCTTTTCCCATTTCTGTCTTTCCACTTTTTCTAATTCATAATCGGTGGTCGCCTTGCCCCTCGATCATAAATGAGTGTGTGGGAAAGGTCTGCTAGGTCAGTGCTTGAGGTTCGCATCATTTGTGGTCCCTGATACCCGTTGAGGTCTTTCATTGCGCTTATCTCTCGACATCCACTCAGTCCAATTCAGACCGCCAGTTCACCTGAACACACGTCAATGAGATGGAGTACGCAGAGAAAAAGAGTTTGAAAGTGGACCAGGAGTGACAGAAGGGTCAAGACGGGGAGAACCGAAAACACGAGCGTCAGAACCGAAATCAGGAGGCAAACCTGAGGAAATTGCACAAGTTGAGACTGAAATGC
This sequence comes from Erpetoichthys calabaricus, assembly GCF_900747795.2. NCBI lineage: Eukaryota > Metazoa > Chordata > Cladistia > Polypteriformes > Polypteridae > Erpetoichthys > Erpetoichthys calabaricus. Next base: position 7,617,407 of record NC_041407.2, read on the forward strand.
CACCAAAGTTCAGTAAAATGATCAGTAGAAGAGTAAAGCAAGCATGGAATCATGGGAGGAGTTGGGCTGCTGGGGGGGGCAGACGAATCCTAAAAAATCATTCAATATTTAGCACACATCGCTATTGTGGTGGACCGGGTTAGGGTTATGAAGTTTGTTTCTAGGTTTGTCTGCTCCTGTGCCTTAAGATGAACACACACACACTGAGTGATGCCACAGTGCCAGCCACACACATACACACAGCTGCAGACCACACAATTACACAAAAGTGATGCCCAACTTCCAGTCCCTCTGTAGTAGTCCACTGTGGCACCCGGCTGGGGTTCATGCACAGCTGGGATGCCCAGGAGGACCGGAGGAGGGCTTGTGCCTCCTCCAGAACATAAGGGGGCGACCGCCCTGGTTGCTTTGGTGGCCACCGCCAGGGGGCGCCCCAATGCCTTGGGAGCCCTGGACCTCAGCACTTCCGCCACACCCGGACGTGCTGGGGTGAAGAGGAGCAGGGACACCCGGAGTCCTTCAGGTTGCGCAGCCGGCACTTTCGCCACACAAGGGAGTGTCGGGAAGCTCCTGGAGCCCATCCGGGGGTGTATAAAAGGGGCCGCCTCCCTCCATTCAGTGGCAAGAGTCGGGTAGAAGTGGACGAAGCTCGGTGGAGAGGAGTGGAGTCGGACCAGAGACTGTGAAGGCATTGTGTTGTGTGGCCAGGACTGAAGGGGTGATTGGTGCTGAGGCTCTGGGTTGTGCACTAAAAGACTTTGTAAATAAACGTGTGTGTGGTGAAACCATCATGTCTACCTGTCTGTGCCCGGGCTGTTCCCCACACCACACAGGACCCATGGGCAGATCACACAATTACGTACGTATGAGTGGTGCCTCAGTGGCGGTCACTCTGTCATAGAACGCTGCCCACCCACACACACATATATATACACACAGAGCCTGGCCACCCAATTACACAAAAGTGCTGCCCTACTGTCACATGTCACTCTGTCACATCTCATCCACATGAATACATAAGAGTGACGCCTCAAGCCTGTCACCCCTCAGCACTCCACACACAGTGGCTCACTTAGTGTCACCAGCACTAACAGTTGTAACGAGTGTCCCCGAGACACACGGAGGCTCAGAACCCTTTTTGGTTTTATGCCACCGACCAACCCAACGGGGTCTTACTGCTGCTGCACTTGTTCTGTTATTGAGGTGCCTTGATAACCCTGTGGGCAAGAAGTCAGCAGTCTTCCCCCACCAGGCGCCCTGGCATTTACTTTACCACTTCAATTAAGGTATAAAGGCAAAGCAGAGAAATGTGGAAGCAGCACGATATATTTATTAAAGTGTAACGAAGCAGGACAACCTGCCATGGCAAGTACTGAAGGTGGTTTGTGGTGTCAGTCTGCAATGTCCAGTACGCTGTCTCGCTTACATTAACATTTAAAACTCCGAAGTGACAAAACAGGTGCACAGACACTGGTAATGATAGTTACGTGACAAAAACGCAGCTTCTTTAAGTTTGTCTACGTTTTTGTAATTGTGGCAAAATAAGCATAACAGCGGCATAACACTCTGATGCATTTTGGGAGTTCGTTAAGCCGCTGTGGCCTTTTCCATTATTTATTTGCTTCATCAAAGAGACAGAAATTGCATTTTTTTAGTATTTTGTAACATGTGAGTGCCATGCCACAGTCTGTACAGAGAGGTCCACGCGCCGGGCATGTGCACTAATCGCCCACAGCGACTACTTTGAATCAGTTTGCCGATGGGAGTAGCTGTCGGACGTGTAAAAGAGGAAACAACCTGAAAGAGATTTACGGACGATGCGACAAGTTGTTTTCAGATAGGTTGGCAAATTTATTTAAAGACGAAACACTGAAATTGCACCAATAATCATTCAGACTCTTTGCTGGGCACTCCAGATTGTCCTCAGGTGTCTCCTGTTTGCTTTCATTTCCCTTGAGATGTTTTTAGAACTTGACTGGAGTCCACCTGAGGCACAATGAATTGACTTGACGTGTACACTTGTAATATGAGGTGCAATAATTTACAGTACATGTCAAGCCACGCCATCAGAGGACCTCTCCGTGGAGGCACAGATCAGGGCAAGGAGATCACGCCATCCCAGGAGCTCAGCAGCCTCAAGAATTGTGACATGGAAGAAGTTTGGTGGGTTGGCACCCTGCCCGGGATTAGTTCCTGCCTTGTGCCCTGTGTTGGCTGGGATTGGTTCCAGCAGACCCCCGTGACCCTGTGTTCAGATTCAGCGGGTTGGAAAATGGATGGATGGAAGAAGTTTGGGATCACCAGGACTCTTCCTAGAGTTGGCTGTCTGTCCAAGCTGAGTAACTGACCAAGAAGGGAGAGCCTTGGTCATGGAGTTGTAGTATCCTACTCACTTCTCTGATCCTTTTATTAAACTGCTTTGTAAACATTATACACATTATAAGTGAATGATTGATGATGAGTTGCGATGAAGTTGATTCTAAAAGAGAGAACTTGGGTTTCAATTCTAAAAACATTCACAAAACAAATTGCACTTCTCTTCCAGCCAAATTTGTGCCATTGATACAAGAATGAAGATGCTTAGCCCTGTCTGGAAAAGCTTCCATTCATTAATTATGCATGCATCTGCCTGTCTTATTTAAATATATTTTTAAAACTAGCAGCCCCGCCCACATCGTAGTGAAACAGGATAAACTTCAAAAATCAATAAAAAATAATTTAATAAAAAAAATGGCTGAGCGGAGGTACACTCTGACGTCAAACGTTGGCACTGTAACTGACAGGAGAGCGTCCCCCACGTGGGGAGATAAATACGTAGCCATGATATCTCTGCCAATGATCAGCTACCCTCTAAAACACACGTACTGTAAGCTCTGATCTCTCTCTCAAAAACGCCAAAGGTTACTCCTTAACAATCTCTAGATGATAATGTCTGCTGAACAAACGGGTATCGCTAGCTAAACAGAGGCAAGGTGCGCTCCAACATGTGGCGAGAGGTAGAGCGACTCAAATAGAGGACCCCCCCCCAGGCCCGTAGCATCCCTGTCAATAAGTACCGCAAGCAAATGATGATACTTAACACGATGAGAGAAGTCGCCAAATCAACCAGAATGTTCAAGCAAATTCTAGAAAATAAACCCAATCTAAATCCGTGAAGTAGATCTCTTATGAAAAGTGGACAGACAGGCAGACATTGGATTTTATATATATATATAATTGAAATCAAGACGTGCAGACCTTTTGCTGAGCTGCTAGCTGTGTTCAGCTTGTCTGATGCCCACTTGGTTCATTATGATGACAGTCTTGGCAGTTGCAGCCATGAAGGTGCATCAGAGATAAAGAAAAAAACCTGAAGGTCCAGACGCCTCTGCCTCTTTTGCAGGAATCAAGGCCTGGCAAAGGGTATTGGGGGGGGTGAGTCTTGTCCTAGTGTGTATGACGGCGTGTTTTGGTGTCTCTTCTTATAGGCAGTATGTGAACGAGAGTTGATCTGACTGGTGTGCAGCGGATTTACAAGCCTCGTGCAGCCTCAGACAAGAACACAGGTAAACGCGACAGCATGAACGAGGCTTTTCTTCCATCCATCCATTGTCCATCCCGCTGAATCCGAACACAGGGTCATGGGGGTCTGCTGGAGCCAATCCCAGCCAACACAGGGCACAAGGCAGGAACCAATCCTGGGCAGGGTGCCAACCCACCGCAGGACACACACAAACACACCCTCACACCAAGCACACACTAGGGCCAATTTAGAATCGCCAATCCACCTAACCTGCATGTCTTTGGATTGTGGGAGGAAACCCACGCAGACACAGGGAGAACATGCAAACTCCACGCAGGGAGGACCCGGGAAGCAAACCCAGGTCCCTAGTGCTCCCAACTGAGAGGCAGCAGCGCTACCCAGTGCGCCACCATGCCGCCCCAGGCTTTTCTTTCCCCTCAAAACAAACCTGCACAACTCTGCACAACTTTTTTCAGTGCGTTTTGCATGGCAAAAATCAACTGTAAAATGAATTTTAGTGTCCATTTCACAAAACCATACGTGAAGGGACACTAATAATGAGATACCTGTGACACTAGTGGGTCTTTGTGACTTTAACAGTACAAATGTGTTACAACCCCACAAGCAGACGGGCAGCGCCCACCCCACCGCCACTTCACCATAGGCAGCCACCTCCATAAATACATGAGGCCGCCTGCACTATTCTGCCAAGTGATTTATATTTTCTTTTTAAACCTTGTCATGTTTCTGTGACGTATCTGGAGCATCACATGAGATCACCTAAATTAATGTTATTTTTCAGGAACAAATATTAAAACTGCAGCAAGCTCCTTATTTTTTCACGGGCTGGTGCAGAATGAAATGGACATCTGAAAGGCCCACCGCCAACAGATTGATGGCCTTGACCAGCTGTCGAAGTATAAATTCCAGCCGATAAAGAAGCCATCTTTCACACATTTTGAGAAACTGTGGTGATTTAGTGCTCTCTTGTTCACCTCAACTGGAAGTTAGCAATTCCGCTGAAGCATGTGAGGTGATGCTGCTGTAGACATGTGTAGATGGAAACAAATAAAGGATTCTAAAGTCTTCAGATGGGGACACTTAGGAAGTGCAGAGTGGCATTCATCAGGAGGCACTGGCCACTTGACGGTGCTGCAAACAGCCACAGTGGCAGGAGCAGCAGGAAGGACCAGGGGAAAGTGATGAAACCAGAGCATGATTATGTGTCAGGCTCCTAAAGAAAAACACATTCATTAATCGATTTATCCGTTAATGAATGCAGCAATTAACTGATTTCCACAAATGCCAATTTGCATGCTCTGTTTATTACCACACTTCAGTCAGATGGACTGCAGGCAGTCGCTGGCATGAAATACAGCCACAGCTTTGGGTGGGGGGTGGCAATACAATCCTATGAAAATGGTGCTGCATCGGCACTCTCGACTACGTGCTCAGAGCTATCGATCCAGGGGGCCAGGCATGCAGGAGCTGTGAGGGGAGGACAAAAAACAACAGATAAGTCTTGTGATGGTGTGCTCTGTTAAAGGCACTATATAATTGATAGATAGAAATAATTTGGTATAGTAGGCAGGATTAGATAGCTAGATACCGTATACACGCGTATAAGTCAGGTCTTGAAACCCGAGAAATTGATCCCAACGTGACAAGAACAGGAAGATATGGAAGAAGATGATCGACTGTGGTAATGATCAGGGATGTGGGAGGGAAGTCAGTGTGGACACTGGCACAATGTGCAAACTCTAAGCCAGGAGTCCAGCACAGCCTCTGTGAACTGTGAAGCAGTCCTAAGCGCTGGGCCACCCGCATACTGGCAACCATTAACTGCAGATATACTCTAATTATTATATAGTTAGCATAGTCAGCAGGATTAGATAGATAGATAGATAGAAATAATTTGGTATAGTAGGCAGGATTAGGTAGATAGATACCGTATATATACACACATATAAGTCAGGTCTTGAAACCCGAAAAATTGATCATAAAATCAGACCTATATGTCCGTTCAAAAATAAAACACATTTTTTTTTTTTACATCTTCTTTCCTCCTCCAATCTCACACCAGTTTCTCAGACACATCGAATTTTGCCGCAGCAGCGCAGTTAACAATTTATTTCGCCACTTCAACGATTTTTAATTTAAAACCAGCTTCATATTTTCTTCTGATTGAACACTCCATTGTAGATAAGGGATGCTGAAATGATAAAGGTGTAGGATGGTGTGAGATACAAAAAACACAAAACAGTGCAGACATCGCTTTGGAATAGTTTGGGTATTACTGTGTGGTCATGTAGGCACAATACGTAGAAAATAAAACGCAGTGTGCGCCGTGCTTTCTCTGTCAGGTGGGCATCAGCATATCGTAATCTCTTGGACCAATAGCAGGAGCTTTCCACATTCGACTTATGTGACCGGCATTATAAAATACCAGAAATTATACCATAAAATCAAGTCCCGACTTATCCGCGAGTATATACGGTAGATAGATAGATGGTAGGGACCATTGGTAATCTAAATAAGGATCATTTGTAAGAGAGAGAGATAGAATTTGGTATAGTAGGCCAACTCAGTGGACTGAAAATCTCAGGGCTGCCAGTTCAAATTCTGCCAATGGGCCCCAACCAAGTTATTTCAGTGCTTATGTTGTTAAACTGTAGAAACTTTAGGTGTGTGCGTCACTTTGGATGAAAAAAAAAAAGTGTCCATTATCTTGAAACACATCATCTCGTCCCAATGCAGATCTTTCATTGAAAGCAGATGAGCAAACTGAGAACAGTCACAATGCCATTTGCTTGTTTAGTGTGTCTGTCTGTGCTCATCATGTTGGTTTACGTAGATCCCAGAGTGAGTAAAGGCCGTGGGAGGCATAATGTAGAAGATCATTGACCTCCAAGCAATAAGAACAAGAGGTTACCTCTGAAGAACAGTGGGTTACATGAACTGCTTAGCTGGGGACTTCACTCTAGTCATGGTGGGGTCTCGGGCTGCTTTTATATTCTTTTATTATGTAGTCCTGACTAAAATGCCTCAGGTTTTTGCTATAGCCCCCATGTGCTACACTACCTTTTATATTTGTGACCTCCAGCAACAAGATGGCGCATCAGAACATGCAGGGGAAAAGTTACACATTTGTTTATCATGTATTACAGAAAATATGCCCAAAATAATGAACAAAGTACAAATGTGAGTGTTAGCGGAGTAATGTTACCACAATCGGAGTAATAATTGGTTCATCTTGCTTAGACTACCAGGTGTCCTTCTGTCTTAGTATGTTGTTTAGTCTTTTATCTGTTTTATAATGAGTACATTTTATGAATTTTATGTACTTTTTTGAGGTCAGTGTAACCAAACTGAGGTTATTATATCCAGTGAATCCAAATTTCACATTAGTTTCCTGCTATCTGCCTTCCTTTTGAAATTAAATATCATTATCATCTTCTTACAGCGCCATTTTGGATTGCTCATGGGCACTGCTGTTTGGTGGCAGGAGTGTTAGCTCTCTTCTCTAGGCAACTTTCCCAGAATTCCATGGGAGTATGCGATGAACGTCATCATCACCACAACCTATAAGTTCTGGATAAAAATATGTACATGCGATTCTGTGTGCCTTTCTTCACTTGGTAATCTGATTTTATTTCTGTGCAGTGCTTTCTGATTCTTGTCTTTTGTTTCTGACTTGGCGAAAGATCAGTTTGTCTTTTATGATAACGACTTGTACTTTTATTGTTGACCACGTTTCATCTCCTGGTCCTATAATGAAAATCTTTTTGCAGTCTCCTTTTGAAATAGTACCTTTGAATGGCATCATGGCCAGTCTCAATATGGCAGCTGAGGGAGTCTTTGTTACCGCGTCTTTATGGTAATCCAGTTTCCTTGATGTACCTCCCAGAAGAATGGGATGTCGTAGTGCAGGCTGACTCCCCAGCTTCACTGCAGTCCTCTTTAGACATGACTCGGCCTCCATTGCAGCCCATGCTTATATGTACTTCTAACAGCCTACCCTACTCCCTCCACAGGCCCATAAAGTCATCCTTTACCCCGCCACTCCAGGCTCAGCCTGTGAAAGTGCTTTTAAAAACCACTTCACCTGGAAAATATTAGGGAAAGAGGTCTTATTGTAGGAGTGTGTTATAGACCACCCAATTCAGACAGTAATTTCAACACACATCTTTTTAGTCATATCAAAAAGGCAAGTTTACAGGGAGATATTATAGTCCATCCATCCATCCATTATCCAACCCGCTGAATCCGAACACAGGGTCACGGGGGTCTGCTGGAGCCAATCCCAGCCAACACAGGGCGCAAGGCAGGAACCAATCCCAGGCAGGGCGCCAACCCACTGCAGGGCACACACTCCCCAAGCACACACTAGGGACAATTTAGGATCGCCAATCCACCTCACCTGCATGTCTTTGGACTTTGAGAGGAAACCCACGCAGACACGGGGAGAACATGCAAACTCCACACAGGAAGGACCCGGGAAGTGAACCCGGGTCTCCTTACTACCGTGCCGCGATATTATAGTCATGGGGGACTTCAATTATCCAAATATTAACTGGGATAACCTTACAGATGGAGGAACACAAGAGCAGGAGGTTTTAGAAGTTTTCTAACACCGCATGTTAAAGCACCAACACGGGGTGAAGCCGGTCTGGATTTAGTGTTTTGTAATGATCAGGATGGAATTGAGGGTGTAGAGGTGATTGGACCACTAGGGTCACGTGACCACAATGTAACACAATCCTCAGTTTTTTGTAAGAGTGCAGATGCAAAGACTAAAATTGTTAAGCTGAACTTTGCTAAGGCTAATTTTGAGCAGATGTTACAAAGTCTAAGTAGGATACACTGGGATAAGCTTTTAAGTGTGGAGACAGTCGAGGAGCAGTGGAACAGGTTTAAAAATGTTTGACATGTAATGCAGGACAGATACAGACTTAAATTTGGAATTGATAGTAAATTAAAAAAAACTCCACGGTGGATTAATAAAAATTTAATAAAGAAGTTGCAAAGGAAAAAACGGCTTTATAAGGCATATAAGACTAATGACTGCAAAGTGAACCGTAGAGCGTATGAGAACATGAGGGCAACCATTAAGAAGGATATCAGGGAGGCTAAAAGACAGTTGGAGAGGAATATAACAGATAAGGTGAGAGACGACCCTAAGAGATTCTTTCAGTATTTTAGTAGTAAAAGAACAATCAAGGAGGAGGTGAAGTGCATCAGGAATAGTAAAGATACAGACAGTGAAATAGCGGATGCCCTAAACTTACATTTTTCTGAGGTTTTCACAAGTGAGCAAGTGGATAACCTCAGAGCAGTAACAGGGACTACTAAGGAGGTACTGAGGGATTTAGAACTTGTAGAGGGAGAAGAGCTGCTGAGATTAAATAAGCTGAAATCAAACAAATCACCAGGACCAGATCATATTTACCCTCGAGTTCTTAAGGAGGATAGTGAGTACAGATATAAACCCTTGACACATTTTTAGGATGTCACTGCGCACTGGAGAGATTCTGAAGGACTGGAAAATGGCAAATATCATCCCATTATATAAAAAGGGTGACAGGGCAGATCAGAGCAACTAGAGGCCAGTAAGCTTAAAATGAAACATCACAGGAAAATTAATGGAAGGAATTATTAAAGATAAGATTGAGCAACACCTGGCAAGGACAGGAGTTATTAGGAACAGTCAGCGTGGGCTCAGAAGGGGGAGGTTGTGTTTTACTAACAGGCTGGAATTCTATGAGGAAACATCAAAAGGATCTGACGAGAGTGGAGCACATGAGGTTATTTATCTGGACTTTCAGAAAGCATTTGATGAGGTGCCATATGAGAGGTTGGGCATCAAACTAAAAGAAGTGGGAGTTCAGGGTGATGTTTTTAGATGGGTGCAGAATTAGCTCAGACACAGGAAGCAGAGGGTGATGGAGCGAGGAACCAAATCAGAACTGGCAGATGTTAAGAGTGGTGACCAGCAGGGGGCAGTGCTAGGGCTTCTGCTATTTTTAATATCTATAAATGATTTAGATAGGAATAAAAGTAATACGCTGGTTAAGTTTGCAGAGGATACCAAGATAGGTGGATTAGCAGATAATTTGGAATCCATTATATCATTACAGAAGGACTTGGACAGCAGACAGGCTTCGGCAGATTTGTGGAAGATGAAATTTAATGTCAGGAAATATAAAGAGTTACACACAGGAAGTAAAAATGTGAGGTTTGAATACACAACGGGTGGTCGGAAAATCGAGAGTACACCTTATGAGAAGGATTTAGGAGTCATAGTGGACTCTAAGCTATCGACTTCCCAACAGTGTTCAGAAGGCTAACAGAATGTCAGGGTATATAGCGCCTTGATGTGTGGAGAATAAGTCACAATAGGTTCTGCTCAACCTTTATAACACACTGGTGAGGCCTCATCTGGAGTCCTGTGTGAAGGTTTGGTCTCCAGGCTACAAAAAGGACATAACAGCACTAGAAATGGTCCAGAGAAGAGAGTGACTAGGCTGAGTCCAGGGCTACAGAGGTTGAATTATGAGGAAAGATTAAAAGAGCTGAGCCTTTACAGTTTAAGCAAAAGAAGATTAAGAGGAGACCTGATTGATGTGTTTAAAATTATGAAGGGAATTAGTCCAGTGGGTCGAGACTGTTATTTTAAAATGAGTTCATCAAGAACACGGGGACACAGTTAGAAACTTGTTCAGGGTAAATTTCGCACAAACATTACAAAGTTTTTCTTTACACAAAGAACGATAGACACTTGGAATAAGAGACCAAGTAGTGTGGTAGACAGTAAGATGTTAGGGTCTTTCAAAACTCGACTTGCTGTTTTTTTGGAAGAAATAAATGGATAGGACTGGCGAGCTTTGTTGGGCTGAATGGCCTGTTCTCGTCTAGAGTGTTCTAATGTTCTAAAGATGATCAATGCAAAGCCTTCAAGCCCCGCATCCAGCTGCTGGACTTTGACTGGCTTTTCATCTCAGCCCACCTGTATTCTCCCAGGCTAGCTAGCCCGTTTGTGTAATAATCTGTTCATCTTGCTTAGTCTGCTAGGTGGCTGTCTGTTGTGGTATGGTCCATAGTGCTCCAGCATGCCATCTGCATAAGACAGCAAAAAAGGCCTATCCTCACGATAGACAATCAGGAGAGAGCGAGCTTCTTTTTTACCCCTGTCCTAGGCTTGGTCCAGCATCCTCGATGTACCCCCGACCATTTATTTTTCATAGTGCAAGGCGACTCCATGCCATATTCCAGTCTTATCTCAGCACAAGTCAGCCCATTCCACCCCCAGACAGCTTGTCCTTTCGTCTCAGCCACCTGTATTCTCTCAGGCCAGCTAACCGGTCTTTGCTTTTTCTTTTTTCTTTCTTTCTCTAACTACATATTTGTATCATCATATTATTACACCATCCTCATGACCACCATGAACCTTGGTGGGTGCCCTTTTCTGTAACACCAGCATAAAGCTGAGGAGACACCTGAGCTCCAGAATTGACCCTCAGACGTTTCATAAATGGCTGTTCTTTGCCTGCTGGGTGGACTGAGGTAAAGAGGGGGCACAGTGGGACAGGTGTGTGTTTAGTGAAGGACAAGTGGGCAGGCCCGCCAGTGTGGCACACAGCATGTAGGAGTCGACCAGCGGGCCTCGCTTGCCTCTTTTTTTGACACTTGGTATTTGTGTTTATTAGCAATGAAAAGCCTGATTTGAATGTCTTTCTGACCCTGTTCTGACTCTGTTTCTCATTCTGAAGGCGGCAAAACTCTAGGAGGCGCTCCGTTACATCATCAATCTTATCTGTGTTTGTTGTAACGTATGAATTACCCACAAGCCTCACAACAATCTCAATTATAAAGCCTTTCTATTTAATTTGTTCTCTCAGTCTTTGCCACCTGATATTCAAATCAAGCATTGGCCGTGATTACAGCTACAAATCCATCTACTTGAATAATAAGCAACGTTAGGTTACCATAAAGAGTATTAGAATCTAATTGAGACAGAATGAGCGGAAATAAAAGAGGAAAAACTGTAAACGACATGAAAAACGGCAAGGCTGCAATCCGGCGTGCTTTTAAAGTTAAGTGCATTATCTCAAGACTCGTGACTGACTGTGCTGAAAAACTACACTTAAGAGAGAAATAAATATTAGGCTGAGAAAAACAGCAAAGTGGAGGCATAAAGAATTCCCAAACAGGTTAATATATAAATCATAAGGGCCGTTTAGAAGGCGTAAGAGATTAATCTGCTTGGAATCGAAAAGATAAATAAGAACGAGCAAGTGGGAAACAAAGAAAAGACAGAGAGTCACACGACTGGCAATACCTACTATGGGGGGGTCGCCCGGGTGAAGTTTAGGGTCAAATTGTGTCGCACAGAAGGTCAGTTTTTCTTGTCATTGTAAAGTTGATGTATCTTAATCAAATCGGCCTACAAGTCAAAGGTGTTTTCAAGCTCTGACCGGTAAAGTGGCAAAGGATGCCAGGGCTGAGTGGTCAACTGGCAGTCTGCTAGTTTACTCTCCACCATCTTAAGCATCAAAGACTGCTGTGCCCGGCGCCCAGGACGCAGGCAAGACAATGTGGAGTACCAACCCGGTAACCCCGTTGACTTCTTAACCCAAAGGAAAGGCAAAACGTGAACAGAAACAGCCCGACAACAATAATAATAATACATTTTATTTATTCATTGGCACCTATCTAAACACCCAAGGACACTGAGCATTAGATAAAACATACATTATAAACAAAACTAAAATACAAAATTTAAAATCAGACAGAGCGATTGTAGTCAAAGTAAAAAAGGCCGTCTTAAACAGATGAGCTTTAAGTTTAGATTTAAAAGTGAGAATGATTCAATATTTGTAAGCTCAGGTGGTAGTGAGTTTAGAACTGAACTGAATGCTCTGCTCCCCATGGTGGTAAGACGGACGACGGAGACAGTCAAGTGGATGGAGGAAGAGGATCTAAGGGTATGGGAGGGAATGGCAACATGGAGGAGGTCAGACAGATATGGAGGGGCGAGGTTGTGGAGAGCCTTAAAAGTTAACAGAAGAATTTTGAAATCAATGCGGAACTTAAGTGCAAGACGGGAGCGATATGGTGAGTAGAGGGGCTTCTAGTAATGATGCGGGCAGCTGAACTCTGGACCAGTTGAAGCTTATCAAGAGATGGGCACAGGCTTCAAAAGAACTGGAATGGTCGCCACAGAAGCTCTCATGTATCATGAAATCGCTTGGCCAAGTTCCCCTCTCCTCCGTGCTCTTGTCATGGCGACTCGTTTTATGTCCCTGGCACTTTCTTCTGACCTTACTGTCGAGTTTGTTTGCTCTCACTGGGCGTGTTTTCTGGAGAAAGGAGAGGAGACTGTTGGCTATAGCGCCCCCTCTGGCCCCTCCGGGAGTGGAACTGCTTACCTCGGCTGAACTGATTGGGGAGCGCTCTGGCGTGACACTGCTTAATGGCCCTCTCTTTATACACAATACTGTATAATAATTCTGCTGTGTGAGTTAGTGAAGTGACTTGAGTCCGTGAAAAAGCAAGCCCTCTTTTTATAGTGCCATTCACCAGTTTCCAGGTGCATTATGGATGTTTTCTTAATTTTATACTGAGAGCGATGGCAGGTGAAGGAACTCGCTGTCAGTTAGATAGATAGATAGATAGATAGTTGAGACCCAGAAGGACAGAAATGGAGGTTTAACCAACGACAGTTGCCCGCCATTGTTAACTTGTGATGTGCAGTACAGCCCGGTTTGACCTCACAGACACTTGGTGCTACAATTTGTTTTACATGCGATTTTTCAATTGTAAACCGTGAAACTGAATAAAAATTCCTTTTGAGGGGGTTTTAAAGTTTTCTTGGGGTGGAATGCAAAAGATATGTCATAAAAACAGAAGAGATAAGGGACCGGAACTCGAGAGCCAGAGAAAGAAATCGTTACTGGAACAATTGAAAACGCTTAACAAAAAGCACGAGTTGGAAACCCAAACTCTTGCACACACGTGTAGTATTAGCCACGTGTATATGTTGTGGCCTGCAGAGGGCGCTCCTGCCGCCCAACCCTGACACAGACAGACGCAGGACACGAGTGCCACAAAGACGCGTTTATTTGTTTCTCTTTTTCCATGTGGCGAACACCTTCTCCTGTTTGGTACAGCACCGTTCAGCACTACACAAAAGCACAACACACTCTTCTCTCTCGCTTTGTCTTCTCGCTCTTCACCTCCACTCCTCCTGGTAGGCTTCGTCCTCTCCCACCCGACTCTGGCTCCTTTTATAAGGCACCCAGAAGTGCTCCAGGTTCTCGTTGACCATCTTCTGCCAGCACTTCCAGGTGTGGCGATAGAGCTGTAGTCAAGGGCTCAGCAGCAGATGTAGTACCCCCTGGTAGCACCCACAAACCCCAACAGGGCTGCACCAAACTCCAACTCCCATGGAGCCCTGTGGGGATTTTGAGGCACTGCTGCAGTCCAGGGGGGGCTGCCATCTAGCACTCCGGGGGAGAGTATGCTTTGGATACACTCCCTCCTGCGATCCTTTAAACGTAGAAGCATCCCGGCGCCCAGGAACAGATAAGGACCCCCGGCTGTCCGCCACATTGTGAAATTTTTTGTCATTTTTTTTTAAATTTGATTTCTGACGTTAATTTCACATCTGGATTCCAATTCCAGTAATGTCGTAGTTTCTTTTGTTTACGCAGCGCAATCTTGAATTTCGTCCCCTGACTGCGGTGATCACACTGATGATGTCACCGGAAGTGATGCCATAAATATGGCAGCAGTAGCATGCTGGTTTATCCATTGGGGGTTACAGCTCTCTTTGCAACTCTTAGCAGTTGTTAGTTTCAGACCCTAACAGGCCCTGGCGGGTGAGGTTTGTGGGTTTGGACGCAACCTCCCTCTGTCTTGGACTTGGGCTCTCGCCTTGCCCTTCTGGTTTCCGCTTCCTCCATTTTGTTTTGCTGCTGCGTTATTCCTGTTTAGCCGTCTCCTGGTTTATTTGTGCTTGTCATACTTCTACATCGTGATACGTGTGCTGTGGGTTTAGTTTGGGTTTGGAATCACCAGGGATTCGTTTCTGCTTTGTGTTTATTAATTATGAAGTATTGAGAAAGATAACTTTAGTTAATATCTTGCTTGCTTTGGTCATGTGACCGTGGCGGTTGGGGGGCCATTACGTCACCATCCCTGATGATTAAATGGGGCTGCAAGTTTAGTTTACTTTTGCCCTTCAGTGGATAAACATCAACCAGTTCTCTCTCGTGCAGACTTTAGTGGTGGGATTGATTTCTGCGTTTCTGTCTTGGCATTTGTACATTTAGTTTGGATTTTATGATTTTTCGGCTCCAGTCTGCCCCGGCCACATCCTTCTTTGTGTTTATCATCTCCAGTTGTTTTCACCCTCCCAACAATCCTCAGACATTTCATTCTGTGAATTTCCCCTTGGGATTAATAAAGTATCTATCTATTGTGAGAGACGGCCGGCAGCTTATCCCGGCCAATACATCCACACCACCAGATGGAGTCCTCCCTGCAACATGGAGGTGCCCCGAAGTCCTGCAGGGCATCATGGACAATGGAGTTCGGTTTCACAGCCCTGCTGGATACCATGGGGGCCGTCAGGGGACACTGCAGGGAGATACAAAGATTGTTTCTGTTATAACCCGGAAGTACTCCCAAGTCATGGGGACGGAAGGACGGAAGTACCTTTGGATCACGTGGGCTGAAGGACAGGAGCGCTTCCAGGTCACAGACTATATAAAGGACTGTGGGAAACCCAGCAGACTGAGCCAGAGTTGGGAGGAAGTGTGACAGAGCTGCTGGGTGGAGTGGAGGATTGATTATTGTGGAGGTGGAGGTGCTTTGTGCACATTATTGTAATAATAAATTCATTATTGGGACTTTTTACCTGGTGTTTTGGCGTGTTGTCTGCGGGTTTGGAGGTGCGACAGCGCCCTCTAGTGAGTATCTATCTATCTATCTATCTATCTATCTATCTATCTATCTATCTATCTATCTATCTATCTATCTATCTATCTATCTATCTATCTATCTATCTATCTATCTATCTATCTATCTATCTATCTATCTATCTATCTATCTATCTATCTATCTATCTATCTGCTGTTCTTCATGATGTTCATAATAATCCATGAGCCCTGTGTGTGTGTCTTTAACAAGCAGCAGCGTTCTGAACTCGTAATCTGCGGATACCTCAACCAGGAAGATCCTTCAAAATCAGTTATACAGAAAAAGGTGATGTGGGGCAAACAAGTTTAGCAGATGGTGGGGTAGGTTGTCATATTTAGGAGACGTTCATATCACAGATCTTTGAAGGAGTGACGAGCCGCTTAGGGCTGAACGGCCTGTTCTCAGGCCCCGATATTTTTTTCCTACGTTCTCATCGATAGTTTAATCGAACAGTCCCCTTGTGAGGGTGTGGGTGTGCAGGCACACGTAGCCCTCCATTCACATTTGGTTCCCACATTGTGGTTAGTGCTATGGGTCATTGGATCCAGTCCCATGTCCGGAGATGCCGTTTCAGTAAACGGTGACATGATCAAAGTTTTTTAAATTATGAAAGGAATTAGTACAGTGGGTCTGCAGCGAGAACACAGGGACAACGATCAGAAACTTGTTAGAAAGTTTCTCTTCACAGAGGGAATGACAGACACGTGGAGTAAATGACCGAGTAGTGTGGTGGAGATCAGGAGGTTAGGGGCCTTCGATTCTCAACTCGATGTTATTTTGGACCATCAATGTGTTGTCCTGTTCTCTTCACAACTCTTCTAATGTTCTAATAACTAAGAATGAATGGCTGGACTATGAACGACACAATAGTGTATAAAACAATACAGAAAGAGAAAAATGCTCAGGAAAAATAAGCTCGGGACTCTGGAGAAGGTCGACGAGAGAGATTTTTGCTTCCTTCTTTCCGAGCAGACGTTAGACTTGTCTCATGGCCTTCACGTTACATGCAGGTTTAGTTGCCTTTACCAGATTAGCAAATGGGGCTTGTCAGGGCATCCTGACCCGTGAGCCCAAAAGGAGAAGAGATACATTGAGAAAGTATTACAAATTAAAACTTGGGGGCATGCTGCTGACCACCAGATCCCAACCAAAAGCATGGCGGACGGCCACTTCTCATGATTGGGTCCAGTTGACCCGTTGAAGCATATTAAAACTTTGGTGAAATGACCCGCCCGCGCTCAAAGTCTGACAGACAGAAAGTTGTAATTGCTCCCAAATCGACGTCTGAAAAGGGTGCATTCATCACGACTGTTGGCCCAGTGGCTCAACTTACCGTCAGCAGCCCAGAGAAGCTAAAGAGACGCTACAGCGGCTTTAATCTCGAGCGGCAATGTGCTTTTATTAACTTTTGTGCAGCTCAGTGGCAGACAAGGACTCTATCTGGATGAAAATAATGATTAAGGGGTCCTGGCCTTTAAATAGACAATCCTGTTGACCCAATTTAAGGCCCTGATCAATCCACTGCTTGCCAGATTAATTGAGATGCTTCCGATTGATTTTTTTTTTAAATTTTTATTTACAAGTCTTTGTGAACCATGAAGGTTCAAGGCGGCACTGGATTAACAGCATTTGTGGAGATGTGAAAGGAAGAGAAAGTGAACAGGGAGTTCAACTCCTGCTGCGGTAGCATCGCCGTCGTCCTCGTTATTCGTTCAGCCATTTATTTACATGTATTTTGGGTTTTGAGAGCATAAATGGCAGGATAGAAATCAACCCCGGAGAGGACGTCAGTCCACAACAGGACACAGATAGCCTCACAGTTTAGACTCCATGATTAACCTCAGTGAAGACCTGCTGGAACTACCAGCCACTGCCCGGGCCTCTGATATCAAGAACATCAGCATTTGTGAAATTGTGCAAAGGAAACAATAACATACTCGGATAATTCAGATAGATGGATAGATTTTAATTTTAGCATAGTAGGCAGGATTAGATAGATAGATAGAAAGAAATGGTTGCTCCTGCAGGCTTTTGTGGCTGTAGCAGACGCAGGTCTGGTAATTAGCACTGACCTCCAGTTGTCTTGTTTCTTAAATTAGGTTGGGACTGGTTGGGGGGACTTGCAGTCACGTCCAGAAGTGAGCTCAGTGCTCTTCTGGGAGCTCCTTCTCCTGCACGGCACCCAAAACCTGTCCTCCGTTTCACCTCCAGTGCAGAACCTCCAACACGTTCCATTCGCATGTGTGATCCCAGACATGTCTCTTTATACGTAAAATCTGCTGTCACCGTCCTGCTCCACTGACAGACTGAGGAGATCGTACCTCCCCCAAACTATGCGACTCTTCAGTTCCACCCGGGGGGGGGGGGGGGTGAATGTTAACATTATACAAAGTTATTGTCTGTTTTTATTACTCTTTAATGTAATATTTTTTTATCAGTATGCTGCTTCTGGAGTATGTGAATTTCCCCTTGGGATTAATAAAGTATCTATCTATCTATCTAATCCTGCCAACTACTCTAAACCATCTATCTATCTATCTATCTATCTATCTATCTATCTATCTATCTATCTATCTATCTATCTATCTATCTATCTATCTATCTATCTATCTATCTATCTATCTATCTATCTAGTATGCCCGATTCTGCCCCACTTTTCCCTGGCAACCCACTGGCATCGCACCCGATCCTCGCAGTGGCTGTCATTTTAGGCCTGAGATCGACGAGGTTACACGAGTCACGCGATCACCAGGAGCTCATGAAGAGATGTCACTCTCAGTCGTGGCACCCTCTAAAAACAGAGCAGACCACCAGCTGTCCAGGCTCTGCCCCAATAAATGAGAACGTTACACCTCACAACTTAACACCATGGACAAAAAAAAACGTGACTTATCAGGAAAGATGGGTAAGTGTATCCTGCCAATAATTTATTTGTACTACTTGGCTCATTTGGAGTCGGCGGGATTCCAGTCTAAATGCTCATATTGGTTTTGTTGAATGACAGAAAGCAGGCCCTGGGGCTTTTGTTGGTTTTAATTAAGATTTGGAGATGAATCTCCTTTCGGAGAAACCGTATAGCAGCCATGTCACAGAAATGAAAAGAAGGTGATGCCCTGAAGGAATTTAAAGACGAGACGTCTCTCCATTCCTAATCCGTACCACGGCATAAGAGATCAAAAATAAAAAAAAGAAAAATTGAAAAAACAAAAAAGAAAAGAACCTGTCGAAGAAGGAGCGGCGACCCATTCGGCGGCCAGATCATTCAGAGCCGATCCCCACGTGCACCTCAGAGTCCACCATGCCTTTGACTCAGATGAAGATGGAGGCATTTCGTAATTACTGCAGGAAGAATGCAAATGAAAATGAATCTGCTCCTCCAAACGGCATCTGTTCCAAAGGCAGCTTTACCTCTAGTGACAATACATTTCAGTCAGCTGTACGTGCAGCCCCCCCACCACCACCTCCCACCACACTTCTTACAGAAATATTTATCTGACATTTAATCTGATGGGCCATTTGAATTTAACTCAGGCAGCCAAACACTGCATAGCTGCTTTACAATTTATGGCCTTCGCACCGCCATCAGCTGCTCCTGAGCTCCGTTGTGCCTGCGACTGTTTGCGGGTTTTATGAAACGAGAGGCTTCTCCGTGGCCCCCCTGCCCCAACAGTCATAAACCACAGACTTGGGGGGCCACTGGGACTCTTGTCAGGGCCCAGGCTACTCTTACCTGCCACACTGTATGTTGTTCTGTTTTATATAACTTAGGTCGCTGCCTCCAAAAGATTCTGGCAATCACATCGAAGGAGTGTGGAGTCAGCGGTTACCCGTTGGCTACTTCGGTGGTTCAGACATGTTGTACCGATGCCTTGGTCTTGTCTCCCCTGTATCCTTTCGTATGGAGAACTGGAATCCAGTCACAGGAGACCTGGAGAACCTGTTTAAAGATTCTCCTGAGGTTATGCAACATCTCATCTGTATAAATGGAGAAACTCCAGCAGCAGATTGTAAAATCTGGAAAACCGTCTGTGAAAACAGCGTAACATATCTCGAAAGCACAAGAACACAGCTTTCTGAGGTGCATCATTGATGCATTCACCAGCAATGGTTAAATCCGCTAAAGAACCTGACTTTTTAGTCACCCCATCGTCCAAGAATGTGTAGCAGAAGTACCAACGTGTTCAGCCACATTGGCTCACATCATGGCGGAGTGGATAGTCAATGTCATCGTAACTTTGTTGGCGGACCGCCATCAGCAGCCAAATGTGAAGAGATTCACCAGAAAGTGGTCCATGGTGTGTGGTGGTCAAGCGAAAGCAGGTGAGTAAAAAATGGCAGATTTTCCGGAAGATCGCCTAGCACTCGATCAACCACCCTTCACTAATGTTGGAGTCGATTATTTTGGCCCCTTTCTAGTCAAAAGAGGACGAAGTCTAGTCAAGAGGCAGGGAGTAATCTTCACTTGTTTAACAACCAGAGCTGTGCACATAGCCTAGACACTGATTCTTGTATCCAAGCCATACTCTGATTTACGAGTAGAAGAGGACAAGTTAAAATCGTGCGCTCAGACAATGGAACAAATGTCGTTGGAGCAGAAAGAGAGCTGCAAGAAGTTACTAAAAACTTAGAACACGAAGAAATCGGCAACTATATGACGAAGGAAGAAGTCAAATGGATTTTCAATCCACCATCAGCCTCTCATCAAGATGGAGTGTGGGAAAGACAAATCAGAAGCATAAGAAAGATCTTAAATTCAACACTCAACCAACAAACACTCGATGGTGACAATCTTCATACAATGATGTGTAGAGTGGAATCAAAACTGTGGTGGTCAAGCATGAAAATTACAATCTCATTATTCTCTGTCCACATGATAGTAAATATGAACTGAAGAGACTGTAGTGAATTACGTTGGAGTCAATGCCACTGGCCACTGTATGTGGTCACTAGCGTTCAGTGAAACGGGCACTGTTATGATTCGCATGCAGTTCTGTAAAAGCAAATAATTGTAATGATTTTAACAAAAGACTACAACATGGCAAAATGTATTAAAAGCAGGGGGGTCTGGGTCTCTCTGAAGGCACCATAACTGACCAAGTGGGGATTGAGCTGCCATTTCTGTCAGTTTCTACACGGGACAATAAAATGAGTTCCGTGATTTGATTTTTGTTTTGTTGTCAATAGAGATTTAAACTTAAATACTAAACAACAGGCGGATGAATGAAGAATTATTGCAAGTCAACACTTCCAGGCAAGAACTAAACCGCTTCCCTCCTTGTGCCAATGGCATGAATTTCACCCAGAATGAACTGCAGTTTATTTTGCAAATTTTTTAGAGGAGCCTAACACCGAGTTTCAATGTGAATTTAGTTTTCCGAGCATTGCTTCACGCATCACTAATGGTCACTAAGTTCACAATGCCCATCATCACTCAACGTTACAAGGTGCGCAGTTTTAAAACAATATTGATCACCTGATATAGCAAAAAAAAAAAACGTAGATGTGGGAAAACATAAAGCGATTCTTGTTTTTTTATGGCGCATGCTGAGTCGCTGTTGTGGAGAATATGGTGGAGAGGAAGAGAACAGCTGAGGACAGCGTGTTTGAGTGAATAAACGTAGTTCACAAATTTTACTCCTTGTCAGTAAACGTTTATTCAAGTCCTAAATATTAATATTTTTATATTAATATTAAATATTACATTTTAAGCGTAGTCCGCAAATTTTACTCCTCCTTGTCAGTAAATGTTTATTCAAGTCCTAAATATTCTGCTTTGAAGCATTGAGACCTATACGGAGTTGTGATTCATAGCAATTTTAAGTTACTGAATACCCGTTATGGCTTGGAATCATTTCGATCATTTTCACTGATTTGGTGTCTAGGAAATTAATTTTGCTCTTCATTTTCATTTTTATAGCTTTTTGGGGTCACATGGGCTGCTGTTTTGTATGCTTAATGATCAACGGCAATTTGGACGCCTGTCGTTAGGACAAGCATCCCACGTTGTTAGGGGCGTGTCCTCAAGTCTGGGCGTGATCCGAAGTGATGTGCTAAAAAGGTTGGTTGAAAGTTCACTTTCTCATCCGGGCTGCTGACTCAAATCTTTCTTTGTTTGGTTCTCCTGTTTTTGTAAACTTATTTTTTGAACGTTGAATTTTGTCTCTCATTTTGGATTGTCAGTCGTGTCTTTTGATCTGTAAGTTTTAATGTTTTTTTTTTTTTGTTCTTCTGTTATTTTATCCATCTCCTGGTTTTGCTGTCAAAACTTTTTTCAGTCTGTTGACACAGCAATGCCACTTCCGCGGTAGCAGAGGGTCCTGCAGCAGCAATCTCTGTGCATTGTGACCCGAAAGCGCAGACACACACACCTAACGTTTTTATTTCACAAAAGACAAAAAGAAAAATAGAACAAATACTCAAAGGAGCAAAAAGGGGGTTGCCTAAAAGCAAACAAGACCTCATCTGCAAACCAAAGGCAAAATCCAGAGGCAAAGCAAAACTCACAAAACCAGAATATCAAAGAAATGAGCTCTTCAATGAACCGCAGAGGACTCACTGCTCAGCCTTCTTTTATGGGCTGGCTGTGGTGCCTGGCAGTGGTGGAAAGGGTGGTCACACTAATTGGGGTTCCACCCCCTCCAAAGCACTAAAGGTTCACACGTGGATAAGCTTTGAATGTTTCTGACATTTCAAAACACATTTCTACTCACGAAGAACTGCACAGAGCGATATTAACAGAAACTATCGTAACAAATTAACAATACAGAAAAATGAACAGGGAAGGGACTCCAGCTAAAGCGTAAAATGCGCACAGTATGACTCTACAACTGGATTTAGCTGACTCGCATCGTGAATGAATGAAGCCCGGCATATTGCATCAAAGATCAGAGGTTTCAGTGCACGTCACGTCAAATCAGAAACTATAATCATGAAGGTGTTCCTCCAGCGCCTGTCAACATGACTCACGTTTAATAGATTTGTCATCATTGCAAATGATCAGTGCAACATTATTTAGCCCAGAGGATTGTGCTAAAGCCAGCATCTGTGTTTGCGCCGGGACCCAGAATTAAACCGATCTGTGAACTGATATCCGTCACGGAGCATTCGATGAACAGCAAGTACACACATCCACCGTGAAACAATAAAGCAACTGGCTTCAATTTCCCTAATCAAAAAACGAACAAATAATCAATGCGCGCTGCATATTGCACAGCATACTTAGTGTAATTGAATCTTCCTGTTTGCATGACATAAATCTATATAGCAGAGTAGCTGGAGTGCACCATGGGACAGTCGCTAAATGCTTTCCTTTTTTTTTTTTTTTGAGTAGTTAAATGCACGGAGGCAGTCGGCAATCTGCGTCATGCTGACATGCGATTTAAAACTTACAGGCGTGTTCATGGGAACATACCGTAAACACACGCGGGCGTCCTGCTGGAAATCACCTGCACGGTGGACCACAAATGTTCAACTGGAGGCCAGCATTGGCCATTAGGGTTCAAGAGGTGCCGTAACTGATAATTAGTCAATCCATCAAATCTGCCTCCGCTGATCAGATCTGTTAATGCTCCACTCTTGTCCATTCTCATTTGCTCTCAGCATATTATTTGATTTATCTTGTACTGTAATGTTAATTGCTTTGTTAATCACTATGGAAGAAACTACTCCCCATAAAATACATTGACAAGATTTTACAGGCTGCCTATGCTGGAACTGCAGCACTGGAGTCATTCTGTTCTGCGGCGTCCATATCTTGTAAATTGATTTGGCGAGGAGGTCACTATGACCGAGTCCTGTAATATCAGTAATTGATATTTATGGAGCAGGACCACCAACTGACCTGTGCAACAGGAGAGCGGCCTCACCACTGGTCTCTTTCAGCCAGGGTTCATCCTCTCACTGGTGTCCAAATTCATTTTTTTTGTGTCCCTTTTATCCATTTCTGAATTCTTTTATTTGTGAGACAATTACTTGCATTTTTCTCTGTTTCTAATTACAGTAGGTTTGTGCTTTATTTAATTTGTACGCGGCTACGCTTGTTCTGTCATGTTGGAGGATCCTTAAGACGTCACATTCGAGGGGTAAGGCTGAGGGAAAACCCACAGTCCTCTGCGGTTCATTGAATACGCTTGGTGGGTTTGGTGACTTACAGAGATTTATTCTGCCTTTTGTGATTTCCTGGATTTGTGACTATAATGGTCTGTTTTGTGACCGTTCTTGTAGGATTTGTGTTTTTGGGACTTTGTCTCCATTGAGATTTACACTCGGGCAACACTCCTGCTGTGCCTTTCATGCTTCTTGGAGCCTTCGTCCTATGTTGGACCTTGTGTTACCAGCCGGGATCTTACCGTGGGCACTCTGAGGTATTTTTTATGGTACTCTGAGGTTCTCTCCGAGTTCATGAAAAACACCCAAGGAACTCTGAGAAAGCTGTAGTAGTGGAGGACTTGTTCACATCTCAAATGTCTGGGGGTGTCAAGCAGCTCTTACTTATACACAGTGAAGCCAATCCTGGTTTGGTTTACATTTCTGCCTGTTCTTAGTTTGGGGTGTCAGTGGACTGAAACTCATTGGGGTTTGGGGGGGTTAATTAAACAACACGTGGAGAACGGAATTGATGCCATAACCTTAACTGACTGTGAGTATGGAGGATTATTTCAGACAATGCTAAATAGAGAAATATGTAAAGAAATAAATTTAACATTACAAATTACATTAAAGAATAAAACGTAATGCTGTGTAAGCATAAGCAATGAAATGTTACACTTAAAATGTTTTTTTTTCCATTTTACGTTATATATGTATTTAATTATTCATTTGTTTTGATCAAGAGATAGATATGAAGTGCACTATACAATAGATAGATGGATAGATTGATTGTGTGAAGCCCAGGCATGTACAGCCGCCCCAACCCAAGACCTTCTTCCAGAAGCACTTCCTGGTGAGGAGCAGGTGGTGCCAAACAGGGCCCAGGAGCTAATCCATCCATCCATCCATCCAGTATCCAACCCGCTATATCCTAACTACAGGGTCACGGGGCCAGGAGCTAATAGACTTCTCAAATAAAAGTACTGCGAGGTGCAAATCCAGCTGTAGTTCTGATTGGTACTTAGCGACATCACACGTGTGTATATCCTGTAAATTTCTTATGAATGCACAAAGCAGATCACACAGCGCCATAAAGTGTCAGGCGGACTACGTTTAGAGGGCACATGCATGACGCCATTCGATCAGGTAGTGCAGACTGGGTTATGACAGCCCCATTTAACATGGCTGCTACTGTTCCGTGATGTCACGCTGGCTTCACAAAGCATCAAGGAGTACTGGGAAAAAAATAGTTTGTCCATGCTGGCCACATTGCACATTTCATGGAAAATTTTGGAGAACAACTGAGGTGAATGTTTCCACAAATAACTGATGCCGAGATTAAGGGGGAGAACACAAGTCAGACACGTCATCAGTGACAGGCAGTTCAAAGATCTGCTCATAGGGCTGCAGGAACATCTATGGAAGGCAGTCAAGGATGTTGTTGAGAACTCCAGAATATCAGACACGTCCAGCTGGTTGACAATAGGCTTCAACCACACAAAATCTTGAAGAGCAACATGTCGCTAAAAAGCTTCATTTTCTGCGTTCACACTTGGACTTCTTGCCTGCTTACATTGGAGCACATGGTGAGAAGCTTCATCAGGAAGTTGCAATGACGGAGGAATGAGCGGCGTCAAGGTGAGTGGAATCCATCAGTTCTGGCCGAATGTTGCTGGACACTGAAAGGAGAACCATTAGATGCTGAGTACAAACAAAGATCAGCAGCTCAGTTGAACAAATGCAATGTGCCATCATCATTAAACGACTCAATAGAAATTAACTTTGTGCTTCTCCAGATTCCTACCTGACACAGTCCATCTGAAATTATACTTGTGTTCATCTTGAAGACTAGGAGGCTCTGCCTCTTGCTTGCTTCGCTTGCCAATCCCCGGGCAGGCACTACGCACTAGCCACTTCATGGCTCTGCCACTCACGTCTGGGGAAGTGGATGTACAATTTAAACAGATTGTTATTTTCATGGAATTGTTACATATGTATAATAGAACTAAATATTTTACATTACAGTGAGTAATTAACCTCCGTAAAAAACAGTAAAATGTAATAAAATTGAAAGAAAATGCGTTAGAGGTATTCGTTGTGTTATATGTTTTCGTTCTGTTTGGCTTTGAAATTAACACGCAAATACTTTTTAGACTTACACTCTTACTGTAAAAATTCAGTAAAACAATATTTGGAATTAACTTTTCATCAATATCGCTTTGAATTTTGATTCCGTGTTTGGACTTACATCGTGACAACGCAACGTATAACTGCCCGTGAGTGAATAGCGTTACTTTCTCTCTAATGAATAAACCGACTTGTTCGAATGTTTGTCCCTGTGATTTGTTAATTGTCATAGCAAAAGTTATTCTAACAGGAAACTGTAAACATTTTAATACGAAGTGACATATCAAGATCTCCTTTGGTGTCTCATGTTGTCGCCTGTTAAAATTTTACATGTCAGAATTGTTTGACCAATTTTCAATACAACTAATCTTGTCCTATCGCATAGCCCATCACTCAGACATAAATTAACGCAATAACATTACGAAACGTCCTTCTGTGAACAGTTATTTGTGCGTTATAAGACTAGACGGTGTTAACGGTTGTAGATATTCTTTGTGATATTGTAAGTTGATGTTTTCATCTTCTGCACCATCACCACCAACTGTGTCAGCGGAGTCTATTGATATGCATTTAACCAATTTGTCGTGTAACCGATCGACAATTTTTACGTTAATTCGTTTTTTAACTTCATCGTTTCTCTGTGCTAGGATTGCCCGTGTACTCATTTCTTCTGTTGATAACCCTTCAAGATGAATTTCTTCATTAAGATTTGGACATGATACGTCTTCTTTATTGGGAACTTAAAGTGAGGAAAATGTAAAAATTCATAAGAGCTGAGAGCACAGGAAGTGTGTCTGACAAAAGCATGACACGAATGAGAGGGTGAGAGGACCGCGGGTGTGGGCCGTGAACCGGAAATGGTGGCGAGGAGGGCAGGACTTGAGAAAATGTCTTGGTAATAGTCTCGTCTCGACTCAGCACTTTCTTTTATAATAGAGAGATGTCTGTTATAATCACCAAACAGCTTTTAGGAAGTCATATTTTTGAAACAATGTGTTGTTAAGTGCTATTTATACTTGTATGTCATTGTGTTTTAATTTATGTATTGTCACATGTAACACTTCATTCATTTATTTATTTATTTATTTATTTACTAGCTGTCCCCCACAACTCTGCCGACGTATTAGTGAAACAAGACAAACTTTAAAAATCAATAAAAAAATGTAATTTGTATCGAGAAGAATTTATATTGATAGCTTTCGTATCCGAGGTCCTCTTGATATACAAAATTTTTGGTTTTGCTGTCAGGGGCGAGAATGTAGCTGTGATCTCTTTGCCAAAAATGTAAAGAGTTGGCAAGGTATCTCTGGCCAAGCGGAAGGTGGGTACACTCCACTGTCAAACGTTGGCACTGTATCGGATCGTGTTCAGCTCTGACGGGATTGCGCCCCCCGCGTGGGGAGAAGAGCACGTGGCCGTGATATCTCTGCCGATGAGCAGCTACCCTCTAAAACACACGTAGCTGTGATGTCTCTCTCAGAAACGTCGAATGTTACTCCTCAACAGTCTGTAGATGGTAATGTCTGCTGAACAAGCAGGTATCGCTAGCTAAGCAGAGGTAAGGTGCACTCCAACATGTGGCGAGAGGTACATTGACTCGAACGGAGACTGGCACGTGAATGAGGAGGACCCCGCCCAGCTCCCCACTCCTGAGGTCCCACCGCGTGTCTCGTGGATTCACACAAATAAATCGGCACCACAAGCGAACTATAATACTTAGCGTGATGAGAGAAGTTGCACAATCAACCGGAATGTCCAAGCAAATTATAGAAACAAACCCGATCTAAATCCGTGAAGTAGTTCTCTCGTGGAAAGCAGACAGACATTGGATTTTACATATGTATATAGAGATGTATTCATGTATTTATTTCATTTTGTCTGAGATATTCCTCCATGCATGTGAATTCGGTCTGCCATACCATTCCCGTAGCTGGTCTGGAGCGGCGGTGATAAATACTGGACTGGTGGAAATGTGAAGGTTGGGGAAAAAAAAACAAAAAAAAACAGAAAAACGGAAGAAGAATTAAAAAAAAAAAAAAACAAACTCTCCAGTCCGCAGATGGCGTTTTATAGTGACTTTGTGCAGACAGAGCAAGTGGCGCGATCACGCTCAGATGTTGATGTAAATAAATTGTGGGGAAACATGAGAGGAGATGGAAAAGGCGGCGAGCTAATTAAAAGACCGTTGAGCCCACATGGCCGTAACAGAGGGACGTGTCAGCGTTTTAGTTATCACTACAGGGCATCTTGCAGGTAGGCAGGCTGCGCCCACCCTGCACTTGGTGATTTATGGACGTGTCAGTGCGTCTGGCCGTGGGTTGAACTCACAAATCACCGCACCTTTAAATCATTCTGCCCCAGCAGCACAGTGGGCTGAGAGGAGGGGGGCTGGGGGGCGGAGGGTCTTTGGTGGGGGGTGGGGGGGGTTAACTCAGCCTGGGAGTTGTTGACATCTTCAGAAGAATCTATAAAAATCTATTCATAAATTCATGTTTTCACTCTTTTATCAGTGAATTCCTATTATCTTGTGCTAAGTGTCCCTCCATTTCCTGAAGAGCAGTGATAAATCATGTAAATCCTGGGAAGAGACGAGACGTCCTCACACAATCCTCGAGTCTCTTGATATCGCTGGGCCGCATGCTGAGGCTGCCACTGACTAATCCGAGCTTTGCCTTTTGCCAGTAAACAGACGAACTCCCACATTTGGTCATTTCTTTCAATGCGAATCTGCATGTGTGGGAGTCCCTGGGTACGCATGGCTTCTGCCTGCTCATTGCGCCCCGTCAGGCTCTTTTCCTCCATCACTGTTTCCCTTATTTGTCTCTGAAGAGGTGACACAATGACAGACGGACGGTATGACGGTGACAAGCCAGCAACTCGCTGTCAGTCTAAACGTGCAGAGGAGACCTAAGCGTGGAGGCAGTTAATGTCACCACTCTACAACAGAGCAGGGGACTGATAAATGTGATTAGGTTATACGGTGCCCCCCATAATGTTTGGCTCAAACACACACTTTTTCCTCGATTTGCTCCACAATTTAAACTTACAAATCAAAACGTTCAGACGCAATTAAAGTGCACACAGCAGACCTTCGTTTAAGGGGATTTGAGGACATTTTGGTCACACGGTACTTTTTCTACACGGTCCCCCCATTTCAGGACACCGATTGGTGTCACAGGTGATTGTGATTCCTCAGGTGGGTTTCCTGACTTCATAAGATACCTCGGCCTGCTTCTGCCCTTGGGAGTCTGTAGCTGCTAATGTTCAACAGGAGGACAAGAGCTGTGCCAGGGAAAGTCAAAGAAGCCATCGTGAGGCTGAAAAACGAGAACCAAACCATCAGAGACATCGGTAAAACGATAGGATGACTGAAATTAACTGTCTGGAATATCATGAAGAAGAACGAAGGAACGCACTGGTGGGCTCAGAAATTGCAAAGGGACTGCTAGGCCAAAGAAGACCTCCATAGCCAATGACAGAAGAATCCTCAGTCTTTGTAAAGAAAAAGCCCCCGTCAGAGACCGTCTTCAGGGGGGCCGATGTGAGTGTGTCAGAGACGACAATCAGCAGAAGACTTCATGAGCAGAAACACAGAGGAGGCCACACTGCAAGATGTTAGCCACAAAAACAGGATGGCCAGACGACAGGTTGTGAACAAGGACTTGAAAGAGCCTGCAGAATTCTGGGTAAAGGTCTTGTGGACAAACAGGACAAAGATGAACCTCATCAGAGTGATGGCTAGAACCAAGTGTGGAGACGACAAGGACCTGCTGAAGATCCAAAGCAGACCACCTCATCCGTTAAACATGGCAATGCTAGTGGTGTTATGGCTTGGGCATGTATGGCTGGCTCAGGTCCTGGCACTTTTCTCTTCAATGATGACGACAGTCACATGATGAATTCTGAGGTGTGTAGAAACATCTGATCTGCTCAAACTCCAGTAAAGGCCTCCAACCTCAGTGGACGGTGCTTCATCCTTCTTGTAGGATTTGTGTTTTGGGACTTTGTTTGCTTTGAGATTTACACTCGGGCAACACTCCTACTGTGCCTTTCGTGCTCCTTGGAGCCTTCGTCCTATGTTGGCCCTTGTGTTACCAGCTGGGGTCTTACCGTGGGCACTCTGAGGTATTTTTGGGACTCTGAGGTTCTCTCCGAGTTCATGAAAAACACCCAAGGAACTCTGAGAAAGCTGCAGGAGTGGAGGACTTGTCCACATCTCAAATGTCTGTGGGTGTCAAGCAGCTCTTATTTATACACCGTGAAGCCAATCCTGGTTTGGTTTACATTTCTGCCTGTTCTTAGTTTGGGGTGTCGGTGGACTGAAACTCATTGGGGTTTGGGGGGGGTTAATTAAACAACACATGGAGAACTGAATCGATGCCATAACCTTAACTGAGTGTGAGTATGGAGGAATATTTCAGACACTAAATAGAGAAATATGTGAAGATGTGGATGATGAGCCAAACACACTGCTGAGGCAACACTGGAGTTTATCAACGCTAAAAAATGGAACATTCTGGAACGGCCAAGCCAGTCACCTGATTGAAACCCAACTGAGTAGACCTTCCATATGCTGATCAGAAAACGTAAAGGGACAAGCCAGTGAAACAAGCAGGAGCTGAAGATGGCCGAGCATCGACAGAGAAGACCCCTCGGCACCTGCTGATGTCTACAGTACGAGTCGCAGACTTCATGCAGTCACTACATCCATGGGATACGCGACAAAGTCTCAGATATGACAACGGCTTTAACAGACCTGCCACCGCTGTGTTATGGTGCCGTGATATGGGGGGGCCACACAGTAAAAGTGTCTGCAGATCCCCTTAGATGAAAGTCTGCGATGTGCACTTTAATCTCAATGTCTGAAGTGTTTGATTTGTGATTGTGATCCGTGGAGCTGAGGAGTCAATCGAGGAGGAGTGTGGCTTTGTCCCAAACATTATGGGGGTGGTCACAGTATTTATGATTTTGCTGAAGATAAGAATAAAGTCTACCCCACTCTAGTAGGACACTGAGAAGTAGAAACTAATAACTTGTAAGAAGTAAGAGAACTATAAAGTAGTAACTCGCCACTCAGTAAAACACCATGGTGTGTAGTAAACTGCAGATGTTCACAGAAGTACTTAGGGTCTGGGCTGTGGGGGCCGGCAGTCTAAACAAAGATTCCCAAACGTCCCTTTCTCTCCGCCACCTCCTCCTGAAGTAATGATGTAATCTCAGAGGCATGTCACCCCCCCAACACACACACACACTCTCCAAACCCGCCGGCCTGAACGTGCCCAAAACATCAAGGAAAGGCCAATGGATTATTTGTACACATTTGGATCTGCACATGCAGTGGTACGCGATGACCTGGGGTACCGTAAAGTTTGCACAAGATGGACACCCAAACAGCTTACTGATCTGCAGGAGCCAACATCCTTCAGTGAATTTAACTTTATAAATGTAGGAGTGTAAATTAAAAAGTAAAGGCAATTTGAACGTTATGTGGTAACCACAATGGATAGAAGCCGACAAAGTACAACACGTTTGTGATGGCTTATGGGTAGTTTGACCACACAGCGCTCAGCCAAGGTCGAATGAAGATGGGCGCTGCACTGCAGGATCACACCCTAGTTGACTGATTTCTGTGGGCAGACGGAGTGAAACCTCCAGAAATTCACCAAAGGATGTTGGCTCCTGCAGATCAATAAGCTGTTTGGGTGCCCCTCTTGTGCAAACTTTATGGCAGGGGTTCCCAAACTTTTGGACGTCAAGTACCACCTGAGGTTAAGTGAGTTGCGTTGCGTACCACCCGAATTTTTAACAAAAAAATTAAAAAGCAAGTACCACAATGAATGATTAATTCTTAATTAGGTAATATACAGCAAATTCACAACACTGACTACAACCGCCCCGAAATCTGAATAAAAGTTAAAGAATTGGAAGAAATTATGCATAACATTAATGAAAAAATTTGAGCATGTACATAAATTGATAAATTCCTCCCCGAAACTAAATCCTGCCTTCGGCCTGTATGTGACACAGTTACCGAAGACGAAATGGTATCGGCTGTGTGCTTAGATCTAGTGACTACGATGCGGCGATACAGCGGCAGTGCATGTATAACAACAAACGCGAGCGATTTCTGTGAGGCAGAGTTACCGAAGACTAAATAGTGTCAGCGTTGTGCTTTCATCTAGTGACCAAAAGCTCAAACAGTGAAGAAGTAGAAGTTGACTTCCGCGAAACGGAATTATGGTAGCGTTAAATGAACTAAATACTGATTCGAATACCACACTAAATTTGGGAATCCACGTATTATTGTATTTAAACCGTTTCATTGGTTTTTGCTCACAACAGGCTTGTTTTGCACAGATAAATTGAATTTCTTGGACCGCGATGCGTACCACCTGAAAAGGCTCCGTGTACCACAGTTTGGGAACCGCTGCTTTACAGTACCCCAGGTCATCGTGTACCACTGCACATGCAGATCCAAATGTGTAGAAATAATCCATTGGCCTTCTCCGATGTTTAGGGCACGTCCAAGCCGGCGGGTTTGGTTGGGGGGGACCACAGGGCATACCCCGGACATGCCTCCGAGATTACATCTCCCACCTGAATGGCTCAGTATCTCATGGAGGGATTGGAGGAGGTGGCGGATAGAATGGGACGTTTGGGAATCTTTGTTTAGACTGCCGGCCCCCTCAGCCCAGACCCCCGAGTAAGTGCTAGCAGATGGATGGATGGGTGGGTTTTCAAAATGTCACACTAAACCTTTCCAGTGAAAGATTCCAGCATATGTTTCGAGTCCCAGTCCATTCTGAACTTCCCTCTTTCACTTTCTCCAACTCACAGCAAAATCCTCCGAGTTTTGCCCCATCGCCAGGTCATCATGAGGTCTCGGGGGACATTGACTCACATTGGACGTTTATCGGTGAAAGTCCCATGAAGTCGTGACCCGAGCTCTGCCTGCTTGTCACTTTTCCGTCCTCCTTGTGCGAAGCAGTCTGCAGTGGCCTCCTCGCAAACGGACTCACACGGCGAGTCTAATTATTTATTTATTTTGCTTTTATTGCATTACAATTCAATTTTTCTGAGGCAGGCCCATCGGTGAGAACCCTGCCTGTTTCAAAGCCACAGCTCTTCCTTCAGCTGTTTATAGAAATTTAATTTTATTTGATTAAGCCCTTGCTAATGTGGTCTCTACTACTGTGCATAATGTAATGAAATCACCTTCAGGAAAAAACGAGTTCGCTTTGGAAGTGTAATAAACCGAATGTTTGCCTTCGGCGAAGGGCAGCAGCAGGGTGGTCCCACATGCCGTATGGATTCCTGATGTGATGTTCCCCACTCCCTACTGCCTCTTTCTGAGTGTCTTTGCCAGATTTATTCAAGTCACGTTCGTTTGCGAGTGTGCTTTGTGTTCCCGTTCTGTTGCCTTTTTTTAAGTACGCCTTTCTATTTTTACTTTCATTCATGTAGTAAAATCAACACGTGGCGCGTGTTCTGAGCACGGCCTCTGCTCAACAGCAATGGCCAATAAATTTGAAAGGGGAAGTAGTGGAGCGACTGCCTGATTCTTAGAACTCGAATAACTGAAGGCCGACACCAACCTGCTGGGCTGTGGTGGTCTTGGCCAACCCCGAACAAAACAAACCAAACCCATTTGCATTTCAGTGAGGCTTGGGGACCCTTGCTTTATGTTTCTGATTCTTGCTGTTGGCTTCGACGCCAGGGTCGCTTGACCTCCCGGTTCTGACCTTCATATCGTCTCCTCCGAGGAATTTTAAATAGCAGAACATCTTTGTGCAGGGAGCATGAATCACGTCGCACTTTTAGGGGAAAGCACACTGCGCTCCTCTGCGGTGATCTGAACGAGAGCCCTAAAATAGAACTGGGGGTCTTCTGATTCCCTGCGGTACACAGCTGAGGGAAAAATAGTCGGTAAATGCAGAAGAGTGAACAAGGAATTGGGGAGATAAATGGAGATACCCCCAAAAAAAAAACTTTCAAGACCCCAAATGAGCTTCACATATTGTAGCCACAAAATGTGAAACAAGTGAAGAGCCAGTTGCACCAAACTTGGGTGCCTCGTCGAATCGCCATGAGGCCTATGGTTAGAAGATGACTAGACATCTGGGGGTTCACAATGAACATTTCTGCTAAACACACTTCTGTTTCCTCTGCTACAGAACTCTGGGGGTCCCATGTAACTGACCTCTTTATTTGGTTTAGCCACTCAGAGCTGAATGCCGGAGTCTTTTAATTGTTTTACACAAGCCTGTCCATTTGCCACACCGTGTGAACAGTACGACAATTAGTTGTTCATTTCTAAGTTTTGAAAATCCCAGCAAGGTGTGTTTTAAAGTGGGAGCCCACCGCCTGGGCACGGATGTTCACGCCTTTGTAATCAAAAAGCAAGTCGCTCCCCACGTTGCCGGCCCAGGCTATTATGCACAGAGAGTCGTCGAGTTATTGGCAGCACTGTCTTCTTAAAGAGATGTTAAAGTGAGGTCCTGTCTTTTGTTGCTCTGGACGACCCAAGGGCATTTTGAAAGAGAAACAGTGATGCTAACCGCAATGAACTGGCTGACTTTCAACCTCCCAAGGACCGTCTCGGAGTACGGATGTGTAAACTGCACCGTAAGGAGATTATTTTATGATAATAAGGAGCTCTGAAAGAAGAGTTCACTTGTGCAAACAGCCTGTCTTCTTGCTCTGCGCGACACTCCGTGGTGCTTTCGGCTCTGCTTTACGCCTCTCTTTCTCTGGGATTCACAGGGGCGCCGTAGACCCCGGAGACGAGGGCTAACAGTCAAGGCCAATGTCCATGTGGGGTCCTTCATGTATGTCCACACTTAACTATAATATGGGATCATTAGGGGCCAGGAGCCTCTCCAGTCCGCCAGTACAATAAAACAGAAAAAGATCGTTCAGTCATCTTTACAACCCTCTGCCTTCCTTGCTGGGCCTCTGCTTCACATTTTTATTCTTTTGATGTTTCATTAAACTTTACACAAAAAAAATGAAAAAACTCAGAGGTCAGAGTAGGGAAGGGGGCTGAGGGTCAGAGATGACTTACTGTATGTAACGTAATACCAAATATTCATGTCTGAGCTGCTGTACTGAATGGCTGAACTGTGGTTGATATGGATGTGTAAGGTGCTATATGATAGAAAGAATTTGGTATAAGCAGGATTAGATGGATCGATAGAATTTGGTATAGTCGGCAGGATTAGATAGACAGATAAAAATGAATTAAATTTTAGTATAGTAGACAAGATTAGATGGATAGATAGAATTTGGTATAGTCGGCAGGATCAGATAGATAGACAGATAAAAATGAATTTAATATTAGTATAGTAGGCAGGATTAGATAGATAGACAGATAAAAATGAATTCAATATTAGTATAGTAGGCAGGATTAGATAGATAGACAGATAGATGTGTACACACACACACTATGGCCTGAACAAACACCAGAAAGACTAAAAAGCAAGAAGACTTCTGCCTTGGTGGCCCCAGTCCCAGTGACGTGCTATACTGTACCAGTGTGTTGTACTGCACATTTCTTAACACATTTCTGTTGTCTGAAAGTCCTCAGTGTTGTTGGGTCTCGAGAGGATGTGCAGCATTGCTCATAATGGCACTCAGTTTTGTCTTCATTCTGTCCTTCACTATGGCCTCCAGGAGGTCCAGAGTGTGTCCCATAACCGAGTCTGTCCTTTTAATGTGCCTGTTGACTTGGTGGGCTTCTCTTGAAGTGATGTGACCAGCCCAGCACAGCACACTGGCCATCACAGAGTTGTAGAAGATGTGAAGGATATCACTTCCCATATAAAAGGTGCACAGTCTTCTAATGAAGAGTCTGCTCTGCCATTTCTTCATTGATGTGGACCCCCAAGTACTTGTAGCAGTGCTCCCTGAATTGTGACCGGACCCGAAGGCTTTTTGATGGTTTGGCTGCTGAACGTGTAGAACTGGAGAACATACTGAGGTTACCTCCGTAAACTAATCTGCCTTTGAAGTCACACACACTGCACTTCTTTGCTTTAAGACAGACAAGTTCACAAATTTGCTAAAAGTTTTCAATGGGAGTTTTTGAAATTTGAAAATGTGTTGTCTTCATGACATCTCAACAAGAACTTCACTTTCTTACAGATTAAGTGTGCCAGATTTCAACAAAATCGAGTCACAGGAAGTCGAGTTGAACAGACGAGCAGATAGCAGTAGGTCCTTTTCACATTGTATGTCACAAAGAGGAGACAAAACCACATGAAAGTGTTGGGCCATCACCCGGGTGACTCCATATAACTGAAATAAGGCAACAATGAAAAGCATTGGAGTTCATATCTGAACTCACTCAAAATGGCCAAACTTCTGGTCCTATGGGTTCCAGACAGGAAGGGACGGGTCCAGGGGGGCAGATAACATTAATGACGTCAGCGGTGGAGTCTTCTGTTCTGCAGGGGGAGAAAGAGAGAAGGCATCAGCACACAGCGCCAAGCCTGGTTCAGAAGGTACCGACCATCACCAGAGCCTTTCACCTCCCCGCAGGCGCGCACACAGGACAAGAACAGCACCGCTAAAAAAGCAGCTCAGTTGTTCAAGTGCGACAACAATGGACACAAGTCAGAAGCCCACCCTGGCAAATATAACACTCCTCTGCAGTGCAGGGTGGCCAGTCGTTCATTTACTTACTCATATCAGTTCAGGCTGGCGAGGAGCCAAAGCCTCTCCTGGCAGCATCAGCTGAAAGGCAAGAACCAGCCGTGAACAGCTGACCAGTGCCTCACACGACAACATCAACATTAGGTAAAGTAACTGCATTCTGGGAGAGCAGAGGAGCAGAGGCTTAGCATGAAGAATCGGGTGAAAGGCAAGAAGCCTTCATGAAGGAGATACCAGTACAGCAGACTGCACACTCCCTTATGTAGGACTAATGTGGAGCCCCACACACACACACACACACCAGCCTTTGGAAAGTGGAATGAAAACCTGAGATCCTTGTGGAAAAACTCGCACAGACATGAACAGAGCGCGTCCACAGAGAAAAAACTCCATGCCACATGTGGAGCTCAGCACAGCAGAATCAGAAATGAATGGACAACAAGATACTCGGCACCCACAGCTTATATTTGTAGCTCAGTGATGTTTTTGTCAAGTCAGCATGGTAGATCATTTAAGACAAAAGAGCCTTCACTGACCGAGTGACCTCTCCATTTGTTTCTCAGTGTTTTAAATGTATTTTCCAGGGCTGGACAAAGTCAGCTATCATTCATTCTCGACTTGACGCGGGTGACTCGATGCTCTCATTTTTGCAGATAGAATGAGTTATTTAAGGGTTTCACTTTCAGGAGTGTATAATATACGGGCAGTGCCAAAACAGGAAAAAACATGGATATAAATTTATTTGAGAGGACACCACATTTGTATACAGGGTGACAAAAAAAATCCACAGCCAGACTCTGCCAAGATAGACCGTCAACCCAAGCATCAGTAGTGGAGATGGAAAGTAGCGTTTGAGATGTCATCAGGGTGCCCCCAAAACGATATGGATGACCTCTGGGTGGTCAGGAACATGTGAGCTGTAGTGTCCTAGAGGAAGCCCCTCCACACTGGCAACATAGATAGATATGTGAAAGGCACTATATGATAGATAGATAGATAGATAGATATGTGAAAGGCACTTTATGATAGATAGATATGTGAAAGGCACTATATGATAGATAGATGGATAGATATGTGAAAGGCACTTTATGATAGATAGATAGAAAGATAGATAGTGTGGAAGATGACCCGGACACAGACAGGCGGACACGTTCAAATCACCCACAACACGCTTATTATACATTCCTATTATTTACAATTGTGCACCACAGCCCCAAAGTCCTGGCCAACAAACAAGGTCTCACTTTCTTCAGGCCGCTTACCTTGCCTCCTCCAAGACCTCGTCCTTCCTTCTGTCCTGACTCCAGCCCCCGAATGGAGGGAGGCGGACCCTTTTATCCACACCCGGATGTGCTCCAGGTGCCTCCCGACAATCTTCCGGCGGCACTCCACAGTGTGGCGGAAGTGCCGGCTGCGCACCCGGAAACACTCTGGGTGTCCCCGATCCTCTTCCCCCCCCAGGCTGAGGTCCAGGGCTCCAAAGGCATTGGGACGCCCCCTGGCAGTGACCACGGGGCCCTACAGGGTTGAGCTTTAAAGCTCGGTACCCGTGGTTCCCATAGCCACCTGGGCGGTCGCCCCCACTTGGTCTGGGGGAGGCGTAAGCCCTCCTCCGGTGCTCTGGGGTGTCCCGGCCGGGTCGCCCCCCCAGCCACCTGTGACAATAGATAGATATGTGAAAGGCACTATATGATAGATAGACAGACAGACAGCTAGATGTCAGGTTCTCTGCCTGCCGAGGTCAGCACGTGTCACTCCTCTTTTCAGATCTCTACGTTATTTCTGGGCAGCGGCACCCATTGTGTTTAAATCTGTGGTTCTTGCCTGTGGAGTAGTCAGTGGGTCATCACCTAAATATATGGAGGTCCTGTGCTGCTTCTCACCCACTCAGGTCTGCCGCTGAACAGCGTCTGGTGGCATCAATCCTCAGTGTGAACGAGCTGCCCTCCTCCGTTTGAGTCCCTCACTGTGTTTAAGCCCCTTGTTTGGTGAACGTCTCAGCATGTTGTCGGAGTTCTTCACTTTTGATGGTCTGTTTTGTACCCTTATCCTGTTCCCAAACAGTCCCTCAGACTGATGTTTTCTCGATCATTTCGACCTTTTTCTTTTTGTAAGTTGATTTGGATAAAAGCGTCTCCTACACCAGTGAATGTGGCCCTGGGTTTGGAGCCCCCTGTTTGGAGTCCTTGTAATGAGTTGGACGTTTCTAACATTTGGTTCTTAGCGCCATATTGCGTGCTGTTACATTTATTTTGTGATGTGATATTTAATGATTTGGTGTTGTATTCGTTGGAAGATGGTGCTTCTCGTTTTTTTTTTTTTTTGTACGGCGAGGGGTGTGAGAGACCCTTTGACTTAACAATAGTGACCCGACTGATAAAAATGCCCATTTTCTCATTTAAAAGGACTGATGCTGCACAGAAAAAAAAAGTGAGATGTTCTTCTGCCAAGCTTGGCCCACCAACCACCCCCCTGCCGCCCTCCCTAAGGATCCCCGAAGCAGGCTAAACTATATTTTTCTATTTTCATGAAGGCGGCATCATTCATTTGATAGAAACAGAGTTTGTTTGCATCCCGACATCCCAGAACGCAGCGGAAAGATTGCGTTCTGATATCACAGTGGCAGCTGAATAGACAAATTACACGGCGACAGAAAGCATCACATCTGAGGAGCTGGTGAACAGTTTGAAGGGGCCTGAGGGGGTCTCCGGCAAAATTTCATTATGCGATTATCAAAACCGCAGATATTACTTTACCCACCTGTTAGCTAATTCTGAGCATCAGACAGCAGACAGGATCTATCTGGCACAATTGGAATAACGGGTAATAGAGTTAGGCGAGATGTGGCGGGGGCATCGCCTCGCTGAGGACGGGCTTTTGAACCAAATTAGTCAGAGTGGAATGCTTGGTGGGGTTAGCAAAGCCCACCACAATGCTGGACGTCTTGTATTTGCCGATAAATTGCTCTGATCGGTCAGGGAGATTGGCGCTGCCCTGTGTACCCGAAACATTTACTGTGCATTCAGGTTTAACTTTGATAAAATCTGTGGCACAAGTTCAAAACATTTATTTCTAGAGCACATTTTTATACAAATGCTGGAGCTCAAAGTGCTTTACATAATGAAGAAAGAGAGAAAAGACAAAATAAATAAGAATTAAAATTAGGGAACACTAATTAACATACAGGGTGCGCACAAAGTCCGTATACCCCAATCTTTAGGAGCAATACCCAGGACAATTTGGTTCCTGTGGGCATCAGCCCAAGTCTTCCCGGTATTTCGAGGTGTGTTTCCAACATCCCGTCTGGTGCTGCCACTCGAGAAATCGCAACAACGTGGCGGTTGTTCCAAGACGAAGCGATGGGTGACACAAGTGTTTTCACGATCAAGGAGCGTTTGGTGGCCACTGTGTGAGTTCATGAGCGGCCTGTTACTGGGAAATCGATCAAAAATGTCATGGATGACTTTGTTGTCCGTTTTGGGAAGGCATCGCCGACAAAGAGGACGTTGTTGCAGTGGGAGAAGGCGGCTTTTGCAACGGGCAGCGTCCCGAGATGCGCCGCGAAGTGGAAGACCATCCACAAGGCATGAGACGTGTGCAGATGTGGCCGAGTCTGTCCAACGATCCCCAATGAAATCCACTCGTAAACGTGCTGCTGAGTTGGGAATAGCGGAATTGACGATGTGAAAACACATCAAACAGGACTTGCAAATGAAATGTTGGCGTCCATTGCCCGTTAACGAGTTATCAGATGCCGACTTGGACAGACATCAGGAAGCTTGTGATCTGATGCTGCACTAATTTCCAACAAATGCTGAGAAGGAAGAGGTTATGTTCTCTGACGAGTGCGCGATTTATCGCAACAACAACAACATTTATTTATATAGCACATTTTCATACAAAAAGTAGCTCAAAGTGCTTTACATAATGAAGAGAAGAAAAATAAAAGACAAAAATAAGACAACATTAGTTATCATAGAAAGGAGTAAGGTCCGATGGCCAGGGAGGACAGAAAAAACAAAAAAAAACTCCAGAAGGCTGGAGAAAAAAATAAAATCTGTAGGGGTTCCAGGCCACGAGACCGCCCAGTCCCCTTTGGGCATTCTACCTAACATAAATGAAATAGTCCTCTTGGTAGTTCGGGCTTTTCACGGAGTCACTTGATGCTGATGGTCATACAGACTTCTGGCTTTTAATCCATCCATCATTGTTGGAACATCATGGTGCTTTGGGTAGATGGTGGTGGCGCACGCCACCACCAACAGGACACCGGAAAAGGAAACAGAAGAGAGAGTAGGGGTTAGTACAGATTTTGAATGAATAGTTATTATAATGAATTGGATATACAGAGTATCAGGAATAAATTACAGTGAAGTTATGAGAAGGCCATGTTACAGTAATGTGTTTTCAGTAGTTT
The DNA here is from genome assembly GCF_900747795.2 of Erpetoichthys calabaricus. NCBI lineage: Eukaryota > Metazoa > Chordata > Cladistia > Polypteriformes > Polypteridae > Erpetoichthys > Erpetoichthys calabaricus. Next base: position 7,658,176 of record NC_041407.2, read on the forward strand.
TTTAAAGTGCTCCACTGTATTAGCCTGGCGAATTCCTACTGGCAGGCTATTCCAGATTTTAGGTGCATAACAGCAGAAGGTCACCCGCCTCACCACTTCTTTTAAGTTTTGCTCTTGGAATTCTAAGGAGACACTCAGTTGAGGATCTGAGGTTACGATTTGGAATATAAGGTGTCAGACATTCCGATATATAAGCCGGGGCGAGATTATTTAAAGCTTTATAAACCATAAGCAGAATTTTAAAGTCAATTCTGAATGACACAGGTAACCAGTGTAGTGACATCAAAACTGGAGAAATGTGTTCGGATTTTCTTTTCCTGGTAAGGATTCTAGCAGCTGCATTCTGCACTAGTTGCAAACGATTGATGTCTTTTTTGGGTAGTCCTGAGAGGAGTGCGTTACAGTAATCTAGCCGACTGAAAACAAACGCATGAACTAATTTCTCTGCATCTTTCAATGATATAAGAGGTCTAACTTTTGCTCCCGCAGTCGAAACGTGTTTTTCTGGGGAAAAGAAAATCCACATCTCTTTGAAGAAATTGAGCAGAGCCCACCTCACGTGATGATCTGGGCCGGAATGACAGCACAGCATTTGTTTGGCCCTAATTTTTTTTGATGGTTCTGTTAACCAAATCAGTTATCTGGAAATGCTGAATGGCTGGCTCATCCCGCAACTGAGAAACCAGGGCGTCCTTGACAGTGTTTGGTTTCAACAAGACGGGGCACCTGCCCATTTTGCAATCACCGTGCGAGATCACCTCAACGATGTTTTTGGGAATTGTTGGATCGGACGAGGATCAAAGAACAATCCCGCTCCTCTCCCGTGGCCTCTGAGAAGCCCTGATCTCACAACTGCAGGTAATGCACTCTGGGGGTTTATCGTTATTCATCAAACGATGAACTGAAACATGCGGTTCGCTCAGAGTTCCAGAAAGTCACCCCGCAAATGTTGCAGAACGTGAGCAGGAGAACCTGGCGGCGCATTCGGCTATGCAGAGATCATGGAGGGACCCATACAGACGTTTTGGATTACTAAGATGTAACCTTTAGCTTTCAAAATCCTCCCCAAGATAGGGGTATACGGACTTTGTGCACACCCTGTAGAATAAAAGTAAGGTCCGATGGCCAAGGAGGACAGAAAAAACAAAAAAACTCCAGACAGCTGGAGAAAAAAAAAAATAAAATCTGCAGGGGGTCCGAGGCCACGAGACCACCCAGCCCCCTCTAGGCCTTCTACCTCACATAATTGACATCAGTCAGTCCTCCTGGTATTCAGGGTTCACACGGAAGACCTTGATGATGACGGACATGATAAAAAAAAGTAAAACGTGCCTTGTGTAGGATTCGTCTTGTGGTTGTGCCAATTCAGAGCACCCTGGGACCGAGCTTAATGGGAAAGGTGCCACGTAAAAAGAAACTTTCATTATTTTTAGAAAGGGTAGTTTAGTGGCACAACAGCTAGCTAAGTATCTCTCTCACCCCACCAGCACCTAGCAGCTGATATGATGAGGTGCGAGAATGGCTGCCATCACGTCATCCAGCTGTGTATGTAAAGGTGGACGTGGACAAATGTGCCGGTGCCCCTCCACGAAAAAAGAAGAACCCACCATGGTCTCTGCAGTAACGTGAAACGGAGAAAAGTCACTGGCACCCATCATTCTTTATTGCGTATTTTAACAAAGATCTGACATTGCTGTAAAGTTTGGAGTCAACCGAACATTTCAGATAATAAGACGAACGAAAATGGCATAGACACAAATGATGGGACCTTCAACCTCACCTTTAGAGGCCATCACCGTGGGGCTCCCCACGAGACGTCTGCGACTGACCGCAAGTCGTTGCTTGGCCCACTCAGCCTGGACAGATGACTCCAGCCAGGTCAGCTTTGAAGGGGGGCTTCTGCAGACTGCATGGCTCAGTCGGGGCTCATCGAAGGAAGGCCATTGCTGAACTCTCCAGTGTTTTGTTCTTCGGTGTTCTTGGGTGTGTTTAGGTGACTGAGACGGAGCATTCTGACACTGGGCAGTACGTGTCACTCCAGCTTGTCTTGATAGCCTTGAGATTTCATTGTTCCCTGCACAGACCCTGAACCCACCCCAAACCCCCCCAACATAACCAGGCCTCCTCCATGTTTCACAGTCGCTGTGGTGGTCTCTTATTTGAAGGCTTTGTTTTTTCGGGCTGATGGGACTTGCCAAAAAGCCCCAGTTTTATCTCCTCTGTCCAGGGGACCTAATTCTGGAAGTACTGCGGCTTGTCAATATGCATTTTAGCAAATTCCAATCTGGCTTTGTTTACGTGGAGTCCTCCTGTGTCTTCTTCCATCGAGCCCACTGTCATTCAAAGAGTGACGTATGGTGGTGCCATCAGACACTTATGGACCTCGACCTTGGAGTTCAGCTTGTATCTCATTCAAAGTTGGCCTTGGCTTTTTGTCTGCCATTCACGCTATCCTTCTGACCGTTCCAGGGTCGATTTTTCTCTTGGTGGTCTCATCCAGGGAGGTTGGCTACAGTCCCTGTGGACCTTGAACTTCTTCATAATATTTACAACTGAGGAGCATCAATCTGTTCAGAGCCTGTGCCTTTAACATGCTTGTCTGTCATTTTCTTTCGGATCCCCTCTACTTTCTCCATTCCATGTTCAGCGTGGGGCACACGATGACACCAAACAGCAGAGTGACGACTTTTTTCCATTTAGATCGGCTGAATGGCTGACTTGCACGATTATAGACTTGTGTGATACGAGTTCAAGAAAACAACTAGTTTGAAAAATCACTCCAGTCCAATTATTTAGGATCTTCTCCAGGGGTCACAAGAATCTCTTTGTCGATATCAGCAACACTTGATCTCTTTTCACACTGGCTTTGCTTTACTCGATGACATATCAAAGGGGACAGCTGCTCTTAACGTCGTCCCCTTTCAGGAGGCATCCAGCACTTATTCAAGGAGCTGTGAGTGGAGTAACAAGTTTCCCCACATCGGCAAGTGTATAATTACGGCGGTCACTTCTCCTCCACAGACGATAAGTTAGTAAAATGTGCAACCGCTTAACTCATCCCCATGTGTGCCCCTTCACCAGCCCCCCCCAGGGAAGCTCACAAGGTCCGGATGCACTGCAGTTGTTGACGTGCTGCGTATTTTCTTACGACTAAAGCCCAGGCGTCTCCCTCAGGAAGTCAGATGCATGACTGACCAGCAGACTTCTAGTTTATAGTTCAACGTCCTAACCAGGGTCCAGCACACGTTGTGAAAGGAGCTATATAATATAAGGCACGACTGATAATGGAGCACGTGTAAAGTAGCGATTTATTCCGGTTGGTGATCTACCAGCTGTGAAGGTTGCTATATGAGATAAAGATTGATTGGTTCTTTAATTCATTGAAAATGTTTTATTAATGTGCCTACCGTGAGAGGTTCTACGTAAATTGATTACTTGAGTAATGTGTCTTCTGATGGGGCTCGGTATAAAAGGTGTTATAAAAACAAGGACTGATGGACTATAAAGATGTTGCATATAATAAAACATTGATTGATTTAGTATAAAGTGGGCTGTACACTATAAAGGTGTTCTTGTAAAATGAAGCATTGATTTATTCAATGTGGGGGATGTGTACGGTGGTGCAGCGGCTCCTGATTCTGCCTCACGTCAACAAGGACCCCCGTTGTATTCCTGCCCAAGGGGACGTCAGTGTGCAGTCCGCATGTTCTCCCCGTGTTCATGGGAGCGTTAGTGACCGGGTCCTGCCTTACGCTCAGCGCTGCTGGGACAGCCTCATGCCACAATGGCCTTAACAAAATGGAGGGGTTGGATGGACGCCATGGGCATCGGCTGGTGAGTAGGTGTGCTGTGAAAGGCTCTGTATAAACTAAAGCAGGGGTCCCCAACTCCAGTCCTGGAGGGCCGCAGTGGCTGCAGGTTTTCTTTCTCACCCTTTTCTTAATCAGTGTCCTGTTTTTGCTGCTAATTAACTGCTTTTGAATTCATTCTAATTGACTTGCTCTTGAAGGCTTCTTCTTCCTCTTCTTCTTCTTTTGGCTGCACCTGTTAGGGGTTGCCACATAGTCATCTGTTTCCATATCTTTCTGACCTCTCCATCTTGCTCTGTCTCACCCATCACCTCAGTACATCCATAAGCCTCCTCCTAGGCCTTCCTCTTCTCCTCTTCACTGGCAGCTCTATCCTTAGCACCCTTCTCTCATTATACCCCTCATCTCTCCTCTGCACATGTCTCACCTCTCTGACTTTGTCTCCCAATCGTCCCACCTGAGCTGACCCTCTAATGTCCTCATTTCTAATCCTGTCCATCCTTGTCCCACCCAATGCAAATCTTCCCATCTTTAACTCTGCCACCTCCAGCTCTGTCTCCGGTGCCACCGTCTCCACCTCATATAACAAAGACTCAGACCCCTTAATTGTTTGTTTGTCCTTAATTTGCAGCCAAACAATAATGAGATAGAAAATGAACCCAAACAGGACCAGCAAACTGTGCCCATCATACAATATCTGAAAATAAAAAAGGGGTGGAGGTCTCGGGAATGTCGATCTGCTCAGGTCACTCAACATTTCAGCCAGAGCTCTTAGACAATTTAGGAAATGTCTGCTATTACACCATAAGCCATGGAATTAAAGAGCGAGTTTAATGAACGACAAGAATCAGCACCTAATGAAGCAACTGGTTGGAGTTTGAGGCCCTGCTGTTGGCTCACTCACGTCACGTTTCATTTCTGTTTAAGTAATTCAGAGGAACGATGAAGACATTCTGGGGACCATAAACAAGTCAATTAGAACGAAATCCAAAGAAGTTAATGAGCAGCAAAAACAGGTCACTGATTAAGGAAAGGGTTAGAATGAAAAGCTGCAGCCCACCAGGACGGGAGTTTGAGATCCTCTGAACTAAAGTGCCCAAAGAACTGAGGTTGCTTCATTCATGTGATGGCGCTCCCTTCAAAATGACCCCTTTTATTGGCTAACTAAGAAGATTACAACTCGTATGCAGGCTTTCGAGGCACCTCAGGCCCCTTCTTCAGGTGAGATGGAGTCAAGTAACACCCCAGTACTACAAATGCTTTCTATCAAACAGATGCTCGATTGATTGATCCAAAGTTGGCAGACTCGGCCGATCATTTCGCCTTCTTTGCACACTGCTCTTGAGGGTGCCTGCCGCCCTGGGAGGAGATCCCACTTAAAGGTGAGCCGAGGCCTCACTTCAGCACTCCTCTCAGACACTGCAGCTGGTGACGCGCTCCCTTTGACAGCAGTGACACTTTTGTGGCAGGCGGCACTTGCTGAAGGCGCTGCGGCGTCCAAGGCTATCTGTGGCTGGGACCCATTTTGAAATTACAAAACGTTTTGTGACCCGCAAGGTCCGTAAGTCACTTACAGATGAATCTTCAGATAAAGCTTTCATTTGGGTTTCGTCATGCTCATTACTGACACGGCCATTTGGCCTGTTTTGAGCAAAAGCCTTTTTAATTAAGTTGTCATCATCAATTCCGGACAGCAGCTTTCTTCTTTTTCTTTTTTTAATTTATTTTAGCGTGATTAAAACGAGAGCGCTGTTTACACGATCACAACGTGACATGTGTGTGCGACACCGCGGAGAACAACAAAACATCAGTGCACTTTGCCTGTGCAGTCAGGCGACCCTTGTAGCGCCTGTGGCGACTAAAATGGCCGCATTAGGTGTGGATGACCGTGTGACCCTGACCTGAACTAAGCTGTGCAGACTTGACGGCCATCCGGATGACGCTGCCACATGGGAGGTCCGCACGCTGCCACATGGGAGGTCCGCACGCTGCCACATGGGAGGTCCGCACGCTGCCACATGGGAGGTCCGCACGCTGCCACATGGGAGGTCCGCACGCGGCCCCGGTGGCCAATACTGCAAGGTAGTGAGGAAGGAGCCATTGTGAGGTCAGAGTCTGCTCTTATATACAGTAATTCACATGTTTGTAAGGGCGCTGCCATATTAACACGATGTACTTTTGTGTGTTTTCTTATTTTATTTCTGGTGGTTTAACTTTTATTTTTTTGGGAAACTTATTTTGGCTGACGGCTTGTTGTGTTCGGCAGAATTACTTCTGAACTCTCGGCAATCTCTTCAGTTGTTTTTGCCCGGTGCCTCCACATATGACATACTGTTCAATTCGTCTTGATGTCAAGTTGGGTACGCCATTGAGCCTTTTGGGGTGTCCCCCCCCCCCCACTATAAAAAAAAAATCTAATTTTTAAGTCATTTCTGGACTATATTTTGTGCAGGAAATCACACCCTTATGATAAGAGTAAAGCAAAAGGTGGTCTTCTTTAAGGACTTGTAGGCCACATCAACCGACTCCTGAGGGGTTACGGGGGTCACAGGGGTCACAGTTACTCTTTCTCACAACACTTTGAACCAATGGGGATTGGTAATACAGGCACATGGAGTGTCATTTTATGTTATTGTGAGGTTGTTGATTTTTTTGATATTTGATTCTTTCCCGGTGGTCCTAACCCTCTAAGAGCCACTCATGGAAGGTTCAATATGACATACTGTATGCTAAACGTCAGCTTGTGGCGTATCGGTTCAGACCATCTCAGGTCAGTGATTGTGAGTATGATGTTAGTTTGGGTTTTTGATCCTTCACTTGAGCTCTATGGACCCCCATCAGAGGGGGACAAGTGACCAATTTCTATTACACTCTAGAACATTAAGACTTCAGACATTTAAACTGAAGCACACATTTTCATATGCCAAATATCTGATGCAGCTGTTCTTGTTTATTGTGTACGTCTGCCTTATAAAGCAAATCATTACATTTCTTATGAACACCCCAAATTAGAGGGGCTTACACTTATTCAGACTTATTATTATGATTATTATAGTTGCTGGATTATTATGTACGAGCTCTGCTACATGTTCAAGACAGGTTGACATCTTAAGTAATCAACGTAGATCTCAGCCTTAACATTTGCAGTGCGCCGTCTGTTGGAGTGTATGTTGTGATCCATGTAGTTATAAAATGCATTGCATTTGTTATTCCAGCATTGCAAACATTTGTAGTAATTGAATGCAGTAGTACAAATGTTTGTGGTGCACCATCTGTTGGCCTCTGTTATATGATATTTGGTATGGGATTTGTAAAAGCAGCAGTTAATGTTTGTGACGCACCATCTGTTGGAATCACAAACGCAATGCATTTCATTACTAAAAATGTTTGTGATGCGCCATCTGTTGGCGTGATAAATGCAATGCATATGCACCTACCCCAGCTGTGTCATCAGCAAATGTGACAGTAATGTTAGAGTCACACACAGCCATGCAGTCGGATGTGAAGAGGGCTCAGAGCACAGCCCTGTGGAGCCCCCGTGATGATGGAGTAGGACTAACAATGTACCTAATGTGGTACCCCACATATTGTGTGGGCTCATATTATATGACATTGTCCATCCCTAATCTATATTTGCTTTGTCCAGTTCAGGAGGGTGGGACGTGGGGTCCATCTCTGTAACATCAGACACAAGGCAGGAGTCTGGAGCAGGTGATTGCAAGACACACAAATCACAAAGGGGAAACGTAGAAAAAGGACAAGGACAATGTGCCAACTCCACACAGTCATCGACAGGACTCAGATGTGTAAGGCACAACACGGCAGAAATAATTACAAGAACAGAGAACTTAAGGAGACAATGGCGGCTCAGTGGTTAGCTCTGCTGCCTCACAACTCCAGTGTCCAGGCATTAATAGAAACTGTATCTGTGAGGTGGCAGCATTGACCATCATGGCACTGTGCCACGTCATTGTCATTATTAACAGCAATTAACAATTCCTAACCCACGCTTGACCTTAATGTTTAGGTCTTTGCACTGGATTTGCCTGATCTCACGTCCAACATGGAACAGTTAAAATAATAGTGTTGCTTTCTTGTTCAGCAATACCAATAATAATAATGGTGACATCAACTTAACTTCATTCAAGTAGAATAAAATAAAGATACGCAATCAAAAAACTGACATGAAGAGCAAGCAACCACAGGGCAGGTGCAAAAACTGATTTTCCCTTTCTGTCCCTTCTCAGAACCATTCCAGGCTTGATTAGTCACGTTACTGCGAAAAATGAGGACAGCAGACACGACGACATTGGGATTTTTCTTCATATATGCTGTTCGCTATAACTGCTTTATCGATAATAAACTTTACTGGTGATAAAAATAAAGGTCAACAGAAATGAATATAAAACAAGCATGACTTTGATTCTCTTCTTCTCAGCTCATTATGCCAAATGGCAGGCTGCACAAGACGAACCACACGGAGATCTGAGAAACTGGCTTATCGGGGTCAGCATTGGGCAGAGAGAGAGAGATAGATAGATAGATATGAAAGGCACTATATGATAGATAGATGGATATGAAAGGCACTATATGATAGATAGATAGATAGATGAAAGGCACTATAGATAGAGAAAAGGCACTATATCAGATATGAAAGGCACTATAAGATAGATAGATAGATAGATGAAAGGCACTATAGATAGAGAAAAGGCACTATATCAGATATGAAAGGCACTATAAGATAGATAGATAGATGAAAGGCACTATATGATAGATGAAAGGCACTATATCATAGATATGAAAGGCACTATAAGATAGATAGATAGATGAAAGGCAGTATATGATAGACAGATAGATAAAAGGCACTATATGATAGATAAAAGGCACTATAAGATAGATAGATGAAAGGCACTATATGATAGATAGATATTAAAGGCACTAAATGATAGATAGATAGATAGATAAAGGCACTATGATAGATAGATGAAAGGCACTATATGATAGATATTAAAGGCACTATATGATAGATAGATAGATAGATGAAAGGCACTATGATAGATAGATAGATATGTAAGGCACTATATATAATAGGTAGATTAAGAAAACAGTTCTATAACAGATAAATACAGTAGAGTGGTACAAAGGTATGAAATTCACTACAGTGTATAATCAATATAATAATAAAGGCATTACATTATAGATAATGAGATGTGAAAAGCATGAAGCAGTATATATACAGTAGTAATAGGTAGATTAAGAAGAGCATATCTATCTTAATAGATTGATAAAGTAGATGTATATGAAAGGAACAGCAGTATTTCTAATTGGTAGATAGGCACTACTGTACATAATCAATAATTACATATGACAGGCACTATATATAGTAAGTAGACAAAGTAAGGCACTATAAAGTAGACAGCTACGGAGACTGACAGACATAAATATAAAAGGCATTCTAGATAGTAGGCACATTAAAAAAGGCACTCAGTGGTGCAAGAACTGAAAACAGGTGGTTAAACCTGCCAGCCGTGTCTGTTTTCAAGGCGCCGTCGAGCTGCTCAGGATTGGGGTGCCCACCATGCAGGAGGTCTGCTTGATATGGTGGGTTTTGAAGAGGGTTGTGGCCAAGGATCAGGTGCCCTCACTGGGTGTTTTCTCAGCACTGCAGAGGGACAAAAAAATGATGTTAGTAACAGCGCCCCCTCTTGTCCGTTCATGGTATTGCAATCTTCAGCAGAGTCCAATGGATGATCCTGAGATGGCCATGCGTGACAATATATAATAGGTGGAGTAAAAAAAATCCATTATTTGATAGATAGATATGAAAAGAATGATATAGAATAATTTCATTAAGAAAGGTGCTATTAAGATAGATAGAGTAGGCACTATATAATAAATATAGACAGAGCTTCATTTACTCCAGGGGGAATTTTGGCTTTTTACAGAAGCTCAGTAAAAGAATAAATACAATTATTAATATTATATTATGACAAGCAACAAACACACATCAGAATGACGTTAAAGAAGCGCAGCATATGTGACTTGGCTAATGACAAGAAGACCAGTGCCAGTCCCGGTGAGGCGCTCTAAAGGTACAGAGGACTATAATAATGCAGAGTGGAGTCCACACACAATGCTGCCGTGGCAGGACAGTCCCCACCTGGTGATGAACGCCCGAGCCCCCTCAGTTGTCTTGCCAGCCCTGCTGTTGAACGCCATTTATGACTCGAGGCCTCCGCCTTGGAGGGTCTCCTGTGAATTACAGAGCCATGTGACCTGCACATATGTCGCCTTTCACCTGGGGGGCCTGTGTGTGTGTGGGGGGGGGAGGGGTGGCGGGCTTATTGCCTCGTGCTGTCAAAATATTTATCTGCTTGTCTAAGCCTTTAGCCAAGCCGCCCCCCTCTTTTTTGCTTCTTTTTACTTATTTATTTATTTTTTCGAGCTACAATAGCTCTAAGATCTTTGCATTAAGATCCTAACTGGCTGAAGTAAATGGAGCAGTTTGCAATTAGTTTTCCAAGTACTTATCTCATTAAAGTAAATGAATTATTGATTTAATGACACTCATGCTTTTAGTGTGAGGCTCAGCGCCATTATGACTCTTTCCATTGCTTAAAAGGGCAACGTCCATCTTTTTGTGAAAACTCTGCTCATTTATTTATTTACTTTGCTCGGCCCTGCTGGTGAGAGTTAACCCTATTCCTGTCTTTTCCCAGTGGGCGCTGGAGGAGGGAATGGTGGTCTCTCTGTAGCTACTGACAGGTGTCTTGGGGGGGGGGCACATCAGCTGCTGTTTCGGTGTCTTTAAGAAGAGTGGAAACCCCATCACCCTGTGAGCTTTGCAGTTTTAAGACGACCTTAGTTATTTATTTGTGTTGTTTGTTTTTTGAAGACTTCAATGAGTTCAAGCGGCTGATTTTTTTTTTTTTTTTTTTCCTTGCTTTGTGAACGCAGCCACTGTGAAAGGCGCTACATAGTGACATCATGATAAACACACTCACACCATGAACGATTAGTGCGTCATATCAAAAATAACGGAAGAGAATCAGACAGAAAACAGCGAATGCTAAAGCAGCGGCTCCGTTAGCTCTGGGACTTTCTGACAAAATATTGTCTTCTTTTACTCGTCTGCTCTGAGGCTGGACGCCTGGCAATTAACGAAAGGCCCTCTGCAGCCCAGCAGGACGAGGTCTGAGGTTTGTTCAAATGGGGGGCCATGCGACATCGGGTCACCTCACCGGCAACAGAACGGTCCACACGTGCAGACTGAAGACATCTTGAGTTGTGCAGAAAGAGCTGAACGCGAGTAAGGACATCGTTAGGCGTTTCCCGGCCCACAGGACGACACCGACTATGAAACGAGGGCAAGAAAGAGATGGCGACGGAGAGCGGGGGGCTTGTTTTACTGAGCGGAGAGCGTTTTCACCAGACGCGGCGTCTTTGGGAGGTCTCCCTCGGCGGAGTCGAGCTCAATCCGCCGGATGAGCAGGGCCGGTGCGTTAAATAATCCCACCTGAGGAATGGCACCCCAAATCCCACCCTCCTCATAAATATCATATAATAAATCCACACAAAGTACGTCTAGCGACAGAGGCCTCATAATACGATACTCCCACAACACAGAACGTCCTCAGATAAACAGGCAAAATAACAAATAAATAATAATTAAGAAAGAATGTGAAACAGTCAGAAGGATATGGTTAAAATCAAGAACAAGGGCTTTAGAAACAGAAAAGCGTCCAACTTCTTCCCACTTCTGTGAGCCCTGAGTGGATTCAGAAACTTCTCAGCGCCCTTCACTCACTGCACACTTTATTGTGTTGTCCATTTTATCTTAAATGGATACCTTGGCCGTTTTTGCCCGTCAATCTACACTCAATATCCCATAATGACAAAGCGAACACACACGTTTCCAGAAAGGTTTACAATTTTATTACATTTTCATCCCCTGCAATCTCTCCTTCATGTCAGTTTTTAGACCCTTACTTTCACTGCCTTGTAGAAGCCCCCTTCGGCAGCCATTCCAGTTTGGAGCCTTCGTGGCCGAGTCTCTCTGAGCTTTGCACGCGTTTATCTCGTTCTTCCTGGCAGAACCTCTGAGGCCCCATTAGGTTGGATGAGCTGCCATCTCCTGGGCTTTGGTCGGGCCACTCAAGGACACTCAGACTTGTCCTGAAGCCACTCCACTCTGGCTGTGGCTGTCTGCTTTGGCTCATTGTCACACTGAAAGGTGACCTGTCACCACAGTCCGAGGTGAGGTGTACTCTTGAGTTTCAAGGACGTCTCTGTGTTTGGCTTCATTCACCGTTTCCCCTCAGTTCTCACCACCATAGTGTGATGCTGTCACCACCATGTGTCACCGTAGGGGTGGTATTACGCCTGTGACGAGCAACGTCTGGTCTTCTCCACGCTTAGTGCTGGCAGTTCTGCTTGAACAGTTCAGCTTGTTTCTCATCAGACCAGAGGATTTTTCTCCTTCTCGAAGTCCAAGTGGGCTGTCATATGCCTTTTTACTCAAGAGGGTCTTCCGTCTGGCCACTCTACCATAAACTCCTGACTGATGGAGTGCTGCTGAGATGATTATCCTTGCAACAGGTTCTCCCATCTCAGCAGGGGACTTCAGATGTCCTCTTAAAATGAGAATCCCTGGCCCAGGCCCTCCTTGCCTAGTTATTCAGGACAGTCGACTCTCGGAATATGCCTGGTGGTGCTCCTGGAATGCTTTGAGCCTCTTGTACTGATCTCTGCCTCACCATAGCTTCATCCTGGACGTCTACAGAGAGTTCCTTGGACTTCATGGCTTGGTTTTTTATTTTTTTTTAGTGGGGACCTTCTATACACAGGGGCAGGTGGGTCTTCCTAAACAATGTCCAGTTGATTCTGTTTGCCACAGGTGGTCACCAGTCAAGATCTAGAAACATCTTAAGGAGAATCAAAGCAAGCAGGAGACACCTGAGCACAGTTTGGAGGGCCACAGCAAAGGGCTGGAATACGTCTAAGAAGACAGAAGAGGTTTCCATTTGTGATTTTTAATACGTTTGTTGAGCTTTCTGAAAGCACGTCTTCAATATGTCATTGTGGGTTATTGAGTGAAGATTGGCCAGGACTGAGGGAGAGAACCTCTTTGGGACAATATCCTCCCTGAGACGCTAGAGGGCAGGCCCACCTGGGTTGTTACTGCTCCACGGGTCCCCGCAGGGCATGCTGGGAGTTGTAGTTTGCAGCAGCCCTGTTGGGTTCCGTGGGCACCGCCACGGGGTGCTGCAGGTGCAGCTGAACCCTTTGAGGCACCACTTCCGCCACACCTGGAAGAAGGTCAAGAAACACCTGGAGCGCTTCAGGGGGCACCATAAAAGGAGCCGAGAGGTGGAGGATGAAGCTCGTGAGGAGGAGCGGAGACTGAGAGTCTTGTATGTGTCTTGTATGAGTTGGTGCTTCTGTACTGCGCCATGACGTGGGGAGCAGGAGAAAAATGCTGAATAAAACCCGAATACAACGTCGGCTCCGTTGATCTTTTGTCCCAGCGTGTCTGACCACCCCCTGGTGGTCCACACTCCGTAAATCTACAAAAGTGTGGAGAGTGATGAGGCCTGAGTACTCTCTGAATCTGCTGTGTGTTTATTGAGTTTAATGACTGCACAACTGAACACAACACGACACCCAGCGGCTTTGCTCATCCCGCTGAAAGTGTAAACGTGCACAGTGCGACCTTAAGAGACATTTAACGGACATTAGACCTGTGGCTGACACCCCAGTGAACATTCCAGAAATTAATAAAATCTTACAAAACGACATTCAATGGGCACAGTGGTGGTGCTGCCACCTCGTAGTAACCAGACCAGGGTTTGCGTCCCGGTGTGCAGTTTACGTGTCGCCCCCGTGTCTGCGTGGGTTTCCTCCTACAGTCCGAAGACATGCAGGTTAGGGGTGTGTGTGTGTGTGTGTGTGTGTTTGTGTTCACCTTACGACGGACTGGCACCCTGTCCAGCGTTTATTCCTGCCTTGCGCTCCGTGCATTCCGGAATAGGCTTACCAGAAGCCCCCCGTCCCCCGAGAGCCTGCGCAGGTCCAAGCAGGTTAGAAAATGGCCTGACATTGAACAAATATACAAGTGCCACATGTGCAAAATGAACGGCCATATCAGTGACCGACGCGTAGCTCCAAATGCCATTGCGTTGTGTTGACGCTCAGACGTTTTGTGGACTTGGAAAAGGCGTTCGACCGTGTCCCTCTGGGAATCCTGTGGGGGGTACTCCGAGAGTATGGGGTACCGGCCCCCCTGATAAGGGCTGTTCGGTCCCTGTACGATCGTTGCCAGAGCCTGGTCCGCATTGCCGGCAGTAAGTCGAACCCCTCTCCAGTGAGAGTTGGACTCCGCCAGGGCTGCCCTTTGTCACCGATTCTGTTCATAACTTTTATGGACAGAATTTCTAGGTGCAGCCAGGGTGTTGAGGGGGTCCGGTTTGGTGGACTCAGGATTGGGTCACTGCTTTTTGCAGATGATGTTGTCCTGTTTGCTTCATCAGGCCGGGTTCTTCAGCTCTCTCTGGATCGGTTCGCAGCTGAGTGTGAAGCGGCTGGGATGGGAATCAGCATCTCCAAATCCGAGACCATGTTCCTCAGCCGGAAAAGGGTGGAGTGCCCTCTCAGGGTTGGTAGTGAGATCCTGCCCCAAGTGGAGGAGTTCAAGTATCTCGGGGTCTTGTTCACGAGTGAGGGAAGAATGGAGCGTGAGATCGACAGGCGGATCAGTGCAGCGTCCGCAGTAATGCAGGCTCTGCATCGGTCTGTCGTGGTGAAAAAGGAGCTGAGCCATAAGGCAAAGCTCTCAATTTACCAGTCGATCTATGTTCCTACCCTCACCTATGGTCATGAGCTATGGGTAGTGACCGAAAGAACGAGATCGCGAATACAATCGGCTGAAATGAGTTTCCTCCTCAGGGTGTCTGGGCTCTCCCTCAAAGATAGGAGTCAGATGAGGTGGCTCGGGCATCTGATCAGGATGCCTCCCTGGTGAGGTGTTCCGGGCACGTCTAACTGGGAGGAGGCCCCGGGGAAGACCTAGGACACGCTGGAGGGACTATGTCTCTTGGCTGGCCAGGGAATGCCTTGGGATTCTCCCGGAAGAGCTAGAAGAAGTGGCCGGGGAGAGGGAAGTCTGGGCATCTCTGTTCAAGCTGCTGCCCCCGCGAATCGACCTCGGATAAGCGGAAGAGGATGGATGGACGCTCGGACGCTTGCAGTGCAGTAGAGGGCTGTGAGGTGAACTTATGAGATATCTGAAATCTTACAATTTTTAAAGGCAGCATATAAATTAAGCACTTGATGTTTAAGGAAGTCTTCTTGTTCATGCCGTCCTCTCATTTTTTTTGTATTATTCTTAAATACTTTTGCCTTGCCCCCCGAATCACCTCGCCTCACGTGCCCCACGACTTCACATCAGAAGTCTAGATTCTTCTTCTTCTTTCGGCTGCTCCCGTTAGTGGTCGCCATAGCGGATCATCTTCTTCCATATCTTTCTGTCCTCATCATCTTGGTCTGTCACTCCCATCACCTGCATGTCCTCTCTCACGACATCCATAAACCTTCTCTTAGGCCTTCCTCTTCTCCTCTTCCCTGGGAGCTCTATCCTTATCACCCTTCACTCATTATACCCCTCATCTCTCCTCTGCACAGGTCCAAACCAACACAATCTCGCCTCCCTAACTTTGTCTCCAAACCGTCCCACCTGAGGTGAACCCTCTAATGTCCTCATTTCTAATCCTATCATAGCCTAATATAAGGCTTGTAAAGTTGAAAAAGTAAACTCCTGGGTCATTTATTGTCACTCCTTAAAAAATACAAAATGAACTGAACATGAACTTGTTCAAAATTGAAATGGAGAACTCTGAACGTGAATATATTTGTTTTAATCTCTGTGAATTGAACTTTCTGTTGTTTTTCTATTTTTTCTTTATTTTGTTTTTTGGATGTTGACATTTGAATTATTGCTTTTGGGACTTGGTCATTGTGGATTGCTTTTAAGACAATTCCTTTTGCCATTTTGATATTTTTGGAATAGTTTGTTATTCTCTCTGTTTTCTTAATGAAGCCTTCTTTAATAAAGATTCCCTTGTTTGCACAAGCCAGAGCTTGACGGTAATCCCCTCCCTTATAGGGACATTTTGATTATTATTGGGACATCGTTTATATTTTTGAACTTTTGAAGCCAACGCCCCATTTAGCTAGGCATAGGCCAAAGCCAGCCTGTACAGTTGGCACTCAGGCCTCCTCAGAGAGTACCTGCACAGTACCTGAGAGTATCTGCACCAGCTGGGTATCATTGTGGCCTGCTTTGTGGCTCAGTTTTGGAGGCCTCACACTTTTGCCATTTTTGGTCTGGTGTGGCATCTCAATGGAAGGACTGAGAGAGAAAGAGAGAGACTAAGGTGCTAGTGGACCCCATGTTCAAGTTGGTCTTGTGCTTCCCTCTTTCACCCCTTGGACCAAGAAGGAGTCGAAGTTTAGATGCCAACTCTTCTCATGTGCATGCCTCGTGCCTTCTATCTTCTCAAACCTTTTACCAAGCGTTCTGTTCGTGGCCGGGGCAAAATGCATCTTGTTGGCTTTGCAAGCCCCCCAAGCTTGTGACTACGGCGTTAAGGTAGAGTAGATAAGGCATCAGATTAGCCCACCTCAAGTTCCTCTCACGACTGATTCCAGAGTTTTTTTCTGTCCTCCCTGGCCATCGGATCTTACTTTATTCTTAGTGTTGCCTAATTTTATTTTCATATTTTGTATTTCTTCATCTTGTAAAGCACTTTGTGGTACATCTTTTGTATGAAAACGTATGATAGAAATAAATGTTGTTGTTGTTGTTGATTCTGACCAAACTGTTTTAGATTATTTGTTACCTGAACAGTTACGGCGGACATTTCCTCTGTATTTCTAACACCGGCGTTATCACTCTGAAGGTATACGAACATATAAAGCAGCCCCCCAAACACTTCTACTGTCAACTCTTTATGCAGTATTGCCTTCTTTAAGGGTAGCACTTGAACTGAAGTGCGAGGGTCTTTAGGCCTTTTTGTCTTTTCCATGCTTTAACTTGCACGTGATATACTGTACGCTCTGTGCAGGATGCGTCCCGTGAAGTGCCGCCGTGTTTTCGAATTAATTGTCCTACTGGTTCATTTTAAACTGACATTACTGTGCCCTGTCTGGTGACACGCGTAGGACAGGCGGGCCGCCTCGCTTTCTTAGTGCTGGCTTTATCATTGTGTCTGAGTGACACTTCTTATGTTTCTTATTTCAAAATACAAGACGTGCTTTTATTTACTGTATTCCCAAAATTGCATTCGTGTCTTCCAGCATTATAACCAGAAAGCGTTTCCTCCATTATTGGTGGATATCACAGCAAAATCGCCAGTGTCAAATCAACTCGACTTAATAGAGCGGGACCACATAGACGTCTTGTAAGGGTGAATTTAACTCTAATAATGCCGGATTGGCACTGGAGACTTGGCCGAGTGTTTCTCTGCAGTCCAAGCAGAAACTGGAAGGAAAATTGCAATTTCCGGCTGTGACCCGCTTACTTACACAAAATATCAGTAAGCTGGACAAAACGGACATTTGTGTCACGAATGTAAAGTAAAACAAAAGAAGTGACGTCGGAGGCGGGTTGTGACTTTTTTGTAGAAAACACCATAATGATGAGTTTTAGAAGGCCAGCGAGCAGGACCGCTGTTTCTGTGTCCTGTGATGCGAATGAGCTCTGAAGATTTAACGGAGTTAATCAGGCTGTTAAAGGGAATGAGCAGTGGGGAAACAAATAAAAAAGTAAGTAACCGAATAGTTGAAATCAAGATCTGCAGCAGATCCACCTGAAGGCTTTGCCAGGTACAACTGTTTTTGAGCAGAACTTTGTGAGCCAACTTGTGTGGGTGACACTGCAATAAAACTTTAACGAGATGTCTCACCATAATGAACCCCAGTAATGATGAGTGAGCCCAACGGACTCGGCTCCTTCGTGAGTTTGGCAAAGTCATGGAAATGTTCAGTAACATGCTTTGATGTTAATAAGGGAATTAGGAATTGCAGTTGTGGTCACAAGTGGCGTGGCCGTCAGGTTGGCAGGAACCTGTTCCCATTGTGGTGGACGCCCAAAGATGAGAAGGATGGGGGAAGGCAGCTACGGAGGGACACTGCCTCCCCCAAAACACCACATGGCGATTTCCCTGCAGCAAAGCGGTGCCCCGGATTCCCACAGAGCACCATGGGATTTGGAGTTCGGCTCCTCAGCCCTGCTGGATATCGTGGGTGTCGCCAGGAGACGCTGCAGGGGGACTTGGGGACTCGTATCCTTTCCATAGCCCAGAAGTACTATGGAGTCACGGGGTCAGAAGTTCCAAAGTTCTTTCGGCTGACAGAAGACTCGACTTCTTCAGCTGACACGGAAGTGCAGGAAAGTCACATGGACGGACGAACCGAAGCACTTCCAGGTCAGACACACATAAAGAACTGTTGGAGACCCTGCAAGTGAGGCAGAGTTGGGAGGTAGAGGACAGAGCTGGCTGACTGGGAGGTGTTGGTGAGTTGTAAGTATTATGATTGTATTGCCCGTGTATGGCGGCGGAGGTGCTTCAGGGCGCTACAACAAGAAGAAAAAGATTTACAAACCTTCTTGGTGTTCAGTGTGTCTGTCTGTTGGGTTGAAACCCTTAGCGTCTTACACCATATATATTTATATTCTTATGAGCATAACACTCCAGACACAAGTCTTTGTTTCAATAAAAGGTTTAATCTTAGCGCTACCTTATACAAAGGTTTCAGAGGAAAGGCACGACCCAAACACACTACAGTGCTTCCTTCTCTCCTACGCTTTTCCAGGCAAGCTGCATCCGCTTCCCCCTTCTCTGGCTCCCTGTCCTGAAGCTCCTTTTAGCCAGTCCAGGGGTACTTCTGGTGTCACAAGATTGTCCCTTGGAAGCACTTCTGGGTAAGGCTGAAACCCCACAAAGTAGGGACCATTAATCCCCTTGGCGCCTCCTGGCGGCCCCCATGGAACCCAACAAGGATGTTCCATGGAACTACAGTGTATCCATAGAGGTATCCGTAGAGGTACCCTAACCCATGGATGCTGCCACCAAGCGTTTTGTGTGACTCTGGGAGGGGTCGGACTTGTTTAAGGTTTGTTGTGAGTCGCCGCTGTGCCACGTGGCTAATTAGCTAGGCGGGTCGGTGGCGTGTAAGTGAGCACACAGGGGCCGGCGTCATTCACTATGCTGTCGAGTAAGTGACGCTGAGACCCACGTGTGCTCACAGAGTTTCAGATTTCAGGGTGCTGATTGGCCGTGCCACGCGGTGACTGGGATGGCCCGATCTGCGCTACATAGCAAGGAGTAACACATGCTTAATGCAGCAGTGAACGAACAATGAGTTTATGCAGAACTTACAATGTGTGAAGACTTCTCGTGATAAATTCTGGTTTAGGTTGGTTTTTGATTCTTTCTTTGTTTTTTTGTACCCTTCTGGGTTTTGTTTTCGAGGACTCGAGTCACAGCAACATCCATCCGTGTCCTTCGCTTTTGTCACAGTCACCTGACCGGAGTGAGCGGCTTGATGCACTCCCAGGGCTTCTGTGTGTGTGTGACAAAGAGTATTAAGAAAAAAAAAAAAGATGAACATGCATATTATTTGTATGATAAGTCGTTTGAAAACCGCAAAGTTATTTTATCTGCAGCCTTCAGGGCTTTGCGGTGAAAGCACACAGCAGCTCTTTAGGGATGAAGACACCGTGAAACCACTCGGACGCTCCGCACTTCACTCTCTGAAAGATCAGCAAGTAAGCTCCTCTTTATTTTGGCAGGGAGCACACATGTGCCCCCCACCCCCCCTCCAAAATGTTTCTGTTGGCTGTGTGCGCACACAAAAGAAACCCCTCGAAAAGGCTTGTAGTGCCACAGAATTGCCATCGCTTTAACTTTATAGAATAGGCCAAAGGCAGGCATGCAGATAAACACAAATTCAGGCTCAAAGGCCATGACCACATATCACCGAAAAACATCTGCACATCTGAAAAACCCGAGAACGTCAAAGAAAAATAAGCAGGCAAAACCATACAGCGACGAGGAATAAAAAAATGGGAATGCTGAAAAATAACACATTTGCCCAATAAGCTTCATCATAAATAACCATCAAAGAGAAATTTGTGCTAGATTCAGTTGCTTTATAACGGGTACAAAGCCTGTCGCATTATGTGTGCCATTTCGCGGCGAGTAATATAAAAGTCAACTATCTAGCAAAAATACATAAATAATTATCTGCAGCAGACTGCCTTGTAAAGAAAGTTAGTAGCCGGGCATACACGAGAGGAAAAAGGATGACAGAGACGGCTGGCGAGATGTTGCTGGCGCTTTTGAATGTTTATTTAAATTCTGAGGGGTGCGCATCACTAGCCCTGTAGCTCCAGAGTCCCAGAAGCCATCTGTATTGGGTTGGTACAGTTGCCCCCGTGGCCGTGTGGGTGTGACAAGTGTGTTAGGTTAATTGTGCAGTTACAAAAGTGCTGTTGGTTTTAATGCCAGTGGGACGATGCCATCTAGAAACTAAACTGTAATGCTGCCTGTCATGCAGCGTGGACTTGGACATCCATGTCTCTTACAGTTTATCAGCCCATATATCTTATATCAATCCAAAATCCATATATGTTATATATTGTAAGACACTAGGGGTCGCTGTTGCCCCTTCAAACCCAACAGACAGACGCACAGGACACAAGGAAAAAGCACTAACAAGTATTTTTAATTTTTCTCTAATAGTGCTCCCCGGCACCACAGCCACAGTAAACAGGCAAGTAAATAAGTACAATTCTTAATAATAATAATAATAATAATGCTCTCCTCCACACCTCCCAGCAAGCTCTGTCCTACACCTCCTGACTCCGGTCTTCAGCAGTCCTCTAAATAGTCCTTGACCCAGAAGTGCTTCTGCTCTGTCCGTCCACGTGACTTGTCAAACAAAGAATTAAAGTTCATTAATCAGCCCGGACGTACTTCGGTGCTCCCATCCTCATGACTTCCTAGGGCTAAAAGGGAAGCAAGACTCCCCTGGTGTTTCCATAGCACCTCCTGGTGGTACCCATGGCACCCAACAGGGCTGAGATGACAAACTCCAAGTCCCAGGATGCCCTGTGGGAAACTGGGGCACCACTGTACTCCAGGGGAGCTGCCATCTGACGTCTTGGGGGAGGCCGTGTCCTACAAAAGCTGCCTTCCCCTGTCCTCTCATCTCAGGGGCGTCCCAGCTGGGTTGAGCTGCCAGCCGTCTCTTACAATATTCATATATCCTTCCGTATATCTTATATCAATCCATATATCTTATATATCCATATATCTTATATCCTTCTGTATATCTCATATCAATCCATATATTTTATATCTCTATATATAATCTTCATTTGGATCTTGATCTTTGTTTGTCCGCAAATGAATTAGAAGAAGAAGCACTAGATGGCAGTAGAGAGTCAGCTAAAACATAGGCATTGCATTAAGAATCTCCTCCAGGCTTATACTACTGAAGACTGTAGTACTCCAGTCACACCTCAAAACACAGACGTTCAAACTAAACAAATTGTTGTGCTTTAAATTAACTAATCTTTATATATAATCTTCATTTGGATCTTGATCTTTGTTTGTCTGCGAATTCATGTTCTCCTGACAATGCCTTGGTTGTTACTTTTCTTTACAAACACTGTGGACACCACTCTTTGTGTTTAGATCTGGCGTTGACACCTGCTTCATTGTCGAGACTGTGGTTTTTTGTGTTTCTATCGACCGTCGCTGGCAGCACTTCGTCCAAATCGAATGTTCACCCACTTCTTGGAGTCGGCAGTCAGAGTATATAAGTCAGACACACTTCTGTGATTTTCCATCAGTCGGTGTTTGGAGTTCAAGAAAGAAGCATTGGTTCTTCCTTACTCTTTGGATTGCCACAAAGCAACCTGCGAGATTGGAGAAAGGTTGAGAAGAGATCGTGAGAGGAAACGAGAGCATCATGAAAACGAGACGGACTGTGAACGGAGAGAAGCAGAAATGCTCCTCCACCACCACATAATTACTATTCGGACAGTAATTCCGAGTAGGCCGTTCCTATCGAATCAATGTCCAAGGGTTTTCTTTTGTAATTTTGTTTCCCTTATAAAAAAATCATAATGCTGTGTGACGAAGGGCCCAGTTCACGACTGGCAGCCGCGTTTAAACAGGGAGCCCTTCACAGACAACTTTAACATGCGCAACGTAGTTGTGCGCACATGGCTAGTATCCATATATCTTATATCCTTCCGTATATCTTATATCAATCCATATATTTTATATATCCATATATCTTTCTCTATATTTTATATCGTGCTCTTGTTTTCGTTTCCATCCAGTCAGACAGCCGATTATACAATTAACGACACTGAGCAACACAGATTTTGTGTATCTTATGAGTTTTGGCTTTCAAATCACAAAAATCTTTGAATTTCGCTGTCTTGTGCCGTTTTATCGCAGTGGCCTGTTGTTGTGATTTCCTCCCATATTAGAAGTATACATATACAGTGTACAGTACAGCGACAGGTGGGACATCTGTGGTGGTCTAAAAGTAGTGACGCCACTATTGGGAACACAACTCGGATATACCAGGAATGGGACCGCCACGCTAAAGAGCCTCATGACATTCAAAAGAACTGGCCGCTCCGTAAGGGCAGAAAATGGTGGCACATACTCCAGAAATGTCTGCCTCCTCTTCATATAAAACTTTGTGAAAGCGAAGCACAAGGAACGTGGTGGATTTTGAGATTTGAGGCCGTTGTTTCTGTGATTAGCTGATGTCGAGATTTTAAGGAAGGCATTCTTGTTGGTGCACAGATACGTCATCAGTGCCAAGTGGTACAAAGAGTCGGAGGAAATTGCATTATGGGCATTCAAGGGTGTTGCTGAACGAAAAGCACTTTATAAAATCCTACTTGCACAGATTCACAGCTCATCTCTGACTTCACTTCTTTCGTTTTATTTTACGTCCATGACATGAATGTCCATTTTGTCCATCTTCCTTATATTTTGTAAGTGTGTATGCTAGGGGTCGCTGTCGCCCCGTTAAACCCAACAGACAGACACGGAGTAAAAGCACGAAGAAGATCTTTTAATTCTTTCTCCTTCTTCAAAGTGCCTTTTAAGCACCACAGCCACCATAAACAATTAAATCAACAATAATGAACACAATTCTCTTTCCTCCAGATCTCCCAGCATGCTCTGTCCTACTCCTCCCGACTCCGGCTCGCTTGCTGGGTCTCCAACAATCCTTTATATAGTCCTTGACCCGGAAGTGCTTCTGCCCATCCATCCACGTGACTTGCTAGCAGGTGGAGAGCTGGCTTTTCTCGGAGCTCCCGTCCTCGTGACTCGTGAGTACTTCCGGGCTATGAATGAGGCTTGGCTCCTTTGGACCGGTTACAGCTCCTCCTGGCAGCACCCACGGTACCCAACAGGACTGAGAAATTGCACTCCAAGTCCCAGGATGCCCCGCAGGAATCCGGGGCACCGTTACACTCCAGGGGAGCTGCCATCTAGTGTTTTGGGGGAGGCGGTGTCCAAAAGTTCCCACTCCTGTTGGTGCCAGCTAGACGCACGTTGACCCACTGTGTGTGCAGCCCCAGAAGTCAGAGGGCATGACAGAGCCGCCTTTGGCCGAATCTCAAGTGTTGCTGCAATACAATAAGGCCTCTCAGAATTTCTTGGCCTTGAATTGGCGCATAGAAGTGAGACGGGTTACACTTTTCTAATAGTGGATAAGCGAATCCGTGGAAGTGTTTGCCACAGATAGTGGGCATTTCTTGTTATTTAAATGATAGCCCGGTTACCTGCAAACAGGCAGCAGCAACTCTGTGAAATGAATGAACGAGTAGGTCCATTTTGAATTCCTCAGATGTCTGTTTTGTTAAAGACGTTGGCAGCCTCCACCATTTTCCAGGCGAGTGAATGCCTTCCATCCCAGACACGCGTCAGCTCGTGAACGTTAAGCCTACTAAGAGGGGAGCCAAGCGTGTCAATAAACACGTGAATTTATTTCATTTGTCTTATTTTTTTGAGTTGCACATTTTTTTTTTTTTTTAACCTGTGTTGCATGGCGGTCAGAACACGGGACGCCACTTCTTTATGACGCGAGTGGCCGTCTTTTCATTCAGTTGTTTCTGCCCACATTTTGAGCTCAGTAAAGGAGGGGAAGGAGCCATCTTGCCGTTTGTCACTTGGTCGTCGTTCTCGGTCTCCATCCTCCGCATACATCAGTCCAGGCCTCTCTGGGATCCGATGCTGGTGTGCAGCTGAGCTGTTTAATAAAACATGAAGAATAAAGAAAGAAAGAGAAAAAAAAATCGATTAACTTAATGAAAAGAGATAAATCAGTTCTGAACATAAGAGATTACTCACCTTTCAAGAGACTTTGAGATTATATTGATGGAAAATTAGCTCCAGTGTTGTAAAGTAATAAACACTTTCCTCGATTTGAAAGGAAAAAACTTTCATGGCCGGCTTACTTTTTCTTGACGTGGGGTTTCGGAAGATGCAGTTGGGTGTTCTTATTTCTTGAAGATGTTTTTTATTGTTTTTTCCCAGGACTGTCAGAGTGCTTTTAGTGGTTTAATGATTTCTGTTTTTAGGACATGAGACTCCTCTGTGAGTTGGAGAACATAAAAGGTAACTGGAGCTTTTTTGGTAAGATGCGCTTGCTTTTCAGTTCCTTACGTATACTGGAGGTGAAAAATAGAAGGTGAGCATCAAAAATACCATGAAATGGGGCAGGGGTTTAGTACATGGTCATCCTTACAGGCGTTCTCTCAGGACTGTGACGTCCACCAGGGTGCCGGACTGATGAGCGGGTTTCCTGGTTTACAGTGGGGGGCGCCTGTGAGTTTCATTGTGTCGTACCACCTGGGGTAGGCTGTGGTGGTCCTCACGACTATTGAGCATATGGATGAATGAAAGGAAGGATTGACAATAAACGTGGAGATCAGTCTACGGCCGACGCCAAAAGGGTGCCATTCAGAGAGTATTCAGGCCCCTTCACACCAGATCAAAGACGAGACAAAAAGATTTGGGGCAGCCACCCGTATAATTGCGCCTGGCTGCAAAATGGTTCCATTGTGTACAGTTGTGTACAGGTTCGAGTCCAAAAACAGAACTGTCTTGAGGAGGCAAAGATGGCGGTTTTGAGGGAGAAGCGAGGAGGTGACATCATCAGGGCTGGAACTGGAGGTGGTGTCATCAGGGCAAGAACCAGAAGTGACGTCATCAGGACCAGGCAGAATTTCCCGTAATCGGTCTGCAGTGGCAAAAGAGAAAGGGTCAGTGCACTCCGCCACCCCCTGGTCTGGCGTGGAATGTTCCCCATTCAGGCCCTTTAGCTGCCACCCATGTGCCCGTGTGCGACGCTGGATACATTTACTACTCCAGACAACAAAGTGAAAACGAAGAGCTTTCAGAAAGGTTTGACCAATTTATTCAAAATGAAAAACTGAAATCTCCCGTTCCTGTCATTGGCACTCCAGATGTGCTCAGGTGCCCCCTATTTGCTTTCATTCTCCTGGAGATGTTTCTAGAACTTGATTGGAGTCCACCTGTAGCAAACTGAATTGATCCCACGTCACGCAGAAAGGCCCATGTGGACCTGTGTGTGGAAGTTCTGTCCTGCTTTGAAACTGGTGCTCGAGTGACAGATGACTTCTGGTGCTGAGGTCCTTTAAATTGTGGATCAACCAGAAGGGACGGGACCTCCGTGGCTGTCTGTGTGGAAGTTACCTTGATGTCTCCTTCATTGTAACAGCAAGAGGAGTACAGTATGTCTCATGCAAAGACTTCCCCAGAGCCTAAAAAGTGGCATACGTGTCTGAGACTGTGTGTGAACAAGAACACGCGTACGGTCAATGAAGGGCTACAATGTACTGTCGATGAGAGATTAAGTTTAATTTGGAAAGGAAAAGAAGAGAAACTCATCTGCTCCCCACTCTATTTAGGAAATGACAACGGAGAAAGTGTGACTTAAACTTTAGGATCTTAACATCCATCCATCCATCCATCCATTTTCCAACCCGCTGAATCCGAACACAGGGTCACGGGGGTCTGCTGGAGCCAATCCCAGCCAACACAGGGCAAAAGGCAGGAACCAATCCCGGGCAGGGTGCCAACCCACCGCAGGACACACACAAACACACCCACACACCAAGCACACACTAGGGCCAATTTAGAATCGCCAATCCACCTAACCTGCATGTCTTTGGACTGTGGGAGGAAACCCACGCAGACACGGGTAAGCGAACCCAGGTCTCCAGGTCTCCCAACTGCGAGGCAGCAGCACTACCCACTGTGCCACCGTGCCACCCGGATCTTAACATACTAATTTCAAAAGATGTTTTTAATGAATTACAGGTATATTTTTCTTATATACCTCCTTAAAAAAGTCTGTTTGACAGATGTAAATATAAACAGTTCAGGGTTAAAGACCACTGGGGTAACCCCATTTAATAAAAAATAAAAAAAAACACGAGTGGTCTCCCCTTGACTTTCTGATATACTCAGATATGGTGATGGATATTTGAGGAATAAACCACAAGACAAGGATTATATTTTTATATTATGTACATTAAAGAACCCTCAACAATAAATCAAATCAAATGAAAAATGAACAATTATTATAAAAATAAAGTTGAATAAATCGGACTCTGCTACTACATTGATAAAACGTAAAGTACCAGTTCCAGTTAACAGAAAGAACCTAAAAACTGATCGAAATCTACATTTTGTACCTAATACTTGTATGCAAGATTTGGTTGACCGAAGTGAAAGCGTACTCAAGTTATCGTGTCTACTCACACACACACACACACATATAATTCCAAAAATGGTATTTTCGGACTCGGGGGTCCAAAAACGTCGAGATGCATCCAAATTTTGGAAATTGAATTTTTGGACGATTCCAATACTTTCCCTATACTTGGTACACCAGAAAGTCAGGGAGGTCTAAAACATCGAGAGTCATCAAAATCTCGACATCAAATCTTTGGACGATTCCAATACTTTTCCTATTCTTTATATACGAGAAAGTAAAAAACAAAAAAAGGGTCAAAGTCACAAAATAAGATAGATAGATATTAGGGATGCACCGATACCACTTTTTTGGAAAACGAGTACGAGTACTTGCATTTCAGTACTCGCCGATACCGAGTACTTGCCGATACCGAGTACTTAATAAAAACATGATTTAAATTTACAGGTAACAGCTTTAGTCATATAATTTAACAAAAAAAACAAGAAACTCTCGTCTATCCACTGGGAGGTTAGGCTAATTAGCGACACGGGGCTAACACTGCTTGTCCAAATATCCGTGGTGAAACTAAACGCAGAGGAGGCTTGCAGTAGGCTGTGGATATGTTTTTTCACGGAGTCGTGTAGTTTAGGCAGCTCCGTGTCAGTCATGTAGCGGCGGCTTGGGACATCATATCTGGGCTCCAGAACATGGAGGAGACGCAGGAATCCCACATTTTCTACCTCCGAGAGTGGCTGGTCACTCAATGCAATGTACTCGATAATTGCCTGTGTTATTTTCACAGCACGTGGATTGTCTCTGTACATTTTCTCTCGTCTTGCAAGAGTTTGCTGCAGCGTGGGTTGTGTTGGTTTAGAAGCGTGGGTAAACTCTTTGTACTCGTTGTCGTGTTGGGATTTTAGGTGCTTGATTAAATTACTTGTGTTAAATGCGCTACCTTTTGAGCCTCCTCTGGACAATTTCGCTGAGCACAATTTGCAGTCCGCCTTTGTTTTGTCGTCTTCGTTCACTTTGAAATAGTTCCACATGGCTGACATGTCTCGCCTCGCCTTCTCCCCGCTCTGAGCTGCAGCCGGGGCCTGGGGGCGGGCACTCGGCGCCTGTGATTAACCCCTTACACGCCGCTCAAACAGACATTTCTCAGACCGTGGTATCGGTCCCCGGTATCGGGGGACTTTTAACGAGTACGAGTACTTTAGAAAATGTGGTATCGAGGCCGATACCAGATACCCGTTTCGGTATCGGTGCATCCCTAATAGATATACTGTATTAATCCCAAGGGGAAATTCACAAATAAGAGGGTGTCGTTAGTCCCATCTTTCCCTTTGTCATGTTAGCGCCATTCTGTGGAGGGAACTCCGTCCTGGACCGTCACGGCTTTGACACTGAACGCCGACTTCCAGTGTGGTGAGAACAGAAGTGACGTCAGAGGTGCTGCTTCTGGACTACTGTAAGAACAGAATGGGAGTAAGTGTGTCGCAGAGCTCTGAGGTGCCCACCTTTCTTACCAAAGCCCAGGTCCGACTCGGGTTCATACAATACTGCGGTCTCGGGCGCACACATTAAAAACAAAAGACTTTTAGGGCAGGAGGAGTTGCGGTGACTTCGTGGATGGTTGTACTTGCTAACTGTTGATTATTTCACGATGCCTAAATGGAAGGAGCCCTGATTTCATGCACTGATTCAATTATCTGCACTCTCACGTTAAGTAAAAACTCTCAAAAATCATTAAGGGAGGCTGATTTGTGAAGTGACAACCAGGTTTGCTTTCCACTGCAGGTCATGGATCAAAAGAAAACAAGAACTCATTAATTCACAATTGCTTCTTTCAACACATGCGCTGGGCTAACAAAAGCAGCAAAACAATTGGAAATAGTAAAGAAAAAAAAAAAGCAGCACAATAAACCTAATTTACTGAGCCCCCGACCACATTGCAGGGAGTCCAAAAATGTGATTTAAGATGATGGTTTACGTTTGATCTGAAATTACATTTAGTGTGGTGGGCGCCCCTCGAGAATTAATTAAGAGCCAACAGAGGGGTACAACTCACTCTCGATTGACAAAAGAGCCGTGATTTATCATGAGAGTGACGTCGCACGGCGCTCGGGTTAAGTCACAGATTAGGGGTTACTTGGTTTGATCGAATTTAAGGGCGGGTGGTCGCTCATTAGATTTGGATCCTGCAGTGTTGGAAATAAGACAACAAAACCAAGACGAGCACAGCATCCAGTGGCCTTGGACTCTTTGCCCACAGCCGCTTTAGAGAACTTCTGTTTATTTTTCCTTTTTACGCTGACAAGATGTCCAAAATAAAAAAAAAAATATATTGGGTTGAAAAGTTCCATTGTATTAATGAGCTGGATCGATATCCACAGCTGGATTTGTTCAAGGTTGTTTTTTGTTTTTTAGATTTAGAGATCGTATTGTTGGTCGATGTGAAACGATAGAAGTTGCACATTCGCCTGCCCAGTCTCTACCACGCTTAGAGGCTTCAAACTGTTCAAAGTGAAAATGTCCTCAGTAACAAAACTTGTAGTAAAGTTAGTTATCTCTGACATAAAACTTCTACAGCACTGGAGCAACAGAGTAAATAACATTAGGAGACCGCATCCTGAAGAAAATCAAATGCCTTCAAGCAGTAATGAACTGAATCACAACCACCAAATGGCTTCCGTCCATCAGTCAATCAGCTGGAGCCAGCGGCGGGACGGACCCCGTTAAAGTGCAGTGGGAAAAGCCAGGGATAGATTTATTTCTTGTATATTTTAATATTTTTGCGTTTTTTCAAGTTCTCGTCTTTCGGTAATTTATATATATATATAATATACAGTGCATCCGGAAAGTATTCACAGCGCATCACTTTTCCCACATTTTGTTATGTTACAGCCTTATTCCAAAATGGATTAAATTCATTTTTTTCCTCAGAATTCTACACACAACACCCCATAATGACAATGTGAAAAAAGTTTACTTGAGGTTTTTGCAAATTTATTAAATAATAAAAAAACTGAGAAAGCACATGTACATAAATATTCACAGCCTTTGCCATGAAGCTCAAAACTGAGCTCAGGTGCACCCTGTTTCCCCTGATCATCCTTGAGATGTTTCTGCAGCTTCATTGGAGTCCACCTGTGGTAAATTCAGTTGACTGGACATGATTTGGAAAGGCACACACCTGTCTATAGAAGGTCCCACAGTTGACAGTTCATGTCAGAGCACAAACCAAGCATGAAGTCAAAGGAATTGTCTGTAGACCTCCGAGACAGGATTGTCTCAAGGCACAAGTCTGGGGAAGGTTACAGAAACATTTCTGCTGCTTTGAAGGTCCCAATGAGCACAGTGGCCTCCATCATCTGTAAGTGGAAGAAGTAAGAAACCACCAGGACTCTTCCTAGAGCTGGCCGGCCATCTAAACTGAGCGATCAGGGGAGAAGGGCCTTAGTCAGGGAGGTGACCAAGAACCCGATGGTCACTCTGTCAGAGCTCCAGAGGTCTCTGTGGAGAGAGGAGAACCTTCTAGAAGGACAACCATCTCTGCAGCAATCCACCAATCAGGCCTGTATGGTAGAGTGGCCAGACGGAAGCCACTCCTTAGTAAAAGGCACATGGCAGCCCGCCTGGAGTTTGCCAAAAGGCACCTGAAGGACTCTCAGACCATGAGAACGAAAATTCTCTGGTCTGATGAGACAAAGATTGAACTCTTTGGTGTGAATGCCAGGCATCATATTTGGAGGAATCCAGGCACCGCTCATCACCAGGCCAATACCATCCCTACAGTGAAGCATGGTGGTGGCAGCATCATGCTGTGGGGATGTTTTTCGGCAGCAGGAAGTGGGAGACTAGTCAGGATAAAGAGAAAGATGACTGCAGCAATGTACAGAGACATCCTGGATGAAAACCTGCTCCAGAGCGCTCTTGACCTCAGACTGGGGCGACGGTTCATCTTTCAGCAGGACAACGACCCTAAGCACACAGCCAAGATATCAAAGGAGTGGCTTCAGGACAACTCTTTGAATGTCCTTGAGTGGCCCAGCCAGAGCCCAGACTCGAATCTGATTGAACATCTCTGGAGAGATCTTAAAATGGCTGTGCACCGACGCTTCCCATCCAACCTGATGGAGCTTGAGAGGTGCTGCAAAAGAGGAATGGGCGAAACTGGCCAAGGATAGGTGTGCCAAGCTTGTGGCATCATATTCAAAAAGACTTGAGGCTGGAATTGCTGCCAAAGGGGCATCGACTAAGTATTGAGGAAAGGCTGTGAATACTTATGGACATGGGATTTCTCAGTTTTTTTTATTTTTAATAAATTTGCAAAAACCTCAAGTAAACTTTTTTCACGTTGTCATTATGGGGTGTTGTGTGTAGAATTCTGAGGAAAAAAATGAATTTAATCCATTTTGGAATAAGGCTGTAACATAACAAAATGTGGAAAAAGTGATGCCTGTGAATACTTTCCAGATGCACTGTATGTATTATAGAACGTTAGTCTTGTGGTTGAATGAGATACAACAAGTCCTAAACAATAAAAGCTGGGGTGCCAAGCCAGTCGTCCCCACATACTCGGGCAAAACAAAACAAGCGCTCTGTCGCACAAATAAATAATCAAAATATGCCAAATAAATGGCCAGTTAGTCCTCAAGCGTTCTGTTCCTTCAGTGAAGGCCACGAGATACGAGCTCCATCCTGTCATGTGCTCTGTGATTTATAGGCGGTGGACCCCAATGGGTGGACTCAACTGCCCTCACTGGGTGTGCCCTCTGGAGGGTATGGAAGAGGACATGATTAGGGCCAGCGCCCCCTCTCAACTCAGAGTGGTATTACGTACCTCAGATGAGCGCGGAGGTCGGTCCGTGCACTGATGCCAATGTGTGACGGTCCCTCTGTTCCCAATTCACCCTTTGACTGATCTAGATCAAATTTGGCACAGTTGCTCTCTAGGACCATACAGACAAGACAGACTACTTTGGAGCCTAACATTTTGACCCTGGGGGTGCAAGTGATTTTTTTTTTTTGCCCACCAGTGCCATCTGCTGGCTCGGAGCAAGTAAAACATCTCAACAGACTGAAGCCAAACTAGCAGACAAAACGAGCAGAGCTGAACATAACTGACCGGGGCAATGCAACGTGTGTGCTGCTTCTGTCACGTCATGTGCTTTGGTAGGGTGGCACTGGGTGAGGCTCGACTGAGAGCAGACGTTCAGCGCAGCACAAAGGAGGATCAGAGGGTCGTTGTTTCCCTCCCGCTCTGGCGGTTGGTTTCCTTGGTTCTCCGTTGCCCACATTTTTGTCTCTGGATTTCACTTTGGTAACTGGTCCCGCTTCCCTGCTGGCTTTTGACCCTTTTCCTGACTTTGGACCACATCTCTTCTCCTGGTTCTGATGAAAATCTCTTTGCCAGCTGCCTTGCATGACAAGGAGGTATTTTAAAATAACAGCTGGCATTCCTACGTTTCTTGACGATTTGAATACTCCTATCACTATTATAATAATTTGAAATACTTCTAGTCTCCAAATCCTGTTAAGACGCCTAATTGCCATCGGTTGCTTGTGATTACTCCTCGGCACATATGTTATCCCCAGTATAAGGGGGTTTCTGCCATCAGTAATAGTTTAACAGAGTCATTGCAGCTCACAATATTGTACTGAAAGAGATCTCTTTTCAGAGTCTGCCATCGCAGAATTACTCTGCAGATTTGCGATATTTACTATTCTTATCCTTTAAGCTCCTCCGCTGATGAAACATTATTAAACTGACACAAAGAAGTCATTTCTGGCTAACGTGAAGAAGAAATTCAGAGATCAAGCGAGGACTGTAAGAAATGCCATCATCACTAAAACGGACACGTCCAGGGGACGCCGAAAGTCTTCGGCCCTTTCACTTTCTGCTGCACGCTGCGTTGGGTTGTAGATTTCATCTTAAATGGATACGTCTGCCGTTTTAGCCCATCGGCCTACACCCAGTAACCCATAAGGGCGAACTGAAAACCCGTTTAGAGAAAGGTTTACACATTTATTAAAAATCAAAACCTGAACTCTCATTCATTGAAGCCCTCATTCAGATCTTTCATTCAGTATTTGGCAGCAGTTCCAGCTTTGAGTCTGTACAAGGTTTGCACACCTGGATTTGAGCAGATCCTCTCAAGCTCTGTTAGATGAGATGGGAAGCGTCGGTAATCTGCCACCTTCAGGTCTCTCCACAGATGTTCTGTGGGCTGTGGGTGGGTCACTCAAGGACGGTCGCAGTTGTGAAAGGTGAACCGTCTCCCTAGTCTGAGGTGACGTGCCCTCTGCTATTCATCCCTTCTTCAGTTCTGACCAGTCTCCCTGTCCCCTGCCCCTCCATAGCATCATGTTCCCACCAGCATGCTTCACTGTGCCAGGCAGTGATGAGCAGTTCCTCGTCTTCACCAGACAGGTTTTGGAGTTCTGGCTAAAGAGTTCACTTTATGTCTCCTCAGGTCAGAGACCCTCTCTCTTCAGCTCTCAGGGTCCTTTAAGTGACGCCAAACACCTTTCACTTAAGAGTGGCTTCTGTCTGGCCACCTGATTGATGGAGTGCTTACTGAGCTGGCGTTCCTTCCGTCCTTCCTTCCCCCTGACCACGGCCCCCCCCTTTGCTCAGTTACTCAGGATGGCCAACTCCAGAGAGAGTCTTGGTGGTTCCAAACTTCTCCCACTTCACGATTATCAAGTCCACTGTTCTCCTGGGAACACTCCAAGTTTTACAAATGGTTTTGACCCCCTTGCACTAACCGATGCCTCTCCTCAATTTGAACATGGGGGTCCACAGAGAGTCCCCTTGGACTGCATGGCTTGGTTTTTGTCCTGACAAATTGTGAGTTGTTGCTACACACGAGCCTTTCCTCCACCACGTCGAATCAATTCACTGTGGCACAGATGGACTCCAGAAACATCTCAAGGAGAACGAAACCAAACAGGAGGCACCTGGGCACACGCTGGAGGGTCACAGCAAAGGGTCTGAATATTTCTTGCCCATTTTTGGTCTGACAGCAAACTCCGGGAAGAGTCCGGGTGCCTCCAAATGTCTTCCATGTCACAATCACCGCTGCGCATGCCAGGCTTTATCGATGGTTTGACCCCCTTGCCCTGATCTGCGCCTCACCCCAATTTGAACATGGAGGGTTACAGTGAGCTCTTTGGATGGCTTTTGTCCTGACACGCAGTGTGAATTGTGGGACGTCCAATACGCAGGGACACGGGGGCCAAATTAGTAGATGTCAAGTTGTAGAAACATCTTGAGGAGAACGAAAGCAAACGGGAGACGCCTGAGCAATGGGTCTGCATTTTTACAGAACTACAGAAGAGGCTGCAGCTTCTGATTTTCAATAAATTTCCAGACCTTTCCGGAAACGTGATTTCCATTTGTCATTATGGGTCATTGAGTGCTGACCCATGGTCAAAAACGGCAAATGTTATCTTTTTAAATTTAAAGCGACAGCACGATAAAGTGTGCAGAAAGCGAAGGGGGCTGAAGACGTTCTCAACCCACCGTACACAAATCTTAGCAGCCACTCTTTTCGGTGCGTTTCTTTTTCTCATTTTTGTTGTCATTTTCTATTTTGCCTTACGTTTGATAAACCTGCCCCCGTAGATGAGGTCATGTGTCAAGCACTTATTGATTGTCAGTTGCTCAAAATAAATGCACCGAGTTGACAAAAATCCGTGGATAGATTTCTGTCTGAAGTGCTTATGCTGCAGTGACACTCCTTCAGCGCTCTCGGTTTCAGAAAAGACCTCAAATAAAGGAATGGGACGATTTTATGGGGTTTTTTTTTTTGTGCCAATGTCTCCTCAAATTCTAATGTTTGAACTTTTTTCCTTAAATTAGGAAAATGGCAACATTTTGGAACAGGTTTGCAAATAAAGACGTCAATAGAAATGCAGCGCACAAAGTGCGCCTCCTCCAAAACACACACTGTGGACATTCTGCACACTTTATTGTGTTGTAAATTTCATTTTAAATGGAGGAGTGAGCCACTTGTGCCCGTCATTCTGCACTCACTAAACCCATAAGGACAAATTACAATGTAACACAGTTTATTTTTATAAAGCCCAAAATCACACAAGGAGAGCTGCAGTGGGCTTTAACAGGCCCGGCCTTTTGGCCGACCCCCTAGCAGCCTTGACTCTCTAAGAAGACGAGGAAAAACTCCCAAATGGAAAAAACCTCTGGAAAGGCAGTTCATAGAGAAAGACCCCCCTTCAGGGTAGTGCAGTGGGTATCAAAAAATAAAGGGGGGTCAATACAATACAATACAATACAATTTATTATTGTACAGCCCAAAATCACACAAGAAGTGCCGCAGTGGGCTTTAATAGGCCCTGCCTCTTGACAGCCCCCCAGCAGCCTTGACTCTCTAAGAAGACAAGGAAAAACTCCTATAGGGAAAAAAATGGACGAAACCTCAGGAAAGTCAGTTCAAAGAGAGACCCCCATTCCAGGTTAGGTGGGTGTCAAAAAGAAGGGGGTCAAAACAATACAATACAATACACAGAACGGAACAAATCCTCAATACAGTATAAAAATAAAAAATGTAAAAGTACGGAGCAGAATTTAACAGTAGATGATATCCCATAATAGGATTTGGATTTGTTTAGAGTCCTGGAGACCTCAGCCATCAAGCTGCCTCCCACAATTGGCCATTTCACAGCTGAGACAGCCAATCCGATGAAAGGACCCCTCTACCTGACGATTCCTGTGATCCTCCATCAGGGATGACTTTACCTTAGGCAGGCAGAACAACTTGGCAGGTGGGCATTGGCACCAAGTGGCACATTTGAGTACCGAGTACCAATACAACACAATCCACAGAACAGAAGTCCTCCTCAAGACAATAGAAATATTACAAGTACAGAGCAGAATTGAACAGCAGGTGATATCCCATAATAGGACTTGGATTGAGAAAGTGACGAGATATTTTCAGGAAGGTTTTCAAAATCATCAAAAACTGAACTCTCTCATATATTTATAGACGCATTCAGACCAGTGGGGGTTGATTTTTTTCGAACCTAATTTTGTTGAGAAAGCCAAGCAAAATGACCCCAGTTATTGGCTAACTAAAAAGATTACAATATGCAAGCTTTCGGGGCAACTCAGGCCCCTTCTTCAGGCGAGATGGAATCGAGTTGCCTCGAAAGCTTGCATATTGTAATCTTTTTAGTTAGCCAATAACTGGGGTCATTTTGCTTGGCTTTCTCTACATTCATAATGGCTAACACGGTACAACACCCTAGTACTACAGAACCTAGTTTTGTAAAACTTGACTTGCTTGTATGGAATGTTATTGGATTTTAATAAAATAAAAAAAAATTTTAATTAAAAATAAAAACAAAACAAAAGAAGTATTGTGACCTCTTTGCTCCGGCGCCTCTTTTTTTTTGCTTTCCATCTCCTGCAGATGTTTCCAGAATGTGGCAAACTGAAGAGCATAGACATCATTTAGAAAGACCCACCTGTACCTGTGTATGCAGCAGGGGGTCTCCAACCGTTCCCCCCCAAACCCGAGAGCTACTTTTACAAAACGAAAATGGCCGAGAGCTCCTCCTGTTTTCTAACGTTTATTTCTCATAGCTTATTTCAACCCAAACAAACTGAATACGCTTGTTTTTCCTGAACATTTTACAAAATGTTGGTGTCCATAACTCACATTTTGCATTAAAACATCACAAAAATTATTGAGTTCACCTGCAAGCGCATTTTGTATGTCTGTATGCATTTTTCTCGTGTATCTCACACTATTGAATTAAATCATGAACGCTGTCCAAACAAAACAATGCAATTCCAAATCCACAGGTCTGACTTCTTCCTTTGTCATTTTGTCACATGTCACTGTGTCACTTTATTCACAGGTCCAGTCGCAGGTGTGATGTGTTGTTTAGTTAGTCAGATGACCGGCACTGAGGTGTCTGGTGCAGTGGAGCCACTCAGGTTCACTCTTCTGGAGTCCTTTAAATGTCCGTCTGTCTGTCTTGTTCTGAACTTTGATTTCATGACATTCATGTCAGACTCACAGAGGTATGGAGACCCAAACAAAGCCGACATTTTCAGAGCTGCTTGGTGAAGATTCTTATAGTAATCAGGCTCTACTAAGCTCCAGAAATGCTGAGAATGCTCTTGAGACTTTAACTGCACATTGTTTTGAAGGTTTACTAATATATAACATCCAACGTCCGTCTGTCTGTCCGCTATAAACGAGAGAACTACTTCACGGATTTAGATCGGGTTTTTGTTCTATAATTTGCTTGAACATTCCAGTTGATTCGGCGACTTCTCTCATTTCGCTGTGTATCAAAGTTTGCTTGTGGTACCGATTTATTTGCGTGAATCCGAGATCCTCGCAACGGGCCGGGCCTTCCTCACTCACTCGCCAGCTTCGGGCGTCTTCCTTAACTCCGCTTAGCTAGCGAACGAGAGAAAAAATTCATTCAAAGTCAAAGTGAACTTTATTGTCATCTCAGCCATATACAAGTATACAGGTAGACGAAATTGCGAAGCTCAGGGTCCACAGTGTAACAACATGACGTGCAAATAATAATTTAAAAATAGAATTAAAATTCTACTTTGTTTGGTATTTAAAATAAAGTTTTACTTAGGTCTTGAGGAGTTTGCCACATTGCATTTCAGATTGTGGATCGTGATATGAGTTTTTGGAAAGATCGCCTACTCCTAATTTGACTAATCAAGTTTTCAAATTCATGTAGGGTTCATTAACCCTTTGGCGAGCTACCGGTAGCTCACGAGCGACGTGTTAGAGTCCCCTGGTATAGAGGGTCCACAATTTGCACTGCATGTCAGGACACAAACCAAGCCATGAAGTCCAAGGAGCCCTCTGTAGACCACCATGAGATATTTATTGTGAGGCACAGACCTGGGCAAGGGGGTCAAACTGTCTGTTAAGTTTTGAGCATTTCCAGGAAGACCGAGTCCTCAATGAACTGTGAAATGGAAGAGGTTTGGAACCAAAGGGTCTCTTCCTAGAGTTCTCTGGACATACTGAGTTAGTGGGCAAGAAGGGCCTTGGTGGGAAGTGAACAAGAACCCGATGCTCACTCTAACAGAGCTTCTCAGGTCCTCTGCTAAGAAGGGAGAACCTGTCAGGAGGACGGCCATCTGAACGGCACTCCAGCGTTTATGGTAAAGGGGCCGGACGGGGAGCCCCTCTTGAGTATGAGGAACCTGAGAGCTGAACAGTAAGATTATCAGGTCTGATGGGACCAACATTGAACTCTTTGGGGAAGACCCCCAAGTACTGTGTCTGGTGAAGATCTCAGGCCTAATACCATCGCTGCGGTGAAGTAGCGGCTGTCACAATTGATGGAAGGAGGAATGCAGACAGATACAGAGAGAGGTCCTCGAAGGAAACCCACCTCAGCGTGCAACCGGGTCACCTTTCGGCACAACAATGGCCAAGGCAAGTCTCTGAGTGTCCTGGACTGGCTCAGACTTAAACCCCGTAGAACATTTGTGCAGATACCTGAAGATGGCAGCTCACAGATCCTTCCTGTCTGGTCTGACGGAGCCTGAGAGGATCTCAGCGGGATGAAGTGTTCAAGACCAGGAGTGCAAAGTTAGTAGAGACTTACTCAAGTAGACTCAAACCTGGAATTGCTAGGAAATGGAATGCCATGGCATATGCAAGACAGTGAAAGGCGCAGAAAGTGAAGGAGGAGGTCTCCATACGTTCTGAGCCCACGGTAAATAAATATCAAACCATATCAAGCTAAGCGTCTGCCGTTAGAAAGTGTCAAGGCCGCTCGGCTGCCTCCTGCTGAGCACACGAGGCTCGTTTTCAGACCTTCTTAGATTCTCCGGTAGATTTGGAAGAGGCAGCCCTGAAGTGCTCCAAAAATCTTGCAAAGGTTTATCTGGCAGAGAATCTGCAATAATTAGTAGCCGGGAATAAAGTCCCCTGGGAACTTGTGTCCTAAACAGATAAATAAATAAATGCTATAAAACAAACACTCCCTTTGGACTCATTTCTCCCTTCAATTAACCTAAGAATACCGAGTACAAATATAGTTTTAAAGATTGATCAAGGGTGTAATTATGTCTATTTTTCATGGAAATGAACGGGCTGATCATTAGAAATTGATTTGTGAGTTTGAACAAATCATCAGAAATTGGTAAGGAACACCAAACCGTCACCGCCGCATCTTCATATCGTCTTTCACTGGGTGCAGACTCAACGGCACGGTGATAATAAAATGAAATAAATGCTGCAGAAGTTCAAGGGGCTTTTTTCTTATTTAAACATAAACATTTACGGCCATTTTAGGAGCTGAAAGCCCCGCTGCGTGCAGTGCCACGAGTGCAAAATGATGCCCAGCAACATGCCTTTCTGTGACAGTAGTGCAGCAAATCAAGTTGTTTCCGTTGAACAGAAATCGACAAAAAATTAAACACAAAGAAATCCAAGCCCCACATTAGGATTGGCTCTTTATATCAAAAAAAGTTTTGTTTCCTCACACTTGCCAGGGTTTGCACGTGTGGTCATCCATAAGGTGCGATTTCTTATTGTTTCTTCTGAAAAAGGAAACGGTGAGAATGGAAGTACGTAGATTGTGGCCTGCAGGGGGTACACCAGCCACCCAAACGCGACACACACGGACCCCTGGGACAAGTTGTGTAAACAGCACATACGTTTATTCTCGAGGGGAAACGCTCCTCTGTCGTACCCCATTCCCGTGAGGAGCTGGTTTGAAGTACATTGTATATTTTGTGAGATCTCTTCCTAGTTTTCATATATTTTTCATTTCTTTTTGGACTGATGCCTTTATCTGAGGTGACTCACAACATTTGAGATCTAATTGGTTACATCTGATTGTTTCTCCAATTGGAGCACAGGCAGGTGACGTGACCTGCTTGTGGTCACACAGTGGTGTCAGCGGTGGGATTTCAACTCACACCCTCAGGGTTTAAAGTCTTAGCCACCACACCACACTGCCTGCCTTTCCTTCCAGAAGGAGTTTGATCCAACTGGAGCAGAGCATTACAATATTAGAGCAATTAAGAGTATTATTCAGAAGCAAGGACTACAGTTTTGTAATCGTAGTAAAGAGTTTTATTACCACAAACAACTCTCCATGTGTTTCCCCACATAGTGCTGAGCATACAATGCAAACACTTTCAAATATTGTAAAAAACAAAGGCAAGAAACTACTTGGAAAGTCTGAGCCCACCGTGTGACTTTGCTGAGATCACAGCTGAAGCTCAAGAGGTGAACATACTGTTGGACTGGCTCTCAGGAGAAACGTCTGAGAAGTAGGAGACCAAAGAACACGTCACCATTTTATTTCTTTCTGACCTCGTTGTTATGTAGCAGAAACCAACAGGATGTTAAGGAGGTCTCATTTTGGATTTTTCATTCCTGCTGTGCTGCCTCTGGACCAGAACGGCTTGCTATCATTAGTGGGACTATGACTTCTGAAGTGTACCAAGCACCATTCTACAGGAAAATATCCGGGTATCCATCAGTGAACAATAGAAAGTACTGTAGGCCGTACAGCAAGACAATAACCCTAAACACACAATTCATTCCACCAAAGGGTAGCTAAAGAAGACTAAATGTCATGTTTTAGAATGGCCGAGGCAAATTCCCCACTTAATCCTACAGAAATGTCGTGGAAGGACCTGAAGGACGCAGTTCATGTATGGAAGTCCACCGCCATCCCTGAGTTGAAGCAGTTCTTCTTCTGGAAGCAATGGACTGTGGACTCCTCCAAGCCGATGTAACGGGCTGATCGCCAGTTAGCGGAAACATTTACTTGAAGTTCTGGCTGCACAAGGGGGTCCCACCAGTCACTGAAAGCAAAGGCTGGCATACAAATCTGGAACACCAGAGCCTTTCCCTCCCTCATTAAAGAACTGAACAAGTGTAATGTTTTTGTGCCATTAGTTTCATTGGGTTCTCTTTATGCGGGGTTTGCTTCCTGCCTTGCACCCTGTGTTGGCTGGGATTGGCTCCAGCAGACCCCCGTGACCCTGTAGTTAGGATATAGCGGGTTGGACGATGGATGGATGGGTGGGTTCTCTTTATCTCACTGTAGGACTTCTGTATAAATCGGACCACATTTTAGGTCACATTAATTCATTCTCAAGGGTTCACAAGCTCCCGAAAACCAGGTGGATTTTTTTTTTCTTATTTTATACTCATATTACTGCACATGCCCGACTGTAAATATGATTACAATTTACTAAGTTTCCCACTGGGATTAATACAGTATCTATCTATCTATCTAGTTGAATGATATATCTCTGTTCTCTGGAAGGAGTGCTAGTGTATGTATAAAAAAAAATGAATATCCATCCATCCATCCAACCCGCTATATCCTAACTACAGGGTCACGGGGGTCTGCTGGAGCCAATCCAGCCAACACAGGGCGCAAAGCAGGAAACAAACCCCGGGCAGGGCGCCAGCCCACCGCAGAAAATGAATATTACACAGTTAATTTGTTTTTATTTAAATAACATTTCAAATCTGACACATGCCAATTCAAAAACTGCTGAACCCAAAAAAAGCAGCTGTGCAGCAAATCATTTGGACAATTGTGAGCTTCCTTTGAAGTTCTCAATTATTACAACTTCCCAAGATCTCACCAGTGGCTGGAATTTCAAACAGTGCAATTAGCGAAAACTGTTAGATAATTAGGAAGGCTGCAGCTAATTCTGGTCATAACCTCTAATGATAATGACACAAATACGGGCAACCAAGTAGAGAAAAGTCTGAGACTTGTTAAGCGGCATGTGCTGAATTGGCTTATTTCAATTAATTTAATTTTAATTCTGAAAGGAAAACAGGAAAAAAAAAAAAAAAAGAGCCTTTGGTTATATTCCCAGCTTAATAACTGGTCACAAGCTAGACCTCGTCTAATGCGTTTTTTACTGGGGCCTATTTGCAGCTGAATATTAAGTTATTGATCTCAGACATTAAAATGGAATGAGCTGCAAATTAAGCACACAATTGCAGTTTTTTGGAGTCTCAACTTGGATGCAAAGCCATTTATTTACTTTCCGTCCCAAGGCCTCCTTGTTCAGCGGCAGTGGCATCCAAGGAGGAAGGCCTGCGACTCTGATCACTTCTTAATCGAACAATACGAGGGACGTCTGCAGGCGTGTCCGCCATTTTCTGACGTGTGTGTGTGTTCATTAATAAAACTACCACCCCCTGCCTCAAGTGGCGCTCGCTCTTTAAAGGGTTTCAACGGGTTTTCGATGACCAATTGTGCCACCTCTGGCCACTGAGTGCCATGGCAGAAAGAGTGAAAGGACCAGGAGATTAAACACGAGACCAGAAATGGGAATCTGGTGACAAAACCTCACAGTAAAGCAAAATCATGGATGGCTCAGGAGATTCTTAGGGCTGAACCAAAAGCATGGTAAGGTCTTTATGTGTGTGTGTGTGTGTCCGGTTCCTCTGAACAATCTGATTGGTCAGTTTGGTCAGTAATAGACTCGACACAATCAACTTCCAAACAGTGGTCAGATAGATAGATAGATACAGTGCATCCGGAAAGTATTCACAGCACATCACTTTTTCCACATTTTGTTATGTTACAGCCTTATTCCAAAATGGATTCAATTCATTTTTTTCCCCAGAATTCTACACACAACACCCCATAATGACAACGTGAAAAAAGTTTTCTTGAGGTGTTTCCAAATTTATTAAAAATAAAAAAACTGAGAAATCCCATGTCCATAAGTATTCACAGCCTTTGCTCAATACTTTGTTGATGCACCTTTGGCAGCAATTCCAGCCTCACGTCTTGTTGAATATGATGCCACAAGCTTGGCACACCAATCCTTGGCCAGTGTCGCCCATTCCTCTTTGCAGCGCCTCTCAAGCTCCATCAGGTTGGATGGGAAGCGTCGGTGCACAGCCATTTTAAGATCTCTCCAGAGATGTTGAATCGGATTCAAGTCTGGGTTCTGGCTGGGCCACTCAAGGACATTCACAGAGTTGTCCTGAAGCCACTCCTTTGATATCTTGGCTGTGTGCTTAGGGTCGTTGTCCTGCTGAAAGATGAACCGTCACCCCAGTCTGAGGTCAAGAGCGCTCTGGAGCAGGTTTTCATCCAGGATGTCTCTGTACATTGCTGCAGTCATCTTTCCCATCTTTCCTAGTCTCCCAGTCCCTGCCGCTGAAAAACATCCCCACAGCATGATGCTGCCACCACCATGCTTCACTGTAGGGATGGTGCCAGGTTTCCTCCAAACGTGACGCCTGGCATTCACACCAAAGAGTTCAATCTTTGCCTCATCAGACCAGAGAATTTTCTTTCTCATGGTCTGAGTGTCCTTCAGGTGCCTTTTGTCAAACTCCATGCGGTCTGCCATGTGCCTTTTACTAAGGAGTGGCTTCCGTCTGGCCACTCTACCATACAGGTCTGATTGGTGGATTGCTGCAGAGATGGTTGTCCTTCTGGAAGGTTCTTCTCTCTCCACAGAGGACCTCTGGAGCTCTGACAGAGTGACCATCGGGTTCTTGGTCACCTCCCTGACTAAGGCCCTTCTCCCCTGATCGCTCAGTTTAGATGGCCGGCCAGCTCTAGGAAGAGTTCTGGTGGTTTCAAACTTCTTCCACTTATGGATGATGGAGGCCACTGTGCTCATTGGGACCTTCAAAGCAGCAGAAATTTTTCTGTAACCTTCCCCAGATTTGTGCCTCAAGACAATCCTGTCTCGGAGGTCTACAGACAATTCCTTTGACTTCATGCTTGGTTTGTGCTCTGACATGAACTGTCAACTGTGGGACCTTCTATAGACAGGTGTGTGCCTTTCCAAATCATGTCCAGTCAACTGAATTTACCACAGGTGGACTCCAATGAAGCTGCAGAAACATCTCAAGGATGATCAGGGGAAACAGGATGCACCTGAGCTCAATTTCGAGCTTCATGGCAAAGGCAGTGAATACTTATGTACATGTGCTTTCTCAGTTTTTTTATTTTTAATAAATTTGCAAAACCTCAAGTAATCTTTTTTCATGTTGTCATTATGGGGTGTTGTGTGTAGAATTCTGAGGAAAAAAATGAATTTAATCCATTTTGGAATAAGGCCGTGACATAACAAAATGTGGAAAAAGTGATGTGCTGTGAATACTTTCCGGATGCACTGTAGATAGATAGATACTTTATTAATCCCAAGGGGAAATTCCCATACTCCAGCAGCAGCATACTGATACAAAAATATTAAATTAAAGAGTAATAAAAATGCAGGTAAAAACAGACAATAACTTTGAATAATGTTAACGTTTACCCCCCCGGGTGGAATTGAAGAGTCGCATAGTGTGGGGCAGGAACGATCTCCTCGGTTTGTCGCTGACGCTGCTGCTCTGTCTGAAGATGATCCTGTTCAGTGGATTCTCCATGACTGACAGGAGTCTGCTCAGCGCCCGTTGCTTTGCCACGGATGTCAAACTGTCCAGCTCCGTGTCCTACAATAGAGCCTGCTTTCCTCACCAGTTTGTCCAGGCGTGAGGCGTCCCTCTTCTTTATGCTGCCTCCCCAGCACACCACCGCGTAGAAGAGGGCACTCGCCAAAACCGTCTGATAGAACATCTGGAAGCCATGAAGACAGCTTGTCAGGTGATATAGCGCCTTGACATGTGGAGTACAAGTCCAAGGAGGTTGTGCCTGAGCTTTATAACGCACTGGTGAGGCCTCATCTGGAGTCCTGGGTGCAGTTTCTGTCCATCCAGGATATAAAAAGGACATAGCAGCACTGGAGAGAGTCCAAAGAAGAGCGACCAGGCTGATTCCAGGGCTACAGAGGATGAATTATAGGGACAGAGCAAAAGAGCTGAGCCTTTACAGTTTAAGACAAAGGAGATGAAGAAGAGACCTGACT
This sequence comes from Erpetoichthys calabaricus, assembly GCF_900747795.2. Lineage (NCBI taxonomy): Eukaryota > Metazoa > Chordata > Cladistia > Polypteriformes > Polypteridae > Erpetoichthys > Erpetoichthys calabaricus. The sequence goes on from NC_041407.2 coordinate 7,702,690, forward strand.
GAAGGGTTTAAAATGATGAAGGGAATCAGTCCAGTAGATCGGTGACTTTCAAATGAGTTCATCAGGGACACAGTTGGAAACTTAAGAGGAAATTTCAGACATTTTTCTTTACACAGAGAACCACAGACACTTGGCATAAGTGACCAAGTGGTACGGTGGACAGGAGGACTTTAGGGACCTCCAAAACGCAGCTTGATGTTATTTTAGACAAATAAGTGGAGAGGACTGGTGAGCTTTGCTTGGCTGAATGGCCTGCTCTCGTCTCGATCGTTCTGATGTTCTAACGTAACGCCTGCTATGATTTCCCATCCCTGTAATGAAGTCCTGGTACCCGCTGCTCATTTTATTAAACACAGTTTGCCACGTCCTTCCAAACCCGCTGTGTCCTGAGCAGGCTTGCCTTCCAAATGTAATCAGACCCACTCTAAGAGCTTTTATTGGCTCTGCGAATGTTACTATTTATTTACATCATTTTTTTTTTTTATAAATCAACGTGACATGGTCCACTTGCAGTGTCCCTAACTTCTCAACATCTCAAATATAGAAAAAGATTTATCATCAACCCGTTCTACAAATTTCAGCACTCATTTGCACTTTGCATCCTGAACTGCTGCTTTCTGTATTTTAATTAGTCTCTTGTGTGGCGCTACTTCAAAAACTATTTGAAAGACGCGTTCAGTAATATCACACGCTGTACTGTTTTTGAGGATTTTTGTTGCTTCCCTGTAAAACTCTAGGAATTAATGAAACAAGATTTTCCCATCTCAGCCTGTGTTGCATGGAAATACTGAACATACTGGATAAGCACCTCATCTGCTAATTTCCCTTTTAAAACGTCTCCCAAGTAGTTGGATAGAATAGAAATTACAGTGCCCAGCATGACATTAATCAGCACTGATGTGACGTCGTTTTTTTGTTCGATATAAGCGAGTAATGGGTCACCAGTTTTAGAAACAGAGCTATTCAGCCATCTCTTCTCTAACCTGTTTAGGATTACAACATCAGAAACCAGTCCAGAGCCCAACTCCATCAGGACAGTGCAGGACCACAGCTTGTAAGGACAGATTACATAGAAGAAATTCTGGGGTGCCAACCGGATCGTCGGTTTTAACGTTGCCAGTTTGACGCGTTAAGATAAACAAAGCAAAGAGTATGGCCTGACATATTCAATGGATCTAATTTTGGAGGAGCTCTGTCGGCCACTTTGCTTGGTCAGAAACGAGACGCCACCTCCCAGAGATGCCCAGGCTTTATTGGGCTCTGACCAGACGTGGTGGAGTCAGTTGTAAGGATTACCGGGAGCCCAGGATTCCCAGACATTTTTCATTCCCGGGAATTAAACTGCTGTAATTCCCGGGAAAACGGGAACGGCCAAGCTCGCATATATAGCATGTAAAAGTGTAAAAATCGATCAAGAAATAACAGAGTTATAGTTGAAAATAATTAAGGTGGCGCCATTGCTGCAACTTGCACTTCATCAGACAACAGCTTTGAACAGCAACTTGAAATTGCAATGCGTCAGTCTGTTGCATCCGCATTATCTGTGCCAAGAAACGTGCCATCACAGAATGATGACAAGAAACTGGATGCATCAGTAAAAGCTGAAATGGCGGTGTTTCAGAGCAACGGCAAGCGCAGGCGTTGTTTTGAACAAGTGTATCGGTATCTGATGATTGTGCTGCCTACTTTAGTGGAGGCAGAGCGTGCTTTGTCAGCGGCTGGCGTACTCTGCATGAAGGTGCGCTCTCGCCTGGACGACTGCACGCTGGACACATTGTCCTTTCTACGCTCTTATTACTGCAACTAAAGATACATGTACTTATATGACAGCATGAACTGGTTGTAGATAAGGTTAGTCTTTTATTAGTGTCGACATATTGCAGTAGTTTTATTAAAAATAAGTGTCAAGTCGTTCTAAAACCGTTCACATGTGATGCCCGTGCACTGTGTCATCCCCAGGTGCCCGGAATTCCCGGGAATGGATTCCCTAGTCAGTTGCCCTCACTGGGTGTCTGGGAGAGAAAGGGAGATGAAGCAGTTAGTGACAGCACCCCCTGCCCAGGAGGTACTCTGTACCTTGGAAGAGCCCGGAAGGTGATCCTTAAAAATGCACAGAATATTATTGAGGGCCAAAAAATAACACTTTGTATACCTGGAATATATCGGGGGGAAAACAACTGGCGGCACATTTTCTTTGTGTTGTCTAATAAAATCGAGTGACAATGGCAGCCTGGATGAAGAGGTTTCACGATCGTTCAAAATCGCTATATTTAACTCCAGGTTTAATATGCCACAGTGAAGGCCGTGTCAGAGTAGACGACTTTTCCGGTGATATTCCGTCGTAGCCTTCATGTACAAAATCTAAGCAAGTCAGAGGCAGTCATCTAGTCTGACAAGCCCAGTGACTCACATCAAGTAGGCCATGAATCACCCTGACAAAACATGTCGTAGGTGTGGACTTGTGTGCCCAAGAGCAAAAAACTAAAGAATGTTCATCCAGAAGAACAGGGAATACAGAATGTGGGGGGTTTAGACCCTCACAAACAGAAGGGAAGCTCATCTCTCTGATGCCCCCGTGTTTTAAATACCACAACAAAATGGAAAAAAGAAAACAAAAAAGAAATGGGGGTCCTAGACTGCGGCTCAACTTGCTGCACCTAATAACCCTTCGTACTGTACTGGCTCCGTCAGGCCACACGTTATTGGCTGTCACTTTATAAGGGTCGAGCTCGACCGTGCTGGATGGTTGGCTCAAAGTCATGTGACCTGTCCAGCGATTTTCCATTTGTGTAAACCTGCGGGTCCTGGTGACGAGATCAGCAACGGCAGGACATCACGACGAGAAGTCGCCTAAAATGTGGCTTTGGCTTAAGGCAGCAGGGCATTCTGTTGGTGTGCTCAGTTTCTTCAAGCAGCTCTTCAAGTTTTCTTCTGCAACCGAGGGTTGAGTTTCAGCCACTGCTGTGTTTCCGCCTAACAAGAATACAACCTGCACCCCTCTAGTTTAGCGTTACTGTTCGGAAGTGGCCATGATGTTGTGATCTCCCTGCTTGCTCTGTGCCAGTGTTTGCTATGACTGGCACAATAACGGCTAACTTAAGCTTAGAGATTGACTTGTCAAGTGGAGGCTCTCTCTGTAAAACATAGTAGCAATAATTAAACTCTTAGGTTGGTTTTAATTTGATACAAATGTATTGTGCAAATTCCACTGGATGTGCACAAAATGATTAGGTATTCCATCTGAAAAAGAAAAATGATTAAATAAATTACCCGCTAGCAACATCATAACCACAGAAAATATAAATCAAGCTAGGAGAGATCCCAGGATGACCGGAGGGATATTATGGACATTTCAGAAGGTTCATGGTTATAATGAAACGGTGTGACTAAAAGGTATTTAAAGTCGAAGTGCAAGGTGACAGCTGGGCGTATGCCACCCCAGGCCACTGATCACCGCCGAGCCTGCAAGAGAGGCAGGAATCGAATGGAAGATTAATTTTTACTTAGCCTGCCAATAATAGATGCAGAAATATTAGAACTCTGGCCTAACGAGCCAACTCCATTGACATGGCAATTATTAAACACGTTGCTTATAACAAACTGAGTGATAATCAAATAGTCGTGAACCGTTAAATATTGCAGGAAGTGGCAGCGTCAGCCAGGGTAGAGAAACACCTACTGTATGCGGTACTTCAAAAAAAATCATTTAAAATCTCTGTTTGCTTTCATAGCAGGACAAAAATAATAAAAAAAAGGTTAACACTGTGGGAGAGAATGTGGGTCCAACGTCAAGGAGTTGGGCTACCAGCATGGCCACCCTGTTTAATAGAAGGTTCAGAATGGAATAAATCACAAAATTAGAAGGACTGTTGGTCCTGACTTGGTGACAGAATGTAGAAGGAGGAGACAGACAAGCTGAGGTTGGAACCGAAAGGCAATTCTGACTTTCAGACAAACTGGAAACATAATCAAAAATCAGCACTCAGAATCGAGAGTAAGAGATCACAAAAGGCCTGCTTGCAAAACTCAAAACCAATCGCTCTGATGACATCACAGGCAGCACACAAACTACCTGAAGAGGCAGTGCCACACAAAGTGCCAAAGATACTGTAATGATACCCCCCAGTTGTTGTGATAACGTCATGATATCATGAGAAAAATCTTGAACTTTCACAGTTTACACTAGAAAATGGTGGCCCTTGAGTTCCAAGACCCCCAGATCAATGCATCGATTGTATAAATGCCATAAAAACGTAATGAAGGTTGCAGATCTCACCACTCTGGGGCTTCTCAGACTCTCTGCGGAAGATCCACTGTTTTTGGCCTCAGGGTCCCAAATGAGCACCGACTTCTGGTTGTCCTGCGTCGTAAGTAAGAAGAGGACTGCAAGGGGCAGGGCGGAAGGGACATCACCGTTTGCCCGTATTTTCTGCCTCCAATTTAAGAGAACCGAGGCAAAAATCAGGTACCTCTTGTGTTCCAGTGTTGTTCTTTTTGCCTTCCCAGAAGACATTGCTGCGCTCCCAGGGCTGGCCTGTGTGACAGCTCCATACAGTGTTAACTACTCTACTGCTAGGATCTTTTGGGGACATTCATTCTGTAGGAAAAGCCAGCATAATTATGTGTTGTATTTCTGACCCTGGCAGGCGTTTAAGTTCTTGTTTTATGTCCGTCTGTTTTGTCCATTCTTGATGCTTTTGTTTATGCTAATATTGCTTCCTTTACATTATTCTGAGTTTTATCTGTTTCCCCAAGAAGTGAGACCACCTGCTCATCACCACCAGGCACTGCCCTCGGCCCCATAAAGGCGAGCATTTTCCACAGTTCCTGGCGGTTCATCTTGAATGCACTTGGGAGCGGTGGGTTTTCTTCTGTACTTTTGATTATTTTATGAATACCGGAGTTTTTGAACCTGTGCTCATTTCTTTGACTTCTCCTCTTGGATGTTGGGCTACGACTCTGTTTGCTTTTGGAATTGCCCTTCGCAGGCTTTGCCTCCATGCTTTATGTGTTCTTTGAAGTGGAGCAGAACCTCTTTGCGAAATAAATCTTTTATTTATAAAGATTCTACACAGTCTTCTGTGTTGCTAGTCAGGGTTTTTGGTGGTGTTTCTCCCTCTAGTGGTAACTTTTGAAATTGTTTGGGACTTACACTCCCCAGATTCACAACATGATGGTGCTTAAGTCAGGAAAGCAGGCGAGCTAATCCACATGGTGTTATGGTTCAAGTGCATCGCTATACTGAAGAGGGTGTGAGGCCTCCTAAAGGCTCCATAAGCCAGGCCAGGCCATCCAGCCGACCCAGAATTGGCCTCACCCCAGGCAGACTGACCTCCCAACTTCACAGGGATGCTTCAGGCCTACTAAGGCCCACAGTGAAGAACTGATTTTCAAAGTTCCAATCAATCTCTTTAATGTCCCAAAGTCTAAAATTACAGTTCCTTTCTCAAGAAGACCATTTTTGTGTAACACGTGGCTAGAAAGGAGAGAAGGCAGAATCTTTATAAACGCTGCTATGTATTTCTATTTTTGACAAAGCACAAAGGGTGTTGTGAAATGTAGAGCCTCAACACACACAAAAAGCTTGGGGGCAGCCACCCATATATTGTCCCTGGCTGCAAAATGGTTTTGAAATGGCACTCAGGTGCACTGTTTTGAGTCCTGAACTGAACTGATCAGGTTAGGAAAAGATGGCGGCCCCATAAGCTGAAAAGCGGAAGTGATGTCAGTCTGGGTGCCAGAAACCGAAAGTGACGTCAGTCTGGGCACCGGAACCAGAAGTGATGTTGAATCAGCCCGGTTTTCCCGTATTTGGCCTGCAGAGATGATAGAGGTAGCTTTAGTGCCCCCCGCCACCCCCTGGCCTGGTGGTAATTACCTCCACTTGGTCCATTCAGCTGCCTCCCATTCACACGTGTGTGACAATGTCAAAAATGCCAAACAAATAGGGTTGGCCTAAAGAGCAGGCCCGGAGCAAACAAATCCCAACAGGCAATCCACATGACAGTATCTACAAAACAGAAGCAAAATTCAGACAGCAGTAAAAATGAATACTTACAAAGAAAGTCAGTGAAGCTCAGCTTCGGCATATAAAGGCCGAGGGGGGCCCTGCCTCTTAGAGGTCTGCCTACAAAGCACAAGGAACATAGAAGAACAACAACAAAAAAATACATAGAAACTAAAATAAAAAAGACAATTTTAACAAAATACACAATTACAAAATAATTCTGTAAAATAAACACAGAAAATAAAGAGGAGAAAAGGGACCCTGACTGAAACAGATGATTTGGACTCCACACCAGTCCCAGGGAGGCTACAGATCTGCTAAGATAAGGATTGAGGGATTGGAAAATTTTAGTTTTTTTGGTTTTTGTTCAAATTAGTTTTAAGAAAACACGTGTTTTGAACTGCTGGTGGCTCCAGATCTGCTCCCACAGAACCAAACTTGTAATGAAAGATGGAACTCTGAACAGTTAGAGCCATTCACTGCATTATATCCACATAAAGAGCGGCACGATTCTTCACACCCTCAGTATTGACATAGCCAGACTGAATCAAGGTGAGCCAAAGTATCAGAGGAGCAAATCTTAAACAAAATGAGCATTTAAGGCACAGCCCTGAACTCTCAACGAGGATCTGCTTAATCGCCGATTACACAGTGAAGGGCACCGTGGATTTGAAACTGAATCCTGCGAATCCTCTTGTCCAGATCACACATTTGTAATGACGTCTCTGAAACGTGGTTTACCAGGTGTGACCCCAACACAGCATACAACATCCCTTATGTATCAAAAACAAACACACTTTCTTTTTCTGTTGCTGGTTAAGACCACACTCACACCATGAAGCCCCTCAGGTCACAGTTTGGCACCGCGGTGAACTGCCGGTGGTCTGCCGTGAACCCACAACATCCGCCTCAGAAGCAGTGTCATCAGACATTTTGTTTGATTGCGTCGGGGAGAGTCATTGGACTGAGTCACTGGGCATGTTACGCCACGCGGGTGGTGGTGGTGGTGGTCACGGGCATGTGCCACCAAGCGCCACCAACTCACTAAGATTATGCAAATGAATTCTCCAGCTGACAAGAGCCAAGAAGAGCTGTCTGGTGAGGCACGGCCTTTAGGCTGTCTTGCTCCTGGGATGATTGCAGCCCTCTATGACACTCTGTGGTCCTGGCTAGAACGGAGTAGTCAGGGACTCTAAATGTATTCTTTTTTTTATTATTATTCTATCAGCTTAAGCATTTTTTTCTTGTATTCCAGCAGAGGGATAATTGTCTTCCCAGTCTAAGGCTTTAAAGGAGAAAAGAACAGGAAAAAATCGGAATCAGTTGCCTGTGACTTCCAGAAAGCTGTTGGGCCGCCACCATGCGTGTAACTGCTGCTCTCGATTCCATGCAGTGCAGCAGTTGTTAAGGTTACTTACTGTGTGTCATTTTCAGCCTCGCATGCGCCATTTCCAGCACTGTCTTGATTCTCTAGCTCTTCGGAAAATGTTATTTTCCTATCATTTCATTTGTAGACATTTACAAAATGCTGAACTTTAATATTCAATGATCGGTAACAAAATAATTCCGCACTTGGCCCTGAATGCAATTTCTTGTTGTTTCTGCCCTGTTTGATTTCAAATGAAGAGATCATTGCTGGAGTGGCTTCTCCTCATTGCCTTCTTTTCTCTGCTAACACAATGACGACTTTTTTCTCTTTCTTTCTACAACTTGCATGCAGACCTGCTAACCAGTCAGCTATGAGTCATCAAGTGAGTTATCGATTACACGTCCGGCTTGTTTGCCAAAGTCTTCTGTTACATAAAGCACACGCAGTTCATCAGTAGTAAGATCCCTAAAACCACAAAAGCTTCCATCCATTTGTTTTCTGTTTTCACTCCCTCCATACTGGGACTGCACACAACTTGGCACAGCACACTTCTACTGTGAGGCTTTAAAGCAACACACACAGCGTGGGCATCAAGCCGGGGCGCGGGCAATGTGGCCTTTAAAGAGTTACACGTTGTGCTTTTATTATTTTGTTTTATTAAGGGCAGAATTAAAAGCAAAGGGCTGATTTTTCTGTTTTAATTCAGTGGGTCACCAGCTACTCCACATATTCATTGATTTGACCCTTAGAGATTAGCACAAGCCATTGGTTATTCAGGAAAGGTGTGGGAGATGAGCGAGTGAACCAACTTTTCTTTAATGATATCTATATATATAATTCACTAAGCCGCCGACAAGTAAGACACCCATGGAGAGCATGCAAGACAGCCACGCCCACCAAATGGGATAGGGCGACAACTCAGAGCCACGCCCACCAACTCGGACGCGACAACTCACAAAACATGGCGTCATTCGTGTTCATCTCTGCTACAGTGCACATGCACCTCTGAGCCACGTTGACTTTTTGGTTACGACGCAGGACGGTGTCCACCATCGCAAACTGTTTTACACGCTACATACAGCGATTTGCATCCGCGACAAACATGCTTCATCTTAGATGGTCCTGCAGGAACACGGAAACCGTTTCCCCGCTCACCAACACTCCTTATTCCCCAGCCCGCGTCTGCCCCCGCTCTCCAGGCATTCACACTGCCTGCTCATGTGCCCGGATGCAACAACTCACCAACCACCCCGTAGTAAGTCGCTTTCGTCTGTGCTACAGCCCACATGCACCTCTGAGCCACGTTGACTTTTCATTATTCTTTTAGGTTACGACTTGTCCACCATCGCAAAACATGGGAAATGAATGATGAAGCCCCACCCACAAACTAACCCTCCTCCCACGTGATAGGGAACACACCTCACAGCCCCGCCCACCAACTCTCAACGTCCTCCCACGTCCAAACACATACTCACTCGCTTTGGTCTGTGCTACAGTCCACATCCAGCTGTGAGCCGCGTTGACTGTTCATTTGCCTTCCATTGCCACCGCTTCAAATGTATTTCATGGAAACAACACTTCTTTCAATGTTATACAGATTCCTGCATCAGGTAACTGCTACACTGAATGGATCAACATGTGTCTACCCGGCGCAGAGAGGCGTGGGTGAGCCATTGAACCCCATTAGTGCTGGAAACCGGGGCTTGCAATTGTTCCCCACGAACGAGGCATTCCCAGTAAGTGTGGGTCATACGCTCGCACTGCTTACGTCCCTGCCCTTTGTACACACCACCTACCCCCCTCGCTACTACCATGGTCGGGTGACTTGGTGGATTATATATAGAAAAGCAGCCAGAACCGCAAAGAACAATGAAAAGTCTACGTGGCTCAGAGGTGCATTTGGACTGTACCAGAGACAAAAGTGAATGAGGCGCGGTTTGGAAAATGAACAGTCAACATGACTCACAGATGCATGTGGACTGTGCAAAGACGAAAACGACTCAGGTGACGAGTTGGGGGTGGGCACATGAGCTGGCAGTGCATACTGAACGAGAAATCGGAAGACTAGCATGACGGAGGGGGCGGAATGGCCGTCCTTCCCCTCTCCTCCCGTTCCGCTCTCTGTCTCTCGCTCTAGGAGGAGAAGGAGCGATGGCGGTCCTCCAGTTTTCAGTCACGGACAATTGTATGTTAAGTTCGTACTGTGCATTGTTACAATGTTACTTTTCTTGGTGGTTTATTAAATTACAGATTTTTCAAATCTTAATTTTTTCCCTGTGCTTAAAAATCATTAAAAAATGGGCTGATTATGCGGTGTATGCTACGCCACGGGTTGGCTAGTTAATAATAATATTGTATTTACGTAGTGGCCTTCCTATACTCACAGCACTTCAATATAATGTGAAAATCACCAGCATGATGCGTGCACAGAAAGACTTTGTCTGGAAAGCATTATTTTGCCATCAATCTGATATTCAAACCATTTCATCTGTGCCTTTGGGGTGCAACTTCATATTACAAGGTGAATAATGGGAAACGCCTTGAATGTTTTGTGATTCATAAGGACTAATATGCCCTAATCTACTTATTCCCAGATTTCTCCCCATTTATCTCCGCTTAATGCGATTACACCATTGTGCGTGTCCCACAGTTTAATATTTGGAGTGTCATTAATGTACCTTTCCATAGGAGCCATTATTTTTGCAGATCGCCTAGGCTTTGCCATAAAATTAAATGTCTATATTACAAATGTACATTGTGGAAATATATCTGTAAATGTATGAAGATTCACACAGGTGTTGTTTAAACTGTCCATTGATGTCTGGGAGAAGTTCATCTATAGATATTTCAAAATATCACAACAACCCGGGGGTCTAAAAGACAGAGGAGTCACAAGGCAGAGGCATTATGGACACCAGGGGTACAACAAGCACTTTTCAAGTGGGTATGCAAGACCCCAGTCAGCAGTGTACTTCTGGCCGGGTCTCCCCCTTGAAGACCGTCATGGGGAAAGGGCAGCAGCAGTCATTAAACAACCACCATGGTGATTCTGTAATGTATATGCTAATCCAATTATTTGTAAAATAAGTTATAAAAATGTCAGTAGAGATGTTCATTTTATGAATTAAAAAAGTGTTGCTCTGATTTAGTATAGTATACACAGTCTTAGTAAGCAAACATAGGGCCAGTATTTTTGCCTACACTGGCCCAGTGTGGGCAAACAGACAGGGAGTCCAAAATAGGGTCCATCCATCCATTTTCCAACCCGCTGAATCCGAACACAGGGTCATGGGGGTCTGCTGGAGCCAATCCCAGCCAACACAGGGCACAAGGCAGGGAACCAATCCTGGGCAGGGTGCCAACCCACCGCAGGACACACACAAACACACCAAGCACACACTAGGGCCAATTTAGAATCGCCAATCCACCTAACCTGCATGTCTTTGGACTGTGGGAGGAAACCCACGCAGACACGGGGAGAACATGCAAACTCCACGCAGGGAGGACCCGGGAAGCGAACCTCAGGTCTCCCAACTGCGAGGCAGCAGCGCTACCCACTGCGCCACCGTGCCACCCCAAAATAGGGTCATGAACCTTAAAAAAAAAAAAAAAAAAAAAAACACAGTTCATCCATTTTCTATGCTGGGTAGGGGTGCCACTGGGGTCCACCGTGTGCATGTTTGTTGGGGGGGTATGCTCTTGAAGGCGTCTGATCTTACAATGCATGTTGGGTTACCCAGTCACCAACAAGGAGTCAAGCAGAAGCTTTTTTTTTCTATTATTTCAATAGTAAAGTTCACAACCACAATATACAGCATGTTTATCAATAACAATATATTAAAATAACAAAAAAACACATCCAAACAATACCTGTGTTCTCATAAGTAACAGATTGTAAAGCTTTGTGGTTCTTAATTAGCTCAAGAGACTTTGCATAAATCAGTCAGGAAGGAAAAGGTTAAATAAATAACGGGCTCGAACTAATCCATTGACATGTAGGAATAAAGTATTTTTCAAGTAATATATGAATGAGTAAATGATGGAATTAACAGATTTGTTCTCATAAAAGAAAAATCCTTTTAATTAAAAAAAACAAAACAAACCAACCTCTTCTTATCTGTGCTCCCCAAGCAGACATTTCTTCTCTTAGGTTTCTAGAGACAGGACAAGAATGGATGTGTGTTACAAAATGTACACTATGAGCATCTGGAAACCTTTTATTTAGAAGGACATTGATTGGGTAGATTTCGTGAAGAATTTTAGATTGACTTTCCAAAACGTTCTTGGTGTAACCCGATTTTAAAAAGTTACATTACCGTTAGTGTAGGCTGCAAGGCAGGAACAATGTCGGACTGGCTGCCAGACCATCAAAGGGCAGACACACAGGTACACAACCCTTGACAGCAAGAGGGTTTAAAATATTTTTTTATAAGTACTTTAACAATTATCTGCTGCACTTACTAATCGGTGCAGTATATTTATAGTGGGAAGCGATTCGCTCTTTAAGAATGACTCTCTTCAGTGAGTCATACGGGTCGATTCGGGGCTCGCCATAGAGTGCTGTAGCGCATGCGTGAAGATGTTTAAAGCGCAGGTGTAAATTCATGGGTCTTGTTGATCACTTCAGGAATTCTTTCGAGTTTTAACTGAATCGTTACCGGCCAAACATATATGGAGGCATAGTTAAGAAAATATTAACTAAAATATAATTTGGGACTAAATATTTGTGAAAAGTGAATCGAAGTGCCCATCGTTATACGTGTGTATTTTATTATTTACTTGGAGCTCCGACTTTCACAAGTACGGATGAATGTGTAGCCCTAGCCGATTGGCTGGCGCTGGACTGGAAGCTCCGCCCATTGGGAAAAGTACAAAGCGCGAACAGTTCAGCGCGGCTTTCCAGCCTGATGGCCTCGCACGCTGTGGTGAGCGCCATTTTTGTACGCGCTTTCCTTCTCCAGAAGTTGACAAGAAGGAGCAAACTGGGACATTTTGTGACGAGCTAATGGACAGCTGCATTCAAGTAAAGCAAATGTGAGCAGAACGAGTTAAGTAAGTTTCCGAGTACAGTACTTTAATAACTGCTTAGCACGGGGGTTCCCCCAAGTTCAGTCCTGGGTTACCGCCCTGGCTGCGGGTTTTCATTCCAACTCGTTTTCCAAAATAAACGGCACCGTTTTACTTCTGAATGATCTTATGGTTTACTTAGACTTGCATTCAGACATGTGTACTTGCATATTAACAGTATTCAGAAATGTGTGTTTTGCTCCATCTATAAATGTTAGTGTTCTTTTACCAAATTCTTTTTAAATTCACCTTTCCTACCCCATAATAGAATCCAAATACTTACGCTTCACGATGAGCAGTACAGACATGAGATTCAGTATGAAAGACTTAAACGACCAGAACTAAAAAAACAATTCTAAATGTGAAGTAAAAGAACAATAATTCGTCTCACACAGCAAGGCCTGCTACGCTCCCCTAAACATTCTGGAAGCCTGCTTTGTAAATTCGGGATGCACAAAAAAAAAAGTCAGAAACTGGAGAAAGAAACCGCTTGTTTAATAAGGGCAGGAGTCTGATTAAAAACAGAAGGTGTTCGGGATAAACACCTGCAGTCACGGTGGTCCACAGGACTGAACTTGACGACCACTTAAAGTTGAGCCTTTTATTACTAATTAGCACCAAATGAGAGCAGCGCTGAAGAAGCGGCTCAGCTCTGACGTCATTCGCGGCCGTGCTTAGTAATGACCAGCGTTCGGACTCAATTTAAGGAACAAACTCCACCGAAATGAGGTGAACTGAAATAAAAACGAGTAAATGCGAGTTAAGTGTCCATGATAAAGAGATCACATTTCTGAGTTTGTTCTTCTTTCGGCTGCTCACGTTAGGGGTTGCCAGAGCGGATCATCTTCTTCCATATCTTTCTGTCCTCTGCATCTTGTCCTGCTAACATTTTTGAGTTTGTTCAAAATGCTAATATCACACTAGAACACTTTTTTGAGTGCAGAATAAGAAGTTAAAAGGCCATCTAAACAATAAGCTTAATGAGACGCAAGAGCGGCCCACGGATTTGTAAAACTGATTGGAATGAAGGCCTGTAGCCACAGAGGGACAGCAGGCCTGACATTTCATTTAATATGCGGTAGGAAACTGTAATGTTAGGAGCACCTGCGTGACCTTTACTGTGCAACTATTTATGACTCATTTGGCAAAAAAGTATTATTGTTTCACATATCTCTTACAATAAAAAAGTCACAAATTGCCTTATTTATAAGAAGCTCCATTGCCCCACGAGTCTGTGGTCTCTGAACTCTCCATGTTTTTGTGCTTATAAGGTTAAATGTACAGCTTGAATTAGTTTTTTTTTTATAAGTGAGCCTTATGGTGTGGGTTAGCAAGTGGGCACTGCTGCGGACTAGAGCCCTGTCCAGAGTTAGTGCCAGATACTTCTGAGACTAAGTGACCCTAATCGTCCTCACAGGTGGTGCAGTGGTAGTGCTGCTGCTTTGCAGTAAGGAGACGGTGGATGATTGTAGGTTCACTTCCTGGTTCCTCCCTGTGTGGATAGTGCTTTGAGTACTGAGAAAAGCGCTATAAAAATGTAATGAATTATTAATCTGGATTAAGAGGATTTGGTTAGGGATGGATAGAAAGAAATCATCTGGGTTTGAGAGGATCTGGGTGAGCACTTGATTGTGATCCTTCCAGGTTTCGGGTCCTGCCTTGTGGCCTCCAACTGCCAGCGAACATATAAGTGGATCCAGTAGATTTGAACATGGATGGATATTGTGTCAGTTTTTATTTTGTATTTGCTAGATAATATTAAATTGTAATGTACCTAAAAATTGGCTAATGGTGCAGTAGTTATTTTCCCACACTGAAAAAGATACAAATATTATTTGTTTTTGAACATTTCCTAGTTGTTGTTGTGTCAGCATCAGGTTTAACCTGCACATACTGTATATGCAGCGTCCAGAGTGATTTGTGCGTTTTACTTTTTATTAAACACATGGGAGTTGCTATACGACATGGGAGTTCCCAAGCAGATACTATTTGAGCGCTAGTAGATATATATGGTACACAGTAAAAATGAGAATCTCACTGCAGCAGTGGGTGCAAGGCAGGGAAAAACCCCATGGGCACAGTGCCAGCCTATCCCATGGCCCGCTCAGGCCTACACCCTTCACAGGGAGCCAGTTTGGAATCCCCAGCCAGTTAACCACCACAAGTGCAGGATTTGAACTCCTGATCCGGCATTCTTAAATCCATTACCCACTGTGTTATTTGTCCAACCTAAGTAAAAAAGAAAAGGGTAATATTTTTTGTTGTCTGTTTTTATGTTAAGGTATAAATGAATAATCAGGTTTTAATAACTCATCTGACATGGACTGTGACTTCTATTTTTTATGATGACTTTGTCAGTTGTTTTTTTTTCGTAACTTTTTTTCTTTTTGTTTTAATTCCACTTTCTCTTACTTACTTTATTTAGTTCAGAGTTGGTAGCTTAACTTGCATATAAAAATGAACTTTTGCAGGTAAAGTGGCAGAACAGAATCAGATAGTTCGGCCATACCTGTTGTTCCCAGAGAGCAGACGAGTGCAGTGAATGTGTGGGGCACACCAAAAGAAGTCACTGGGTCTGAATGCTTATTTCTCATAATGAAGGATTATGGTGCCTGTGTTGTAGTGTGGGATATGTTTTAGAGCAGTGGTAAAGTTTTTCATTAATGACCACTTTGCAAAAATCAAGTCCAACAGCAGACCACTTGGGCCTAACAGTCACCTTTTACAGTAATTCTGCGTTACATTTACCAGATTTATTCTACAAAAGGCATGTGAAAAATACTAAGATTCAAATACCAAATTGCTGTATTTGCATTTCAAAGTCCCAGGTTTTGGGCAGTGAGTCATAATAACATGTTAGCCATGAAGAATGGTTATCAGCAGGCAGCCTATTAGCACTAAGTGCATGCATCATTGCTGTCGTAGAGTTAACGGATTGCCTTGAGCAGGTGTGGTGTCTACAGTTTGACCTTAAAGTGAGTTTAGAAGAGGGGCCTGCACAGAGATTGAGGTTGGCTGGACTGGAGAGAGCTGGAGGTTGATGATGTGTTACATGTGAGAGAAAAGAAAAGTTAGATGCTGTACCCAGTGGTGGTAGTAGTTTTAAAGTCATTTCTCATGTGGTCAAGTGTATTGATTTAGTACCTTAGATGTTAGTTGCTGCGGTGGGTTGGCACCCTGTCCGGGATTGGTTCCTGCCTTGTGCCCTGTGTTGGCTGGGATTGGCTCCAGCAGACCCCCGTGACCCTGTGTTCGGATTCAGCGGGTTGGAAAATGGACGGACGGATGGATGGATGTTAGTTGGCAGCCTTTATTATTAAAAAGAAATGCTTCAGTACATAATGGATTTAAACGTCACTTTGCCCTGATGACTGTCGCCACACGATTGACACTTGGGGACCACACCTTGAGAAGCACTGCTTTAGAGGGTAATGAAGAAATTCAAGAATGACTTTGTGGTGTGTCTGTAACAAAGATGAGTCAATCTGTAATCATAATATGACAAATGTTCTGAAATTTTTCCATAAAGGACAAAAAAAAGTTTCAAGGTACACTGTAAAAAAAAAAAAAAAAAAAAAATGTTAAAGTTACAGTGAAGTACTGGCAGCTGTTGTTGCCAGAATTTTACCATTAAAATATAAGGTGACAATATTTTTCGGTCTATGGTATAACTTTGTAGTAAACTAGAGGGCTTCGCCCCCTGTTTGCTTCGCTCGCCAACCCCCGTGTTTGGTTTTCCGGATACACACTTTTAAGATTTTTTTTTCTTTGAATTGTTGCTATTTCATTAGTTTCACTTTTATTTCAGAACTTCTGTAAAAACAATATTTGTAATCTTGCGAGTCCCAATATGCTGAATCTTTTTATATAGATAGATAGATACTTTATTAATCCCAAGGGGAAATTCCCATACTCCAGCAGCAGCATACTGATAAAAAACAATATTAAATTAAAGACTGATAATAATGCAGGTAAAAACAGACAATAACTTTGTATGATGTTAATGTTTACACCCCCCGGGTGGAATTGAAGAGTTGCATAGTTTGGGGGAGGAACGATCGCCTCAGTCTGTCAGTGGAGCAGGACGGTGACAGCAGTCTGTTGCTGAAGCTGCTCTTCTGTCTGGAGATGATCCTGTTCAGTGGATTTTCCATAATTGATAGGAGCCTGCTGAGCGCCCGTCACTCTGCTACAGATGTCAAACTATCCAGCTCCGTGCCTACAATAGAGCCTGCCTTCCTCACCAGTTTGTCCAGGCCTCCCCAGCACACCACCGCGTAGAAGAGGGCGCTCGCCACAACTGTCTGATAGAACATCTGCAGCATCTTATTGCAGATGTTGAAGGACGCCAGCCTTCTAAGGAAGTATAGTCGGCTCTGTCCTCTCCTGCACAGAGCATCAGTATTGGCAGTCCAGTCTAATTTATCATCCAGCTGCACTCCCAGGTATTTATAGGTCTGCACCCTCTGTACACAGTCACCTCTGATGATCACGGGGTCCGTGAGGAATATAATATAATAATTATGTTATTATATTAATTATTATAATTATTAATTATATTATAATTATTATATATAATAGTTATTATATTATTAATAAAAATTCATTATTATTTAAAATAATAATGAATAATTTTTTAATGAGGTCAGGATAGGTTTCTGTTTGGAATTTCAGCACAGACAAAACAATCTACATCATCAGCAGTTAATAATTTTTTTTTTACAAAGTAAAAAAGTAAGCAGAGTTCTGCATTGGACTCCTTTCTGTAAAGTTGTGCTATTTTCCTCTCACAGTTCCAAAAGTACATGGGGTTACCAAGGTGATACCCCAGCTTTTCTCTAGGTTTTTGTACAAGGGCTAGACAGAACGTTTTTGACTCCTGGGGTACATTTAGGTTTTTAAATAAGCAGACAGATAAATATATATACATTAACAAAGTAACCAATAAGTGCATGTGCGGTAAACTCCGTTTTTGAAATTCTCAAGATTCTTTATTTGTCACATGCATAGTTATACAGGACAACACGCAGTGAATTGCATCCTGATCCGCTTATCAAAACCTGTGCAAAGTTAGAAGAATATCAGTTAGATTAACAAAAAGTCACAGATTGAAAGGTAACTGTATAGTAGAATATAATAAATAAGTAAAATTATGTGAATAAAGTAGAATTAAATGTTAAGGTGCAATAGTGTAGTAATATAGTAATGTAGTAATAGTATTGTGCAAAACCAAAGTTAGACTGGTGTATAGTTAAATGAGGCACTTTGTTTCTTTGCGCTACTGTGATCTTTCTTTTTTTATATTTTCTAATTTTCCTACTTTCATATCCTTTAACTTTCTCCACATTTGTATAGTGCAGTTTTTTTTTTTTTGTTTGTTTTTTTTTATCCTTTCTAATTTCCCTGGTTTCATAGTCTCTAACCTGCTCTGCATGTGTTTAGTGCCAACGTTTGTAAACGTCTTTATGAAGTTCTACTTTCTTTTACTCATTGTCTTTTAATTCTGAGCTGGATTGGACGTGCTTTTTTTTCAATTCCACTTGTTCCGGGCTGATAATTACTTTCCTTATTTTCTGAATTTGCACCTCGATTATTCTTTTTTGCTCTTTTTTCTGTCCAATGCATTTGAGTCTCTTTTCTCCACGCTGCTTTCTTCTTTGCTTAGATGTCGACATTTAATTTATAACGTACTGTACTGTCCTTATACGCTTTATATGCGCTGAGAGCCCTGGATCTGTGTGTGCTCAAATCCTTCACAAGACTGAATGTTTTGCTGCCTATTGACCTATTTGATAGATTGTAAGTAGGGCGTGTCTTTGGTCTCGCGGGTCTTTAAAATGTCTTATGATAAGATCACGTATCGTAAACTTGCTTTTTGCTTTCCAGGGCAGGATTTCTTTTTATAATAGATAGATAACTGTTTTTTCTTTATAACACATTCCAATAGAAATGAACATTTAACCATAACGTGATATCCATGCACTATAATAAATATGCCAATCAATACTGTCAGGATTAAACACCAGTACACAGTTTGCATCAGTAAAGTAACAACAACCAATAGCAAACATGTATTATTTAATTATGTACATTGAAAAGAATTCAATTTTTAAAAAATTTATGGCACGTCTGGTGGAAATGTAAACTTTGCTTTTGTGGTATATGGTGTCCTACTGGTGTGCCAGCTTATCGAATACAACCCATAATAAATCCGCTCCCATAAACTCAAAAAACCTTCAGCACGCAGGGAAAACTAAGTGTGCTAACTTTATTGAAGTTTTATTCCCTACTGTGTAAGGTATGTGATTCACCAAGTACAATATAGTAAAAGGGGGCGTGGCCTTATGCAAATCTCATAACTTCGGTGTTACTGAAACTGCGTTTTACATTTTAGTTGTTTACCTTTGCTATTTAATAGTTTTACACTGTCAAATGAACAAGAGATTTTTTCAGTATAATGTGTCAGTAAACGGTATGTAGCATATTTTGAATGTAGAAAAATATTGATTTTACAGAACTTAACTATAAAAAGTAATGAAATGTCTTGTTTAAGATATGCGTAAGATATGCAGTCATATTTACCAATGTTGTTTCTTGTCCTAGTGTGTATATAAACACAGGGAACTGAAGAAGGGGCCTGAGTTGCCTTGAAATCTTGCATATATGTAGTCTTTTTAGTTAGCCAATAAAAGGTATCATTTTGTTTGACTTTTCACTTAAGATATATGTGTAATTTTCAGTAGAACATAAGGTAACTTTCCTTTCTTTCAGAAAAGGTATTTTACTTTCACCATTTATAGTATTTTTACCATTAAATGTGCTGACATTTTTTACAGTGTAAGGTAATTCTATCCATTTACTAACACAGCACTAGGCCAGCTTTAACTAGAGCAGGTCATTCACACGTCAAAGTTCGTCATATCCAATTCTGCATTTTTCCAAAACGATCAAGTCAATATTTGAAGGTCTTTAAGCTGCTTTTTTTCTTTTTTTTTTTTTTAACTAGGTAGCGTAGTGGCAAGTGCTTCTTCCTCACACATTCAGCATCGTGCATTCAAAATCCATTGAAATGTTCCATTAAACAGATCGGACCCATGCAGTTTAGGAAGGAGACTTTTTGATGTTAACCAGATGCAGGACTTAAGAACAAGAGCTGCTCTTTGTTTTTGTACTTCCTAGAAATCCTAATAAGGATCTTTGCAGCAGCATTTTTAATTAACTGACAACTACAAACAGAACAATTTGAACAGCCTGTGAATAATGTATTGCAGTAGACAATTCTGTTATAAATAAAACATGAATTAGCTTCTTTGTATCTCATATACTTTGAAAGCATCATAATCTTTGTCAATTTTTTAACTGTAAAAATCTTCATTTAGTGTGTAAATGTGCTTGGTATGTTGTTAACAATAAGTCACCATGTTTAGGCCTACTGATTTTAAAAAGTGGCCATACCTTATGGCTCCTGTATTGTTATTATATTATCTGCTTACAAGTAAAAGCCATTATTACACATATTATACACCTACACCTCCACGTAGTAGTATGCAAAGTGAAAACAGTAATTGTCCAAGTACGGATACAGGAGAATACCAAATCAAACTCCTGAGCCCCCAGAAACACACTGCAAAAACAAGACATTATCACCAAAGGTCAGACAAAGCAGTTTGCTAATTACAGAAATACAATGGCGACTTCAGTTTCCGTCAGTTGATCCACAGATCTCAAACCAGTAGAGCACTTTTGGGATTAGGTGGAACAGAAGGTTCATAGAATGAATGTGTGATGAAAATGTACAGAGATTGCATGCTGTCGTCAAGTCATGCACGGGCCCAGACCTGTAGTGAATGTTTTCACCATCTTGTTGAATTGATGCCTCAGAGAATTCAAGTTGATCTGGAGGCAAAAGCATTTCCTGCCCAGTACTAGATAGGTGTAGTGCGTATTTGTAGTGTGTATTGCACTAATTCAGTTTAACCTGTCCAGCTTCTCATCTTGCTTTTTCCATCATATGATAATGAATGTATGCTCACTGAGCAATTCCTAGGACCACTGGACTAATACTGGGTAAGGGCCCCTTTTGCTCTCAAAATAGCCTCAGTTTTTCATATGGATTCCACAAGATGTTGAAAACATTTTTTTGAGATCCTGGTCCATGTTGACATGATTGCTTCACAAGTTCTGCCGATTTTTTTTTTTTTTTTTTTTTTTTTTTTTTTTTTTAGCTTCACATTCGTGCTGCTAATCTTCTGTTCCACCACATCCCAAAGGTGTGCTATTTGGTTCAGTTCCATTGACACATTGCCATGTTCCTGAAAATGGTTTAAAACAACTTGCTTCATGACAAGGTGCATTATCGTGCTGAAAGTAGCCGTTACAAGATGGGTTAATTGTGGTCATGGTGGGATGCACGTGGTCAGCAATAACACTCCGATAGGCTGTGGCATTTATGCGATTAATGATTGGTATTAATGGGCCCAATGTTTGCCAAGAAAACTTTCCCCATACCGTTACACCACCAGCAGCCTGCACTGTTGAAACCTAGCAGGGTGGGTGTATGGATTCATGCTGTTGACACCACATTCTGATCCTGTCTTCTGTGTGCCTGATCAGAAATCGAGATTCCATAGACCAGGCTTCATTTATCCTGCCTTCAACTGTCTGGTTTTGGTGCCGCTTTCTTCTGCTCTTGGGTGACAGGAGTAGAGCCCAACATGATCCTCTGCCGTTGAGGCCCACCTGCCTCAAGGTTCGAAGTGTTGTGCATTACTGTTCACCACAGTTGTAATAGCCCCCGCCTATTTGAGTGTTTTGCTCCATCGATACAATCCCCCTCGCGTTCTTAGATCCGCAGATCAGCTGCTTCTAACCGTTCCCAAGGCACGTTTCAAAGCTTGTGGCGAAAGGGCTTTCTCCGTCGGTGCACCCAGGCTCTGGAACTCCCTACCCTTAGTGGTTAGGCAAGCCACTTCAGTTGCCGCATTCAAAGTACGCTTAAAAACGCACTTCTTCACATTGGCTTTTAATTCTTAACTTGTTTCATTTTCTACTTGTTTTTTGTTATTTTCTCTATTTTATTGGGTCCTCTGACGTGTTTTTAGTTTCTTAGTTCAAATTCTCTCCTAATGTTTGCTTTTAATATTTTGTTTTTAGTCCTGTTTGTTTTAACTGTACAGCGCTTTGGTTGGTTGTAATGCTGTGTTTTTAAGCGCTCAACAAATAAATATGGTATGGTATGGTAAAGAGAGGTTTTCCGAGTTACTGTCCTCTTAAACCAATCAGATGATTCTCCTCTGATGTCCCATTAACGAGGTGTTTCCATGTGCTGCACTGATGCTCAA
The DNA here is from genome assembly GCF_900747795.2 of Erpetoichthys calabaricus. Classification (NCBI taxonomy): domain Eukaryota; kingdom Metazoa; phylum Chordata; class Cladistia; order Polypteriformes; family Polypteridae; genus Erpetoichthys; species Erpetoichthys calabaricus. The sequence continues at coordinate 7,724,474 of NC_041407.2, forward strand.
TGGATGTTTTTTGTCTTTGTACCATTTTGAGTAAACCTCACAGACTGTTTGAAAGTCCCAAGGGATTAGCAGTTACAGAAATGCTCAAACTAGTCTGTCTTGTAGCAACAATTGTGCCATGGTCCAAATCGCTGAGGTCACTTTCTTTCCCACTAGTGTGATGTTTGATGTGGACAGTAACTGAAGCTCTTGGAATATATCTGTGTGATTCTTTTGGCATTGTGCTGCTGACAAACAATTGGCTGATTATCCATTTGTATGGATAAGCAGTCATACCACTTGCACTTCAGATGAAGTCATCCACTTGAACCTAACATGTCCAGGCTTGGCCAGTACTTGAATTGGAGACTATCTAGGAAAAGCTTGAGTTGCTGCTGAAGACGTGTTGATGAGGCCAGCAGGGTGTGAATGTGGATGCCAATGCCCCAGTGCATGGTGGCGACACTGTGCTGTAAAAATGGCGCTGTCATTCTGATGCAACGTAAAACCGTAGGTCCTAACTCTCTGTGGTCATAAAACATCCTTGAGCATCCTTTGTAAAGAGTAGGGTGTATCCCAATGTCCAGGCTAAATCGCCCACCACAGCCTAGTCATTCTGACCCCCCTAATCATCCCCCGTCTGTAACCTAATAGCTGATGTGTGGTGAGCGCACTGGCGCAAAAATGGCTGCTTTCTTTTCATCCATATGAATGCTACACATTAGTGGTGGTTGAATTGAGGGTAATGCTGAATTAAAAAGAAAGACCGAAAGAACGTGGTTTATTTTTAGAATGACAACTTCACCTGTTAGTAAGTTCTCCATTCTGATAAATACTTGTGTTTTTGTGAATCTGTAATTAGTAGAATACTGTAGCTGTAACATGAACCTGACGGGGACTGTATGGTCTTAGGCCGCTGTTCAGTAGGTAAACTGTTAGACATTCCCACAGGCATTTTTATAACAATATACAGGAGCGAAGGTACCAAGGTAATCATTTATCTCTGTTCATGTTTGTATATTTTGATTCCATCTGAGCTTTGATGGCAACAGGAGCAGTAAGAAAATTCAGAAGTTGTTGCCTTTGCAAAAAAGACTAGCCTGGCAGTTTTATGAGTAAAGGGGTCTTTGTGGCAATAAATACTACAGCTTTAGTGTTTGACATTTTGGCAGCGTGTGTGTTATTGAGTTTTGAAGAGGTGGCTGACTTTGCTATGAGGGATGCAAGAGTTTTGCTACAATGATCATGTAAATCATTTTATTTTGGCAGGAGGCGTTCATCAAAAATGGATGGGGAAATATTTGGAGTATATTTGTTGGTATATATTCTCTCAAATAATGAAAGACAGGCCATCACTCAGTGAGGGCAGAACATTTTATGAAAAACTCCATTGTTTGCACAGTATCTCCTTCATTCTTCTCACATCAAAGACATTGACTCGCCAGATTCAATTACAGGTTGCTCTGTCAGGAAGGATTCGTAAAGCAAGAGGTGTCAGGTGCACGTGTGTACAACTGTAGTCAGAAACGTTTATAGTCTGAGCTCATTCTTTGTTTTTGTTATGGTACGTGTTTTAAAGTCCTAAGGACAGAACCTCAGTGAATGCAGGTTGAATTTCTATCATACTGGTGCCAAGGCACATTGCGATCACACGAGTCTCTCAACATCAGGTTTCCATTTGGGCATGATGTATGTCAGATTCGTGTAGTCCTACTAGCCAACAAACACAGGTATCTCAAATTATTAATGTTAATCATTTTGACTATTATATATTGAATAGCTGAAGGCAATAGAATAAATAGCTCTAGCTTCTAAGCAGGGCTGAGGGAAACACAATTCCCTCTACATATACACCACTTTTACACGGAGAGGAGATGAAAATCAGCACTTAACGTGGAAGGAGACTGTCACCTACTAACAGGCATACCAGTTCTTTTCAGAATGTGTTTAATTGTGGCATGTAACACATAACATTGTCAGAGCATTACTCCTCTTTTCAAGTTCCTCAAATGTAAATTCTTGCTTATGAGAATTTTTAATAAGCGCCCCTTGAAATATTTTGAAGGCAACAAGATGTAGCTTAAATAAAATTAGATGAAATATTTATGATGTATTTCCCATCAGCTTCAATTTAACATAAGTCATTTTTGGACTGGTTTGCGTGTATAAAAAAAAAAACACCATTGTCAGTATTCTCCTAAACCAGCTAATCAGGGAAACTGTAAAATAGCATGTTGCCTTAAGAACATTAGAAAAATTATGACACGAACAGGCCATTCAGCTCAACTAGCTTGTCCATCCTATTCACCTCACTTGTCTAAAATATCATCAAGTTGTGATTTGAAGGTCCCAAAATATCCTGCTTTTCACCATACTTGATGATTAATTTCATGTGTGCTTTGGGTGGAAAAAAAAAATCTTTCTAAGGCCCTGTCCACACGGACATCTGAACTGAGCGTTTTTCTGCTGTCTGTTGTGTCAAGTGAGCGTGAATTGAATGGTGAGCTCATTGCAGTGAATCAGAAAGTCCACACAGGCTTTAACCACTTGTGTTCGGTCAGATGCATGTTTGGATGGCATCAAAAAAAGTTTTCATGCTTTTTCTTGGCGTTAATTTCTGCCAAAATCCTGATAAACATGAAGAAAATGTTTGTATTGCATCTACATGGCTTTCATGTAACATTCTACTGGACTGGATATGACCCACGATTACGTGTGTGTGTATGTATATATGTGTGTGTATGTATATATATATATATATATATATGTATGTATATGTATGTTTGTACACACATTTACACACATTATCATCAAAATAATAAGAATTCAAAACCATTTGTAGGTTTGTGCTAATGACGTAACTTTAGCTACTATGAATTATTAATGTCGATGGTTGAGGGCATACACGAATGCTGGTCATATATTTGCTTACTTCAAGGTGACAAGTAGCCGCTCTTCAGGGCTAACACTGATTCGTATATTGGTTGACCGGCATTTAATATGGTGCTAGACCAGCTTTTCTTTTTCGCATTTCTTCATAGATTACACACTGTGTAATCAGAAAGTAAACCCAGTAGTGGCGGTGATGTTTCCTCTGTCTACGGCACCGTGCCAGGAGGATTTTTAACACAATATTCAGGTCTAATAAAGCCAACTGGTCCATATTTTATGAATTCAATGAAGGATGAACCTCAAACCCCACAGGTTAAAAACGCAATGGACTGCCTGATAACTATCCTCACAAAGGAAAACACACAAAACTACAGTCTGGGCTGCAGGTTGGTGTTTACTGGAGGCAAACAAATGTAAATGTAACGTCATGTTGAAGTCAATTAAGCACCACTATAAAACACAGCTTAAAAGCCTGGGTTGCACAGAGCGCGTTCATTTAACCAAGATTTGAACGCCCATGTGGACAGGGCCTAACATTTGTGCAAAACCTGCCCTTAACAAGTTTACAACTGTGTCCTTGTATTCTTTTTGCAGACTTTATTTTGGAATCTTCATTCACTGTATGAATTCCTTTCATCTTTTTCAACACTTGAATCATGTTTTCATAAACTAAAAAGATTCAGCTTCTTCATCCTCTCCTCGTAGCTCATATCTCTTAGCCCCAGAATCTTTCTAGTTGCACTTCCCTGGACTTTCTGTAGTGTTGCGAAGTTTTTTTTTGTAATTTGGAGACTAAACCTGAACATTGTACTCCAAGTGAGGCCTCACTAATATGTGACATAACTTGGGCATTACCTTTCCTGGCTTGTACGTAACATCGTGACATGTAACCTATCCTCCTATTAGCTTTATTGATTGTTTCTGTACACTGTCTTAATGTAGATAGTGATAGGTCTGCTATGACTCCTTGGTCCTTCTCATTCAACTTTCAGACCTCTCATTATGTATTCAAATCTAACAATTGTATTTCCTACGTATAAGTTTTTACATTTGTTTACATTAAATTTCATCATCCAAAAATCCCCCAAAGCCTGTATGCTATCTTAAGTCCCTCTGTGACGGTTCAGCTTTATTCTACATTATCTGCCCTTGCACCTGTTTGGTATCATCTGCAAACGTAACCAGCTTATTGATTGTATTACTGTCCAGGTCAATTTTATATTTTAAAAAGAGCTACAGACCCAGCACAGATCTCTAAGGAACGCCACTTTTAACACCTAATTCTGAAAATGTTCCTCTTACCATTTCCCTTTGCTTCCTGTGCTTGAGCCAATTTTGTGCCCACCTACAAATCTGCCCATCCACTTCGTTTAGTGTGAATATGTAAAATTTGGACTTGGTAAAGTTTTGAATGCAGTGCAGTATTGACTAGGTACTCTCATAGCACCACCCTATAGCACCATGGCCAGCGGTTGTCATTATTACGCATTCTTCAGTTCTGTTAAAGAGGAAGACACCGAATATCTGCTCCCATGTGATAATTCAGAAACTGTTGCTCTGTCATTAAGGTTTGGCATACTTTGTAGTACAGTATGCTTGTCATTTGACACCTAGACCATACTGTACACGTCTAGTGTAGAGACCATGGGAAATATTCTTTTAGCGGGCTTCTGAAGAGATTAATAAAAGTTGTAAAAATAAAATCAGAAACTAAAGCGACACTGGCTGTCTTTCATTAAATAGAGTGTGCTATTTATTCAACATCTTTTCACTGAACACACTTACAAGTGAGGGCTTTTTATGTTCCCTAATTTTAAATACTCAACAGAAACTGCTTCTGTGCATAGTTGCTGAAGTAGGCTTTGTGCGCTTGCCAATTGAATTATTATTCTATTACAGCATTTGGTGTTCTGTGTTGTGTGTGCATTACAATTAATGCTCTAGCATTATCTGTTACACTTTTATTAGCTGCACTAGATAGCTTACATCTGCACCACCTCAAGTCTTTATTTTATTTTTTTGTGTGAAAGATAAAAAGGGATATCTTGATAGAGATTAATGGTACAAATACTGTTAACTCTCATAATCTGAGCGTAAGGTATTAGGTTTTCTTCATAATGTACTTTCCAGCTAATCTGAATGTGAAATATGAATTTGTGAGTACAGTTGTATTTAAATGCTGGTATCACTTAAGTAGAAATTGCTATTTTCTGAATAGATAAGGCCAAGGGGAAAAAATAGTGAATTCTTAAATGAATACATGGGAAGTTAACAAGATAATCAAATTGAATTGAAAAAAAGTGTTTTATAGAATATCTACAGTATGTTTATTTCAAAACTCCTTCTCTATAGATTCATTATCTATAACAAATGGTGGCTGTTCGTAGCTGCTGTGAGGTCTACCCAAGCAGTACAGAAACCGAGGTTTTAATCAAATCCAGCATGGTGTAGGAGTGCATTGAAGGGCAAGAACAAGGTAGCATTTTCACCATTGGCTTTTAATAATTGACAACAAAAGAGCAGTTTACTGGGTGTTCAGTGTCAGAGTTAAACTAATGGTTTGATATCAGAGGTGCTATGCAAGCTGAAATAAAGTAATTTTTTTATTCATTTTAATTGAAACAATTAACATCTTCATTAGACAAACCCAGTACACTGCACTATGTAAAAAATAATATACTAAATAACAGCCAGCATGGGTTTATGAGAGGAAGATCTTGCCAAGCCAATCTTTTTGATTTTTTTGAACAAGCAACTGCATTGGTTGACAAAAGCAAAGCAAATTACATAATTTACTTAGACTTTCAAATGACCTTTAACCCAGTCCTAGACCGAAGATTAAGTTTGAAACTAGAAGCTGTAGGCATCAGAGGTTACCGACTGAACTGGATCTCAGGCTGGATAAGAGTACCCCTAAGAGGACAGTGGGGGTAATAAGCCGAGTCCCTCAGGGGTCACTCTTGGGACTGTATCTGATTTCTGTTAATAAACTTGTGAAATTCACTGATGGTACTGAAATTGGAGAAATGGCAGACATTTAAGGAGGCAGCAAAGACAAATCAAGAAGTCTTGGACAAGCTTCATATCTTTGTGAAAACTTGGAAAATGCAGTTAAATGTAGAAACGTGCCAAGTGCTACACATGGGCAAAAGGAACATCAATTATAAATACAAGATGGTAGACACTGAGCTACAGGAAGCAACCACTGAAAGGTTAGATGGATACATATGGCAGTGACCTGGTCAGACCTACTAACATGTCGAATCCAAACTGCAAGAAAAAACTGATGCCTGATTTATTACTTTATTATTTGTGTTTGGGCCCCAGGAAATTGATTACTAAAACCTAGTGTTGAAGTCTTCCCAATAAAATAAAAATCATGCACGCAGAATGCAGGCTTGGGACACAACTTCAGTAGTTTGTCTCTGCGAGCCATATACTGGATTGTCACTGCTTGTTTCTGCAGCAGTGGGACTGACAATAAATGCTTTCTATTGGGCTGTAAGGTAAAATGACAGTGGGCTGAATTGAGTTGAATTGAACTAACCTTCAACTTACACTGAACCTGACTGCGATTTCAGCCAGGGATTATAGCGGGATCTATGTTCCAGTCGAAACACAACTGTGTGACTTAGTTGTTTATGTGGCTGGTACTCATCACTTTGTTATGACATACATACATCAGCTTGACTGTCTTTTAAACTGCATGGCAAGTGACTAGCAGCAGAGGAATTAAACTAGAATGGCCTGTTATGATTTTTGTAAGAACTTTTTTTTTTTTTTTTTTCTTTTAAACACCTGGTCTGATCAACTGTTTTTGAACTGTATAACCTTTATTTATAATAATCTTTTTACAAGACTTGTGTAGTGGAGCTTTATAATAGGTGAAGAAAATATACCTCTCTTCTGTACAACTTTACACCCACTACCAGTCTCTGGCAAATGATAATGACCTATAAGGATACTGAAGGAACATACTGTACTACTGTATACAAAATAAATATTAGAAATATGAAGCAAGTTTTTTTTTTTTTTTTTTTTTACTGTAGTTCTGAAGATCCTCCCAAACACCAGCGTATGCCAGCAGGCTGATATAGCACCATTGTTTGGCATGCAGTGCAAGTATAATTACCCAGAAGTCCACTTATTAGATTGCTGATTTCATTGTGTTGGGATATATGAGATATGTGTGACTTGAAATGTCAAAAAGAGGGAATGGTGCAGCTACAGCAATCATCGCGAAAGATATGATTGAGAGGGCATGGAAAGAAAAGCAAAGAGCATTTCTTTGGGGTCTTCAGAGGAATGACAGGTGCTGAAATCGAGACTTATTAAGATAAGAGAAAAAAAAAATGTTTTCTTTGTTTTCAAGCAGAACATACAGGTATTTTTTAATATTTACTGGGCCAAACTTTGAGAAATCAATCAATTCTTTATATTTCCTCTCTGTTGTCTATTATTTATGCCTTCTTTTTCTAGAGTTGCTCTACACAGTTTAGCTCTTTTTCATATTAGCGTAATACTTTGCAGGTTGTGTCTTGCTAGTACCTTTTAAAAATTCTGTTACATGAATTTTGTAGATGGGGCAGTGGTCATTTCTCTAGTTGCCTTTTTGTGTTGGTGGTTCTGGTCAGAATCCCAGATAGCCAGTGCTTATCTCCACAACGTGAGGGAGGAACTTTGTTTGCTTTTTCAATCCGTTACAAAGATTTGGGGGTATTGGATCATTAGTTTTACGTATAGTCATTTGAAAAAGGATCTACTTTATTATAAAAAAAAAAAAATATGGACATGTGACGATTTAAGCAGTATCTACAGATAAAGGTGAAATAAAAAACATCATGTGACATTTACATTTTGTAGTCTATTGTAAGTTGCAAATAAATGCAAATTACACCTGTGGAAAAAGTGAGTGGACTCCTAAATGTGTCAACTTTAGCTAAAATTACTGTTTAAAAATGGAGGTCATACCTTGATATGTCCACATATATTAAAAAATTGGGAGTGGTCTTTCTCGTATACTCGGTTATGGGGATGGATATTTGAGGAGTAAACCGCGAGACAATGATTATATTTTTATATTATGTACATTAAAGAACCATCAACAACAAATCAAATTAATAATATATTGAACAATTATTATAAAAAGTAAAGTTGAATAAATCGGACTCTGTAGCTGCATGAATGAAAGGTAAAGTACCAGTTCCAGTTTAGTGGAAATAGCCCAAAAGTTGATAGAAATCGAGGTTTTGTACCTAATACTTGTGTGCAAAATTTGGTTGACCGAAGTGAAAGCTTTTTGTTAATGGTTTGTATTATGCCTTCTAACTGTACAAAAAGCAAGCTTTCCACCTTGCCAGAAAGATCTGTTTTATGCCAAGTGTGGAGAAATGGAAGTAATACATAATATAGATATTATTATTGATGTTACAATTCCTTTCACTGGATTACACTTTTGTCAGATAGTCTCTGCCTATTTCTTTTTAAGAACATTTAAACCAAGCACCTTCAAGATTTCCTTGTTTTCCTTTGATCAACATGTCATGTCAACACTCCATTATCTTGTCTGCAAAGAAGAAATGCAATTGCAGAAAATCTGCTGATCTTTTTATCTCCTTTTTCCCCTCTCCATATTTGATAATATTTTCTATTATATAAGGAATATTATTTACTCAGTCGAATGAAGAAAAAGCCTGTAATTCCTCTGAGGGACTTCTACTATTGTGATGGATCACAGAAGTGAAACTTGTCTACTTGAATAACTTCAACATAACCCCTTTAACAGAATCACAGCTTTAAAATGATTGCCTATACTGAGCGCTTCATATTTTTATAGTAATCGTATGAGTGTGCAAATGACAGGACTGATGTTCTCATTTTGTCACAGATGTATTCTGATTACGTTTCTGACTTCAGTGCGTGTAATGCTGATTCCCCTTCTTCACGACTTGACAGCTGATGAACCATCTTCTTAAATTCTTACTTTCTGTGAAAATTAAAGTACGGTTATTATTTTTCTTTGTCCAGCATCTCCAGGTTTCACATGCTTTTTTGTACTAACTGCTTTACTGCTGTTCAGAATGGAGAAATATGATGAGAAATTTCAGGCCTGAAGGAAGTCATTGAAATGGAGAGCACTGCTGTTTTTGTGTCGGGAGTTGTGAAGTGTGCAGTTATCACAGCTCCAGGCCACCATGTTGTTTTAAATGTTGTGTAGCTCTCTTTCTCTAACCCCCTACTTTATTTCTCCCAAGAGGCATAAGATAAAAAAGGTACTGTGCAACTTTAATAATGTGCTGCAGAATAAACTAACCATTCTTCTGTGATGTAGCTAGGCAATGTTGTCTTTTTAAACTCTGCCACCCCCTCGTGTAAATTCTTGTATGGGCAAAAATAAGACCCCCAGCACTGCCACCTCCATGTCTTGTTCTGAAGTCTGAATTATTTAAACACTATTTCTCCTTATTGCACTTTGACAAAAAGTGCAAAGTCCTTAGAAAGCAGCTGGGAGTGTAACTTGTGTCGTAGATCCATAGTGTGGCTCAGTCTCTCTAGTTCCTTGGGGTCTGCTCCCTGTCTGACACTTCCTTCTGAAAAAAGAGAATGTTACCAAGGGAGTGTAGCAAGCACTGAAATCCCATTTTTCAAGTAAAGGGCGTCTGTTGCAAAGTCATATATTACAATCTAAACTTGTAGACTACCATTCTGAATTTTGTTGTGCTGTGATATCTTTACCATGTTGCTACCAATACGAATATATTTAAAATTTTGGAACAGAGGTTAAGTTATTTCCACACTGAAAAGGAGAGAAGGTTAAAAGTCACATTTCAGGCTGTGTATCCATCAAAAGGTATGCAACTGAAAAGGAAAGAGCAGGTAACCTAGGAGGGAGCAAAGCCAGGGCAGATGAAAGGAAAAAAAAGGTGAGAGTAGCTGAGACAAAGCTGACATTAGAAAAGATGAAGGGAGAGATCAGCAAGTTGGTCAGTCATTAAGATCTGGAGAAATATGAGATGCCAGGCTGAGAACAAGTGAAGTGTAGGAGTGATCTGCAGTAGGCTTTGTAAGGTCTCCAAAGTGCTCCTTGCAGCCGCTTGTGAGTTGTGTCCCTGCTTCACCAACGTAGATGGCCTTGACACGTCCTACAAGATGTGCAGTCAATAAAATTTTGAGACTGGTAAGATACCCATTGTTTAATATTGTGTTTTAAATTCTAACTTGTGTTACAATATCCTTCAAGGATAGATTATGTGATCTTGCAGTGTACTGAAGTGTATTATAAAATATGCAAATTATTCCATTTTTGTGCATTGCAATATATTTTCCAAAATGTAGTTCTCAATATATTTTAAAATGCCTAGAATAATATATTGTAAGACACATTGTATTATAAAAATATATTGCAGTATATTTTTAAATAAAATTCTCAATTCTTTTTATAATATACTTTATATTGTATTTTAGAGAATATAGATGTTTTAATATATGTCATTTTTGTATACTACGCTATATTTTAAGAATATAATAACATGACATTAAAAATGTTATATAATAATTATCCCCCAGGTGTTTCTGAGATCCAGCCTAGACAAGATCGCACTATGACCCAGCACAAATCCTAACCCCAGTGTAGTAAGGCCATAACCCATAACGTTTTGTCATCACTATGGGACTTGGTGTCTAAATGATAACTAGAAGTTGGCGATTTCAAATAAATTGCATCTAGTATAAACTAAGTTTACTCAAATTAACAAGCACACAATGGGGTGACAAGAAAACAAAACCAAAATGTACCCTTAGGCTGCTGTTTAGTGGCCCTTGAGATTTGTCAGGCTTCAGGGTTTACAGCTCGTGGACTGGAAGGTCCAGGGTTCGTTGCCCACAGTGGGCATCTTTGCAGAACTATGGGTGGAAAAGGAGACATAAGGGTCAGTGATTGTGGTCCTTGGTGTCCCAGAAGGTGACCTTCTGACAGTATATATGGTTAATGTACAGCACTATGGTCAACATTTACTGTGTTGAAATGTGCTTTATAAATAAAATATTTATTAGTTGATTGATTAATAAGCCAACTGTAACAACCAGAAGACACACCGAATAAAGTAAAATGTACAGTATGTATGAAAATCTTAGATGTGATGAACTGGTAGAGCCAGTCATCTAGAGTTGTCACCTTTTCTTATGACAGTGATGAGGATTAAAGCCAATTAGCTGTCACAAATCGGGTTGTTACGTTGTAGACCTGTTAAAGGTTGCCAAGCGGAATGCAGACATCCTCTAATTGTTAGCGAAAGTTTACATGTGTATTGTTTCCATAGTCCTAACCAGATCAATGCCATTTGGAGGAGGCTGGTGGAGTGAGGGTGGTGTGCTGTGATGGTAGGCTTCATGAATTGCCCCCCCATTTTTTGTGTTTGAGGCAAGTAAGCAGCACCTGTGGTCTTTAGAGGACTATATCAGGCTGCAAATGCATGCACAATCAGCACTGTAATTCTGACTAGACTGCAAATCATTGTTGCTTGACAGCTGTTTTTGTCAATCCTAATCTTTATTCAAGATTATATTATGTAAATTACTGAGATATTTGTATCCTTTCCCTGTTAATACATACTGTTGGGCTGATTATCTCAAGCCACTTCACACAGCTCTATTTTAATATTTCCAGCAAGCTGTTAACTGAAATACTAGCATTCAAATTCAGTCCCATCATTTTTTCATGTGCCTGTTTTACTATTTCTGTTATACTTCTAGAAGTACCAAATAATAAACGTGACACAGTTCACAGATAACTTCACAGTAATGGAATTGCTTATTTAGTTGGTAAGGGCATTCCATTTTTACACTGTCTGGAACGCCTGAAAGCTGGCTATGTATGTTCTCAGACTCGGGAATATACACTTTTTATATTTCATTGAATTTTGAAAAAGCTTTTGAATTACTTAACGTGAGAACAATATTGGAAGAGCTAGAATTAAGTAGAGGAAGCACATGTTGGCAATAGATGTTGAGGTCTGATTTAGTACTTTACTCAATTTCTGCTGTTTTCTGTGTTACCTACTGCATTTGGTCAGCCATTATTTCTAAAGCCTCTAATTGTTTTTTTAAGCATGCTAATATACTGCAGCTTTACCGTGCGGGTTTAGTTGTTTTTGTTGTTCATCTTCAAAATTCTAGTTCTCATGTGTTACATGTTATTTATTTACCATAGTGCCAAATATAAGCATATTTCTTTAATGAAATATAGATCTGTAATAATGACATTTTATGCATTATCTTTATGTTCCACACACTATACATTATATAGTCAGTTGTGAAAAAATGTTATATGTCCTAAATAAATTAATTCTATGCAAAACCTTTATGTACCATGTTTTATACTGTTTGTCAAGAATTGGAAATCAATTTAAAATAATTGCCTTTTATGTGCATTGTTTTTTAATTATTTGGATTTCATCCTTCTACTATAATTACATTTTATGTGCTATCTTTATATACCATGTATTGTACATTATGTGCAATTACTAGGTAATCAGCCATCTTTATGTACCATGTACTTAACATTCCCCGTTATATAAATTGAATCTTATACATTCAAAAGTAATTGCATTTTATGTGTCATATTTATGTACCGTGTACAGTATGTAATTACTCTTAAATCTTATACTTGTGGAATTAACACACTTTTATCTCTTGTGTGCTGCAGAGAGTAAGCAAATCACATTATTGGGTGACATACAGCTCTTACAGTAACCATATGCAATTTACAGAATTATGCATATTGTATCAGTAATGTGTGTGTGCTTGTATAATTGTGTGTGTGTGTGTGTGTGTGTGTGTGTGTGTGTGTATATATATATATATATATATATATATAATATATAATGTGTGCGTATAGTTCTCTTTACTTTGACTTGCATTTCTCTTTTTTGTTCCCACTTTCAGCACTGCTTTTTAAGCTCCAGAGACAAACCAATATCCTCTTCTTAAAAAAAAAAAAGACTTGTTTCAGAATGTTGTGTAAAGAGACAAAACCACAAACATCTCATAACGTTTATATACTGTACATTTGTATGTGTCTGGATATGGTTTTAAATGAGAAACATGAAGATCAATGACAGCATAAATTGTGCCTAATAATATCCTTTTGCAGTCTTCCCTTAATCTTCTTTGTGTTCACTGATCTAATTCAGCAGTTTTACTAAATGGAATATTGTTGGCCTGATTTAGTAGGGCAAGGTCCATTAATTAATATTTATGTAGCTCTTTTAAAATGATATCACCAGAAAGGGATCAAGGAAACCCAATCCCTTGCTTTTATAGTACAGTCCTGGGAGATATCATTGCCAGGAGCAGCGTAAGATTAATTTAAGCTGTTATGTTAGTCTCCTATCCAATCACTTTATTACCATTACTCTATAATGAAGAGATACAGGTATTAGCCAATTTAAATAAGATGGGGGCAATCTGATTAGCTGCAAAGAAAAAGGTGAAGAAGCACTTTAGCATTAATATAGAAAACACAAATGTGACAGGAGCAAGGGTTCTTTCTAATCAAGCAGTTCATTACTACCCTGTAAGGGCCGATGGGAATTTACCCCAAAGACGCTTTTAATGAATGATATTACAAATTGAAACAATCCAAGTATTATAAGTGTATTTTGCAGTCATTTCTTCAAATTGCAGGTGGTACATGGGTGCACTGGTTGAATCTCAACACAGAATCATGATTGGCCTGCTTTATTGAAGTGTTTTTAGTTTTTATTCACACTGAACGCTTCACAATTAAGTACTCACTGAGCAAATTCTCCGAACCACTATACTAATAATGTGTAGGGCCTCTTTTTGCTCTCGGAACACCCTCAGTTCTTCATAAGTTACATCCCACCAAAACGCTGGACACATTGGTTTCAGATTCCAGGCTACATTGACATGATTGCATCTCAGTTTTTACAGATTTGTCTGCTGCACATGGTGACTGGGATGACCACTAAAGAACACTGAACACATTGTCATGTTCATAAAACCATTCTGAGATGACATTTTCTTTGTGACATGGTGGCCAATGATAAATTGTGACCATGAAGGAATACACATGGTCATCAACAATACTGTAATAGCCTGTGGCATTCAGGCAATAACTGATTGGTATTAATGGGCCCAAAATGTGTCAAGAGAATATTCCACGCACCATTACACCACCACCACCAGCAGCCTGGAATGTTGACCTAAAGCAGGTTGGGTGCATGGATTCATGTTGTTGGTACCAAATTCTAATTCTGTACAGGCTGTGTGCTTTCAGTCTTCATCCATCCAGTTTTGGTGAGCTTGTGCCCACTGCAGACTCAACTGTTTGTTCTTGGCTGACGGGTGGAATGTGATGTGGTCGTCCTGCTGTTGTAGCCCATCCAACATTAAGGTTCAACATGTTGTGCAATCTGAGATGCTTTTCTGTTCTCCACAGTTGTACAGAGTGGTTGTCTGAGTTACCGTAGCCTTTCTGTCAGCTTGAATCAGCCAGGCCATTCTCCTCTGACCCCTCTCATCAACAAGGCATTGCTGTTCACTGAATTTGTTTTTCGCACCATTTTGAATTAACTCTGGAAACTGTTGTGTGTGAAAATCCCAGGATATCAGCAATTACAGAAGTACTCAAAGCAGCCTGTCTGGTACCAACAATCATGCCACAGTCAAAATCACTGTGAACACATTTTTTCCACCTGTTCTGAAGTCTGATGCGATCATTAACGGAAGTTCCTGACCTGTACCTACACTGCAAAAAATGAAATCTTAACAAGCCAGAAAATCTTGAAAAGAAATAATAGATCTTGTTTTTTTATTTTAAGAATAACTAACTTAAGTAGATTTGTATGTGTAAGATATATAATCTCATTTTTAGAAAATTTAACAAGTTAACAAGTTAAACTTTCTCACTATATTGGCAGATAACAAGAAAAAGGTATTAGAATCAAGCAAAATTAAAACAAGAAAAAGGTATTAGAATCAAGCAAAATTAAAACAAGAAAAAGGTATTAGAATCAAGCAAAATTATCTGCCAATATAGTGAGAAAGTTTAACTTGTTAACTTGTTAAATTTTCTAAAAATGAGATTATATATCTTACACATAGAAATCTACTCAAGTCAGTTATTCTTAAAATAAAAAAACAAGATCTATTTTCAAGATTTTCTGGCTTGTTAAGATTTCATTTTTTGCAGTGTACATGACTTTATGCACTGTGCTGCTGGCACATGATTGGCTGAATAGATAATTGCATGGATGAACCAATCTACAGTTGTTCCTAATGATTTGCTCAGTGAATTTATATTCTTTCAAGCTACTGGTTCATTCTGGGTAAATGATGTTTACAAACTGGTGATACCTTATTGGCATGGAAAAAAATATAAAGACAATACCGGTAGTCATCCCAATTGCTTACAATGTGAATGAAACTAATGGTAACGGTAAATCAGTGTAGGATTACATAGGAAAACCTTTACACTCCTTATTATCTGTTTGTTTTCAACTTGTGACATTTTTATGAAAGCACCATGATAGTAAGGGGGTTGCTTCATTGACTCGTAGCTGGAGTGCCTTCTGAATGGACTTTTTAATGCTCCCACTGTCCACAGATACACCATTAGATAGGCTGAGAATGTAAAGTGTATGAGGATTAACTGATTGTGAGCCTTCAAGTTTTTTATTATGGGTTGTATAGCTTTTTTTTTTTTTTCTTCCCCCAGCTGTTTCTTCTCTCCTGTCATTTTAGCGTTACAGTGGAGTAAAGTTTTCCTGTGCATGACACACTAAGGCTATGTACACACTAGCATTTTCACATCATTTTAAGAAAATGTCTTTATCAACACTAACACGATCAAAAAGGCATATGGTGTAAATGTTAGGCTACACAGGCATTTATGCATTGGCGGAAATATCCTTGAAGGGATGTTAATGCTACCGGCTGTAAGATTTACTATAATCTGAAAACTGTGGTGACTGCTATATTATTCATCTTTTGCACACATATGCCACTCAGTTTTTATTTAAAAGCTGCCTTTTTTTAACAAAAGTCCTCTCTGTCCACACTAACACGACTGAGAACGCATATGATGTAGACAGTCACCTGCTCTGGGCATGTGCGCATCAGCACAAAAATCCTTGAAGGGATGGTAACGCCACTGGTCACAGGATTTACTGTAATCTGAAGACTGTACTAGAAAACCGGGAAAATGATTTCCCTTTTGCGTATGTATGTAGCATTCAGACTGTACAAAATGCTATTGAGATGCACAACACAACAAGCCCCATATCAACTTCTGTGTCCAGTGTGTTAGAATGTGGTTTTCTTCCACGAAGAGTGGCCAGTTGGAGAATGAGACATTGTACTGTAATGAGCAGGTTCAAGTCCGGGAGGGCACACACATAATAAGCACACACAAATCAGAGTGCAATTAGAGTCTGCGTTTTTTTTTTTTTTTTTTTCTTATTTTTCAACCTTTAAAAATTACAACACTGATGTGCTCTGTAAAGTTTCTTATGATGCAAAATATTGTGAAACGTATAGAAAGTAAAATTTGAGTGATTTACTATTTCGTGTCAGCAATGAATTTCAAAATATCAGTTCCTAACATCAATCTTGTATTTTTTTTTAGGTATAATTTTAATCCCAGGAAAGGCTTCACCAAAATCCGAACATTTCCTCATTTTTAACTTCCCATCTTCAGGGCTGGCTTATTACTGTTGGGTTTTTGAGGTGGCACGCTCCGGAGGACTGGTAAGCACCTTGTTCAAGGCCTTTAATTATGACTTTTAAATGTTTATGAAAGCTTTAGGAATCATTAAACATTGTCAGATATGTTTTTGTGAACATCTGTGTGATTTTATTTATTTATTTATTTTTTCTTGAAGAATGATACTTTCAGAAACAAAGTTCTATTTGAAAAGGCAGAAATTCTATTCTAATTGCATATCAACTGCTGCTTTTTTGTTTTCAGTTTGTAAATCACACAGTAACATTAATAGTGGGTTATTCACAGCCATTCCATTTTAGTGACATTATTTTTGTTATTCTTGCATCTTTTCACATATTCAGCTAGTACCAGTAAATGTTAGCAGTTGGTTGGTGGGTGCTTATAATTCTATTGGTGACCTGTAAATAAATAAGATGATGGCATATAGTTCAAGAGCAACAGAAAGACTTGAGTAGCAGCTTTATGTATTGAATGCAGGAGGACAGAAGAAAGCATACTGAGTTGCTGCCTTTTATTTAGGAGTCATGTATTTCTGTTTATGAAAAATAAAGATGTTCAGATTACGTTTGGGCAATATTTTGATAACAGACTGCCATGCAAACAATGAGAGATGTTTTAAGTGTTTAATTAGGAAGACACATGATCAACAAAAAGGAAAAAGTCAGCTGCTAATACCGTCATTTTAAGATTTATTCTGGCATATTAATATCATTACCATCATTATTACGCTTGTCAAAGATATGCAAAGCAGTATTCAAAAATCTTCTATAACAGGCACTTTATGAAGTAAGTGCAGTATGACCAGTGTAACAAAATAGGAAAGAATTCAAAACAGAGTACCACCTTGGTTTCCCTATTTATTGTGGGTGATTTTGAACCGTGGAAAAGAAAAAAGCACTTGCACTGCTATTAAATAAACAAAAAGAGCAGTAAGTTAACTTCTGATTTGAAGCTCTGCCATCGTTAGACGTGGGTACTTAATGAACGCCTACTTCCAGTAGCCTCTAGGTCTCTATAGTGGACTCTCGGAAAGGGCAAGACGAGTATGATACCATTCATGCTGTGGTCAACATCCTTCTGAATTGCGGGTGTAAAAGGAGAGGTTGTTAGCAACAGTGCTGCATCTCGACTTGGCGTGGTATTACTTACTTTGTTGGAGCCCTGAAGATGCCACCTAAGTGCTCTCAACTTATATGGCACCCAACAAGTCTCTCTTTGCACTTCAGGCAGTTCAGTCTACTCATATTATAGTGCTGTACTGTACTACTATTAATACTAAGAAATTAAACATCTAGAAAATACAGTTATCCATTGTCATAAACCATTTAGACAGTTCAGGGCTATGGATATCTAGGGATTATCTCAGCATCAATCAAACCCAAACAGGCACTAGTCCATCAGTGGACACACTTACTCATATGGGGCCAATTTCAAGTCACCAGCTAACATATTTCATTGAGATGTGGAAGGAAAACCTGAGTGTTGTGAGGACAACCACCCAAACGTAAGGGGAATGTGCAGCCTCCAGACAGACAACATCAATGTAGGTGTCCATAAGCTATATTGTAGCAGCACACAGTACCGTGGTACTGTCCTGCCCACATCTTTAAAATGAAAATGTGAATTAAATTGAAATATACAATTAAAAGTAAGAGTTATCCTCAAATCCTTGATAGTGTCCTCATTTGTGAAGGGAAGTCCTCTGCATGGACACACTTGAGGGGTTTTCTATGTGCTGTTTTGTAACAGGCTCATGGTCAACCACACATGTACACAACACTTAAACACAACAGGGCGAGTCAAAGTAGAACAAACACAGAAATGTCAAATCAATAAGAATGTCCTTCACATTGTCCCCCCAATACCAGCACACTTGTTTCTTCATCTTCGTCTCCTTCTGCATACCCTTTCTCCTTACCAGAGACCTGCTCCTCTCTTTTGCTTGACTCCTATCCTAATTTCAGTTTGTACCCACTTTGGCTGCAGTTCATTTTCTTCCTGATGATTCCAAACATGTATATCTGTGATGATTTGTTTTAGTTTTTTTAACAACTGAGGCCTTTGTGGGCTTAACCAGCAGGACCTCTACATTCTCAAGGGAAATTAACTCTGAAGATTTTCCAGGGACATTCAAAATGCAAAATCACTTTATTATATACTAATAATTGTCTCTATCTACCAGGGTTGGGAACAATCATGAATTGATTTGGGAATGCCCGTAAATTCCAGTTCACTTCCTGGAATGCAAACCGGAATTGGAATTGCAACCAGCTCAGGGGGAAGCAATTGGAAAGAAAGGAAACAATATTTAATTTGGAAAAAAATAAATAAAATTCCACTTCTGGAATAATTTCTCTTTATTAGTTTAATGTATCAAATATTATGAATCGCATAAAATATAAGCACATCCAATACATACCATCCTAATAGCGGGTGATGCTCCCTTGGGCTTTGGCCTTAGCAGTCAAGCATCAAAAAAGGTGGAGTTGTGGGCTGAAATGACACCCTTAAACTGAATCACAAAAGTACAGAACCGAAATTTTGGTGTACCTTCATTTCTTATTTTGTACATTTTTGGTTAGTTTTAATTCACATTTTTCATTGTTATTTTTTTTCTGCCAGTGAGATGGAATGTGGCACTACGCATTAATGAACTGGTTCCTTTTTAAAAGACCAAGAAACTCACCAAATTGAAATGTAAAACTGTGAAAATTGTCAAAAGGAAAATTGCTAAAAAGCAATAGTCAAAAGCCTTTCATTACTCAAAGCATCCACACTGAAGCTGTTTGAGGATTTAAAATCTGTAATCCTGGACACTGCTGTGAATGCGGCCTGAGTTTATAAAGCACAGTATCAGTGATGTGACGTTTCATGCCCTCAAGTGCCTAGCATTGGTGCACCCACTAAATGTTGGAGCCTACAAAAAAGTAAAAATGATGAGTCAGCAAAACTCAGAAAATGATGATAATAAAAACCTGCTCATGCTAACCTGTGGAAAACATTTTCAGTGTTGTTGGCAAGATACTTAGACCTCAAAGAGGCAATCTTAATGATTTGAAATTTTAGAATGTAATAATAATTCAGTACAATAAAAAGTAAAATTATATGGAAAAACATTATTATATTTGTAAAAAATGACTCATTATTGTGTTTTGTGGTTTGAGGCAACATATATCATTTTTGTAATTATTTAAAGAATTAAGCAGTATATGCAAAAATTGCAATAATAATTTCATATTCAGAATTGTATTTAATTTACCTTATTATTTTTCATATATCTTACTATGTGAGTGGTACATTAAAACTTTTACTGTTATTAGGGTACCAGCCGAGTACAACAGAAACAGAGCCGCAAGGCACAAACAAAATAGGTTCTCTCAACCATCTTTTTTTTAAATGTTTCTTGGATTTGGGGCTCCCACTGTTGGTGAGCTCAGGTCTGAATGAACAGCAGCCTTCAGCTGGAGCCCACATTTACAGTGTCTAGAGTGGAAGGGGCATGGCCAACTTAGGTGCTTGATGTTCTTGGGTGCACACACACACACACATACATATATATAAAATATACACACGCACACACAGGGTGAGTCAAAATTATGATAACACTAAAGATTTATTTTTCTCTCGACCACACCTTTCCAGGTTGATGGATTTGTCATGGTGGACCATTGCCATGGCCTCCACAGTCCCCCTGATTTGACACCCTGTGATTTCAGGTTGTGGGGTATGGTGAAGGAGTGCGTGTATAGCAGGAAAGTTATCAATGACCTGAAGGACAGAATACGGACTGTGGTATCATCTATTCCCTGCAAAATGTGTGTCCGGGCTTTAAATGGTACTGCTGCTCGTTGGTTTTTGTGTGTACATTCCTGTAAATCATCTTGCACATATGATGTTTTATGAATAAATTATTTCCGGCATTCAAATGTTAACATAATTTTGACTCACCCTATATACACTGTGTGTGTGTATATATATATATATATATATATATATATATATATATATATATATATATATATATATATATATATATATAATGTGTATATGTATATATAAATATAAAATTACACACTGCTTCCTGTAGTTTTTTAAAATTTCAGTTCATTTTCATTGGAATTGATGAGTTCATTCATGCACTGACCTCAACTCTGCTATCCAGGGATGAGAGTTTGATATAAAGTATCTGGATAGGATTGAAATATCTTGGCTGTTAAATAGTCAAATTACCTTGATGGACTGAATGGTCTCCTCATTTTTCAAACCTCTTATGATAGGTAGACAGTATGTTCCCCTTTCGTAACATCCATCTCGGACTCTTTTAATCCAGATATTAAATAAGAAATAGAACAGTGCAGGGTTGATTCCTTTGGTCCTCCAGTGGATAAAGCTGGTTTTCTACATAGATGGATAAATGAATGATTGCTTACTTTTTGTTAATTTTTTTTTTTTTTTGCTCCCCATTTATACTTTGTTTGTTGGGGGCATTGTCATGGATTGTGTATTTTACACATTTCTCCAGCCTCTCTTTGTGTCAGGTTCTTTTTAGGCAGGCCATATTTTACATTAATTCTATAAAATGCCCCACTTATGGATAAAAAAGTGGTTGCCTTCAATCCCTTATCTTAGCCTAGTGCTTTGAAATTGGACATGGCTATGGAATTGCTAATGAATGCAACTTATACAGCACACAAACTCCAATGTGATTTGTTATCATAAGAATGTTAAGTTCACTGGAGGGTGTTAGTATTATTTTACCGGTATATTCTACTGAATAATACAACTAACTAGTATTTTAGTTGCCATTACTCAGATTCAATATGTGTAATTTTCAAATTTATTGTAGATTGAAAGCTTGTTTTATTAAGCTCTGGGATATTTGTCACCAATGCAACAGAGCCACTAGTTTTTTGTCTTTTTTCAAATACAACAAGCATCAGAGCAAGAGAGCTTAGGGTATTGCATGGACACTATATACCCAAACAGTGCCATTGAATTTTGCATTACGCAGATAAAAATTAGATGATTCATTTATGAAGGCACCTGTGAGTTAGAGAAATATGTTTCTGTATGCCGTCCCCTTTGGAAAGCATGTGCAATGTGGCTTCAAACAAAACAAATCCTGTTTGGTTTCAACTAAGTGACATATTTTAGCAACTGGGATGCTCCAGTGTGTGCAGTTCTGTGTTTATGGTGGCAAACTCGAATTGTTAGTGAAAGGCAAAGAACTCAAGGTGGTGTGCATGAACATTCAACAGCATCAAAAATGATACATACTGTGTGTTTTAAATTATGTCATACATATTACTCCAGCCTCAACAGTGTAGCTGAGCGAGAAATTCAGCTTCATTTCAGTGTGTTAAAAGTAATTCTGACTGGTAGTGATTAATATTTTGTTCAATATTCACCTTGATTGATTTCTCCATGTTAGGCCATATTTCCACGTAACTTTTGAGGAATACAGAATAATTAACTCAG
This sequence comes from Erpetoichthys calabaricus, assembly GCF_900747795.2. Classification (NCBI taxonomy): domain Eukaryota; kingdom Metazoa; phylum Chordata; class Cladistia; order Polypteriformes; family Polypteridae; genus Erpetoichthys; species Erpetoichthys calabaricus. Next base: position 7,746,570 of record NC_041407.2, read on the forward strand.
TTTGCAATACCTATCAGCCAAGGATTTGGTCAGTCATGGATTTAATGGCACCATTTTACAACAAAAATGAGCTTTCGTTATGTGTTTTATTTTCTCTCTCTCTGTATAGACCATGTTTAAAAAGCAAATAAAAATATTACAGTATGAACAGAAGCAAATTTACTTCTATAGATCATGTCAGAGCAGCAATAAAAACCTTTTTACCAAGCAAATTTCATATTTGCATATATTATGCCTTTTATACCAAGAGGTACTAGGTAAACAATTTAATTTTCTTCTGTAGTGTTATATATACCAAGCACTATCAAAAAAAACTTTAATCTTATATAAATTTTATTGCCAAGTCAAGGAATTTCTGATGCTGTTATGTCCATGCATGTAACAGGGTAACTGCAATTAAACAATATAGAATACACTATACATAACACCATTCTGTGCTGTAGCTGTGAAAAACATATTAAACAAAATAGTAAGAAGTTTAATAATTATTAATTACATTTATGTAACGCTTTTCTAACCTACTTGAAGCACTTTACCAAGCCAGCAGTGAGCCACTTCATCCGTCACCAATGTGTAGGATCCACCTGTTTGATGTAACTGTAGCCATTCTTGTGCCGGGGAGCTCACCACACATTAGCTATTATGGGGTGAAAGGGTGAGAGAGTTAGCCATTAAGAGACAGGCGATGATTAGGGGCCAGAATGGACAAGATCATGGTGGGAATTTGACATCAGGGTACACCCTTTATGAAAGATGCCGAGGGATCTTTTATGATCATAGAGAGGTAGGATCTCCGCTTTATGTTACATCCAAAAATATTAGTCCCAACACAAATATTTAAAACAATACAGTAAAGTAGAATTGCATTTTTGCATAGTAGTATATCAAGTAAGTCCTGATAAAATAAACATAATTTAGATTGGATGGAGGAGTTTAGAAATCCAGGAAAGACAGAGATCACCCAGAGACTGTTTCACCATGGTGACTACAGTAGGAAAGAAAGTGTTTATGGGTCTAATAGTTCTTGCCTTTAGTGACTGCTAATGTTTCCTCGATAGTCATAACTGAAAGTGATGGTTGCCTGGGTAAGAGTAGTATTTAATTATATTTTCAGCACATTTCCTGGCCTGTGATGTATTCAGAGCATCAGTGGGGTGCAGTTTTATGGACTACGGTCTTTTCTGCTGCCCGAATGACACACTGCAGTGTTTCTAGTGAGCTGATACAACTGCCATACCAGACAGTTGCAGAGAAAGTGAAGATGCTTTGTAACAGCTCTATAAAACCATACCTGCACTGATTGGGACAGGTAAAACTTCACAAGTTTAAGTTTCATTTTAAATCAAAATGTCAAATAAACAACAGCAAAGCTCAATTAACAAATTGCCTTTTACATTAAACCTTGCCAATACATCATTTCAGTTTTCACCTTTGTACAACCGGTGCCCGGTGAGAGATGTGACTTGCTCAGATTTGTACAAAGAGTTCGCTTCAGTGACTGACCCTTGGCACCCAAGGTTTTCAGCTACTGCGCTTCACTCATTAAAGGGATGGTGTTGCATGAGGTACATGTCAGCTGCACCCGTGTTTGTGAAACCTCTCGGTGTAAGCCAATAGTAAAGCTGTTAATGTCAGCTTGAGATGTGTTGATATTTCTTTGCTTACCGATACGCAGTGTACATTAATTAAAAGAAACCTGGGCAGCAGATGGGCATAAACAACCTTCTTGTTTTGTGAAGATGGTTAATAGGCACTGAACTAATGGATTCATTTATGAAGAGTACCATTTGGAATCCAAAGTAAGTTTTAAATGGCATAACTAGCTTATGTCATCAGTTTATCCATATGGTAATATTTGCTTTCCTCTTGCAAAAGCCATAACTCAGTGCCTCAGTGACATGTTTGTGAATTATATGAGATATACCCTACCTATCCTGTTCTTATTTCTAACTTCCCATGACTCAGACTCCCTATGATAAGATATTAGTAGCTGCTCACTTGTGCTCAATGACAGTTTTGCTGATTAGAGACATGTCTGAAATGTGGACATGTGTGGCCAGGTAAAGTGTGTGGAAAGGATCTTCATCACAGGATGGTATTGGGTAGAATCTTTACTGAACAAGTTGTTCAAAACTTAGAAAGCAGCCTGAAATTGGTGAAAAGGAACTATAGATTAATTTTTAATTTGGATGGAATTCTGAAGTACAATATGCCAGAAAATAAACAATAATAAGTAATGAATGCTGGGGTCATTGCTTTGTTTGAAAGGAAAAAGCAGAAAAGCATAGAGTGAGAGGCTAAGTGAGGCAGTGCTGTTTTTCTGATCCAGTTTGGCATGACTCATGGTGCTTGCAGCAGTACTGAAAAATCAAAGTTCCAGTGACAGGGCTGAAATTTATTGGATAAACAAACCTAGATGGCAATTAAACATACAAAAAGGAAATTTAGACACAGAGGATGGGGAATTGTTCTACTCTGTCTGTTGTAGTAAAAGAAAGGGGATGGGAAGCAGAAAGTAGGAATTCCAGCCAAGATGTCATTTAAAAAAGACAGGAGTGGGTGACTTGAAGAATGCAAAAATTGAAAAGACGCAAGTTACATGTTCATTGTCTTTGCATTGAGACGGACAAAACTAGCAAGTACACTGGCCAACACTGCTCAGACTGCTTGTTGGTTTGTAATGCATGCAGTAAATTACAGTGTGTTTCTTTATTTTTGGAAGAACCTTATCGCTATCTGGATAAAGGCACAGAAACTGCTCACATTTAAGCCCAGTAAGTAACTTGGCAGGGGGGTGGTCTTGAAACTACAGCTTCTCTCTCACTCTAACCACTTAATTGTGTAAAACGACTTGTAATGGACAATTGATAATACAAGATGCTGCTTGTCATAGGGACTAATGGAGTACTTCTTAAATTACTTTGGGACACACCAGGTTCCTTAATCTCTTCACAATTATCGCATGTCAGTTCAGTTCTTGTCTTGGTTGCCTTTTGCGTGGGGTTTTGATGTTCATGTTGGTTACCTTGACTTCCTAGCAGCCTCCAGAAATGTACTGTCACGTTGATTAGCAGTTTTGAGTATTGGTTCAAAGTGAATGTGTGTCTGATGAAATGATGAATGTGTACCAATATCAGCTTTCAGTTATATGTTAGACACACACATACAGCATGTACCAGACAGAAAAACTAACAAGAAATATATCTGAATTGGTACTACAGGTACTTGCATATTAGAGTCCTCCTGTCTTGGTCAAGCAGGTGATTTCTTGGGAGGTACTTTAGTGAAGTGTTGTTTAAAACTTTTCGAGTCTGCTTGTATTGAATCAAATGCTTTGATATTGTGTGCTGGATGAAGGAATGGGCAGACAGTTTGTTTCTGGAGTATGAGTCACCTGCGACAGTGGGAGTGTTTCTTCTGGAGTCACTTTTCAGAAATAACCTTCATTTAATGATTGATGACCTAAGCCATTTTAGCTACTCGCTTCAGAGCCTTGCACTCTGTCACAGCACAGTTGCCATGCTAAATTGTGGTGCAGCTAGTCTCTACTGTGCATCAGTTAGGTCAAGTTTATTGTTGTATGTGTATATAGTATAATAAAATTTATACTGGCTTGTCTTCTTAGAGTGATTGTCAAAAATGCCAAAACATATCCAAATCAAAAGCATTCTTAGCATGTAACATATACATATAGTTATTGAGCAAATTATTAGGAACACCTGGTTATCGATGCAGTTGTCTAATTGGGCATTTGTGTGAAAGCAGTGCAATGCAGAAAATCATGTAAGTACAGGCCAGGAGCTTCAGTTAATGTTCACATTAAAAACCAGAATTGGAGTGGTTTGGACCTTGACATGACTGTTGGTGCCAGACAGGCTGGTTATGAGTATTTCTGTAACTGCTGATCTCCTAGGATTTTCACACACAACACACTCTGGAGTTTACTTAGAATGGTGCCAGAAAGCATTTAGTGAGTGGCAGTTCAGCAGATGGAAACGCTTTGTGGATGAGAGAGGTCACACTCCATTCTAGAGGAAATGGAAACTGCATAAATTCTGGTGCATCACTTTTCTGACACTTTTTAAAAAGTTAACTTTTTTTGCACGGCATGATGGTGAAGTGTTTAGAATTTCTGTCTCCTAGTTCCAGTGTACTGGATTCATATTCTTACCCGGCAAATGTCTTGTGTGTGTAACTTTTTCCCTAGGTAAATCAATTATTCTTATACATCTCAAAGATGTGCTGTTAATTGGCACCACTAAATTTGCCAGGGATGATTGACTGGCATGCTGCCCCAGACTGATTCCTGACTTGTGTCTGATTGTGCACGAACCGGCTTTGGCTGCTTGGATTAAGTGAGTCAGAAAATTAATGAATGAAAAGAGTCATTTACTGTAAATGTAAAATTCTGTTGTAGAGAGAGACTGCATTTCTAGTGACTGGAAGTTCCTTGGCTGTTTTGGAGACACGTGGTTCATTATCTGTGTTCTTAATATATTATCCTGTTGTCAGTTTTGGATTGTATTGTGTGTCTGTCTTTCCAGCACACCATCTCCGGTTAGCTTGAGTCTTAATCTCTAACACCCCCAAGTCAGTACACAACTACAGGCCAGCACCTATATATACAGAGACATTTTGTGAGACCCTATGCTCTTTCTCAACCACTCAGGTCTCCTGATGAATGGCATCAAATCTCAATCCAGACTCTTCATGTGTAGCTCCTAGCTGGTGGATCAGGCTGCCCACCTCCATCCGATCTGCCAACTTCCTCAACGTGTTTAAGAAGTGTTTGAAGACTCTTTGTTTGGTGACATTTTGTCCAACTGTTAGGCTTTTGTAACAGAGGTATAGTAAGCCGCTTGTATTTTGTTCTGAGCTATTCACTTGCAGTGATCAGTTTTCTACACTTGTAACATTTGTTCCCAAACAGTCCCCTAGACCAGTGTTTCTCAGCCACTGTTCCGCGGCACGTAAGTGTGCCGTGTGAAATCATCAGGTGTGCCATGGAAGATTATCCAATTTCACCTGATTGGTACTCTAAGGCTGCCTGTTTGTTCTGCCTGTCACTAGAGGGCAGTAGAACTTCTTGCTCCAATTAAGTGGGTTGCCAACCGCCAACAAAACAGAAGAAGATGAAGAAGAAATACAAAAGTACATAGTCATGCTGTGAGTGAGACAACGCCGCAAGTAATAGCGATGGATAAATATTTGAAAAGAAAAAGTTGTCAATCTGACCTGGGTCCTGGAGAAAATTCTGACCCAGATGAAGGCCCTAGCATGAGTAATGGTTGGAAGAAAGCAAAAAAGGTGAACTGAAGACAATACAATGGAAGTTATCTTGCCTTTGGATTCACTTATACTGGGGAACCAACCGAGCCAATTCCGCTATGCCTGGTGTGCGGGGAAAAATTGTCAAACAGAGCCATGGTTCCAAGTAAACTTAAACGCCATCTCCAGACAAACCACCCATAACTTCAAAACAAGAACACGGACTATTTTGTTCAACTGCGTGAACAGACTCAGAAACAGGCAGCGTTAATGAGGAAAACCACCAAGACGAGTGAGAAAGCACTGAAAGCTAGCTACCAAGTTGCTGAACACATCACTAAATCAAAACGGCCACACACCGTAGCAGAGACAATACTGCCTGCCTGCAAAATTATCTTTAAAGAGATGATCGGCCCTGGCACTGTAAAAGAAATAGCCCAAGTCCCTCTCTCAAATAATACAATTTCCAGACGTATTAAGGACATTTCTGCTGACATTGAAAAGATAGTTTTGGAAAAGTTGCGCATTAGTGGCAAATTTGCATTGCAAATCAATGAATCTACAGATATCAGTGGACATGCACAACTTATGGCAAATGTGCGCTTTGTACATGGAGACATCATCAGAGAAAACTTTCTGTTTTGCAAGGAATTGCCAGAAAGAACAACGGGAGAGGAAACTTTTCGAGTTGTGTCAGAGTACCTTGAGCAAGGAGGACTGAAGTGGCAAAACTGCGTAAGTGTTTGTTTGCACCGATGGAGCAGCTGCCATGCTCAGACACACCAAAGGATTTGTAAACAGAGTGAAAGAGCAACATCCAGATGTCATTGTGATGCATTGTTTTCTGTACCGGGAAACACTCTTTGCCAAGACATTGCCAGCAGAGCTAGCTGCTGTTCTGGAAAATGTTATGCGCATGATAAACTTTGTGAAGACAAAACCTATAAAAAGTCGTATTTTCGCATCACTGTGTGAGGAAATGGGAGCGCAACATAAAGTGTTATTGTTCCACACGGAGGTGTGGTGGCTGTCCCATGACAAAGTTTTAGCCCGTGTGTATGAGCTGCGGGAGGAACTTAAAGTATTTTAGACAAATCAGAAGTATGATGGCAGATATACAGTATTTCAACATCTGAATGACCTGAACACAAGAATGCAAGGCCGAAATGAAAACCTGCTCACAAGCACAGATAAAATAAAGGGATTTTTTTCAAAGGTGCAGTTCTGGAAACATCATGTCGAAAGTGCCAACCTTAACATGTTCCCATACACCCAGAAATGGCATGGTGTCAACAGTGCAGCACTGTGTGAGACAATAGGCAAACATCTGCAAAGTCTTGAGCAGAAGTTGTCATGTTATTTCCCTTCACTTTCCACTGATTGCCTTGACTGGGTTAGGAACCCATACAGCTCAACTGCAGTTGGAAAGGACATGACTTTGCAGAAGCAGGAAGAAATAACTGAACTGAGACAAAATCATGGTCTAAAACTGACATTTGCTGATCTACCTTTGGACAGTTTTTGGCTGACTGCTGCCAAGGAGTTCTCCCATTCTGGCAAACAGCTATTTCAGTTCTGCTCCCTATCTATGCGAGGTGGGCTTTTCAAGCATGACTGCTATAAAGACAAAAAAAAAAGAGACTCAGAGCTGTTGAGGAAGATCTTCATGTGTGTCTTTCTTCAATTCCTGCAAGAATATCAGCATTGTGTTCAACCAAACAGGCCCAGGTTTCACACTGAGTAAGTAAATTGAGACTAGATTTTCATTATATTTCAATAAATATACTTTTTGTGACATTTTTGTTTGGTGGTGTGCCTTGTGATTTTTCTAATGTGAAATATGTGCTGTGGCTCAAAAAGGTTGGGAAACACCACCCTAGACTGATGTTTATTCAATTATGTTGACCTCTTTTGTAAGTCACTTTGGATAAAAGCATTTTCTGAGCAAATAAACATAAATGGAGACAAGCTGGAAAGGTGAGCATTGTATAGCAGAAAACAGACACAACAGCATCACTCTGAAGTGTCCCTCTTGAGTACAGAACCTCTAAGAGCTATGTGCCACTTTTATACTCTTTCCTTTCCTATGCAGGATGGACTAACGCTGTCATTTTTGTTTAAATACTGCTGCTGAGTGTTCCACTAATGGTGTGGTCAGTGTGTTGGCCTTGCTGGAGTGAAACAGCATGTCATGTTATCCCTCACTATGAATCTGATTGGGTCAATATGATGCTTTATTTCAGTTAAGTGAGTGGGGCTTTCATCTCGCCTTGTCTGCAGTCAGGTAGTTTGGATGAGTTATTTTCTTTGTCAAAGAAACTTTGTATCCCATTTAAGCAGGCCGGGTTAGCTAATTACGTGGTCTTTGTAAACACTGAATTAGAAAATTGCTTTGCTCCAGCTGTCACTTTGTTCTATTGAGTTGTTCAGGCATTAAACTCAGAATTTCACTCTTCTGTGTATGTTTGACAATAAATTTGAACTTGAATGAACTCACAATGTTACCTTGTCCCCTAGACGATGATGGCGACAGTATGTTTATTTACTTAACTTGGCCAATCAGGTGGCCACTTTAGTGTTGCAGAGTCTCAAGTCTTTATCCGGACAAATATAAAGACATATAGGGTTTGTTTTTGTTTTGAAGGGACATGCAAGGCGAGATTGTTTCAGCGAGAATCATGACTGGAATGGCATGGATCTCTTGTCTTTCTGATATAGAACACTGATGATGATAGGTACGATGTCTGCAACTCATCCAGAGCACTGCTGCTCACCAGTTGACAGGGTCTCACAAACATGACCACATCTTACCAGTACTGACCTTCCTCCAGAATTGACTTTAAAATTTTGTTCTTTGTTTTTAAATGTTTGAAAGGAATGGCACCCACTTACCTTTTTCACATTTACAAGCCAATGTCTGCACTGCAGTCTACTAGCCAGATGGTCTTGATGGGGCCGAGGTCGATGTTGAAGCAGAGAGAAGTCTGGCTTTTGTGGTGGCCGCTCCCTCCCTTTAGAATAGCTGACTTGAATATATTAGGTCTGCCCTGACATTAGTCACTTTTAGGTCCTCATTAAAGACTTACTTCTTTTTGCTGGTATTTATTTTTGCATATGTTGGTTCACGTACAGTATACTCATGATTAGCAGTGTGTATGTGTGTGTGAGTATTTTGAGTATTTCTTTTGTGTGCGATTTGTCATGAATGTGGTTTTGTTACATGTGTGTATATATTATAATTCTCTTTTAGCTTATCTTGTACAGTAATTTGGTTCAATTTAGGCTGTTTTACGTGTGCTTTATAAATAGTTTAATTTGACATGACTTGACTAGAAGACTTAAAACAGCAGGGCCAAACGAATTGTAGTGGATGAGGAAGCAATATTAGAAGACATTCGGTATAAATTAGCAGGTTTGCATGTTATTACACAAAAAAAGAGATAAAACATCTTATTTAATGATAAAAATATTAATTTTCTTTGTTGCCAAGAAATTAAAAATGTTATTTTCATTATTGTGTATTGTGTGCAGAAGCTATCAGTCATTCTGCTTGTTGTGAAGTCCTCCTCATGTCTCCTCCCTCATTTAACTTCACATAATACATCCTTTCAACACACAGTTGTTTCTCCCCTGCCTTCTTACCTACCACTGTAACATTCTTTGGTTCTAGTAAGTGGTGTTCCTTCTAGGCTGCTGATCTTTGTCAGGCTCCTGTTTTCCTGCTGTCAACTAATTTTTTTTTTTCTTGATACTTTTGTAATTTTATAATTTATCTTCAACAATGTAAATATGTTATAAACTGTGTTTCATGATGAGTATAGTTACTATACAAACTGCATTCTAATAATATAAAATGCCTTTATCATTCTTCTTTATTTAAATGCACAGTTTATTCCAATTGCAAAAAATCTCATATATGTAATCATTGGTATTCATTAAATAAATTTACACACACAGCCATCCATATGGTATATGGAAACAGCAAGTTCTTTAGCGTGAAAGTGTGCGTCGAGGTTCAGTCCTAAGCCCTTTACTGTTTGCCATAAAACCATTACCATTGGAACTTCTATTTGCAGATGTTTTAGGTTTAATTGCCAACAGTGCTGCAGAATTAAAATAACAAAAAACCTTAAATAGAAAAACAGATTGGGTGAGAAGGGATTAAACTTAGTCCTGGACAGAACTATGGTGATGATGGCAGGTGCCAAACTGGGATCTGTAAAACAATCTGTAAAGTGGCCACGCAGTATATGTAGAAGGGCCATAGGTTCAAACTCTCAAGTGCACAGAATGGGAAAAATGGGTCCCCTTAAAGTGCAGTGGCATAAAGTTCATTCATGTGCAGAAGGTGCAGTGGTGGAACCCCATAAACTGTCAGCAATACAGTAGACTTTGTGTTTGAACGTGATACAGAATGAGAATGGGTCGATAGGTGTTGTTGTCTTGGTGATGTGCTAGGTTCTAATGATGGGCCGAATTTAGCAGTGATCACCAGATGGAGGGGAGCTGGAGAAAGTTTAGAGAAGTGCTAAAGTTCAAGGCGACTTCACTAAAAACCTGTATGATGTACGGTACTGAGAGCTGGGGAACATGTGAAGGGAGATGTGTATGATCAAATGGATGTGTGATCACTGAAAGAGAGGTTGAAAAAGTGTAGATCTACTTAGCAGAGCGAATGTTGAACATACAGGTATCATCTTGCCAAGGTGCCACCTTGGGTGGTATGGGTATGTGATGACAAAGGATCATATTATGTGGGTGATGCAACTCGCCAATCCAATATTTCATTGGCCTACCTCTAAGCCTCTTACCTGTTGGTAATTGGTAAGAGGCTTAGAGGTAGGCCAATGAAATGTTGGATTGGTGTGTTGAGAAAAGATATGAAGAAAATACACATAACAGATGCTGATAGACAAATCAGACATTGATGGAGAAGAGGAATTTGGGGTTAAATGGCCTACCTGGGTTATCATGGAGTCTAACTGTAAAACTGAACTGATGGTGATGACTGATGAGACAGAATTACACACGACGAAACAGACTAGTGTGTGTGTTGAAACAATTTCAAGTGTAATTTAATTTAAGTGGAGTATGTATTGTATTTCCCTCAAGTCCAGAGTACTTTTAATGCTCAGAGTGTGCTTGTTGTTCCCATCAGAATGTGCCGTTGTTTGGATTGTACTGGCAGAAAAAGATGCAACTAGGAAAAAAAATCAAACCATCATCATCATTTGTTTAATGGCCATTGTCTGGATTTAAACAAATACATTACTGCTAAAAGAGGCCACAATGATAAATAGTGCAGGCCAGATGTAAAGGCTAAAGACAAAATGATACGCTATCTGGTACAGAAGTGGCATTCTGTGTTTATAGTAGTGACAGTTGGAAAGATAGCACTTAAGGGTACTTAAATTATTTTGTTTCAAAAACAGTTGTGAGAGAGTCTTCTCCTTTGCAGAATATGTCTTGAGTGAACTAACAACAACAACATTTATTTATATAGCACATTTTCAAACAAAAAAGTAGCTCAAAGTGCTTTACATAATGAAGAAAAGAAAAATAAAAGACAAAATAAGAAATTAAAATAAGACATTAGTTAACATAGAATAAGAGTACGGTCCGATGGCCAGGGAGGACAGAATAAACAAAAAAAAAAACTGCAGACGGCTGGAGAAAAAAGTAAAATCTGCAGGGGTTCCAGGCCATGAGACCACCCAGTCCCCTCTGGGCTTTCTACCTAACAAAAATGAAATAGTCCTCTTTGTATTTAAGGTTCTCACGGAAGGACTTGATGATGATGGCTTTTAATCTATCAATGTTGGAACATCACAGTGCTTTGAGTAGATGGTGGTGGTGCAAGCCGCCACCACAAAGAAACCGGAAAAAGAAACAGAAGAGAGAGTAGGGGTTAGTATGGATTTTAGAGCCACCATGAATAGTTATTATAATGAATTGGATATACAGAGTATCCGGATTAAATTAAAGTGAAGTTATGAGAAAGCCATGTTAAAATAATGTGTTTTCAGCAGTTTTTTAAAAATGCTCCACTGTATTAGCCTGGCGAATTCCTCTTGGCAGGCAATTCCAGATCTTAGGTGCATAACAGCAGAAGGCCGCCTCACCACTTCTTTTAAGTTTTGCTCTTGGAATTGTAAGGAGACCCTCATTTGAGGATCTAAGGTTATGATTTGGAATATAAGATGTCAGACATTCCGATATATAAATGATTATTTAAGGGGCTTTATAAACCATAAGCAGAATTTTAAAGTCAATCCTGAAAGACACAGGTAACCAGTGTAGTGACATCAAAACTGGTGAAATGTGCTCGGATTTTCTTTTCCTGGTTAGGATTGTAACAGCTGCATTCTGCACTAGTTGCAAACGATTTGTCTTTTTTGGGTAGTCCTGAGAGGAGTGCGTTACAGTAATCTAGTGAACTGAAAACAAACGCGTGAACTAATTTCTCAGCATCTTTCAATGATATAAGAGGTCTAACTTTTGCTATGTTTCTTAAGTAAAAAAAATGCTGTCCTAGTGGTCTGATGAATATACGATTTAAAATTCAGATTACAGTCAACAGTTACCCCCTAAGCTTTTTACCTCCGTCTTGACCTTTAATCCTAATGCATCCAGTTTGTTTCTAATAGCCTCATTGTATCCATTATTGCCAATCACTAAAATTTCAGTTTTCTCTTTATTTAGCTTTAGAAAATTACTATTCATCCATTCAGAAATACAAGTAAGCCTTGTGGATCAGAAATACTTCTTTGAACGTTTGTCAGACAACAGCTCACTTTACTATACCTGTATAAGTATTCACAAATCACATGATGTTTAAGGCTAACTGCACTTTTAATGGAAAATGCATGTTGTTTGACATTCTGCTCCTTGTCTGACCGCATGTTGATGTAACATTGTACCTTATCCAAGTCCACGCAGTTAGCCAGGTTACTTGCTACTAGATTATTATGAAGATGTGTAATATATGCTGTCTGTCCTTCCAGGCTCGTCCTGGCTGATTCTAGCTTTGAGATGTGGTACGAATAGAGGAAAATGCATCACTGCCATATTCCTCTACTAGACGTGCTATCCTTTGTGATGGTGACCATGTCAGAAATGACAAACGTTAACTCTATAATTTAGACTTGTGTACTGCTGTCATTTTCCAAGCACCATCTAATTTCATAGCTAAGCACTCAAGAGAATTAAGTGAACTGATTGCAGGTCAGACAATAGATATCACCCTTATTTCTTTGTCATTTGGGCAAATGGAATTGTTTTGAATTTACATGTGTGTCATGTGTTGAACTGTCCAAAGGTGCTTTTTTTAGCTTCCTGTTCACTGTATCTTTAATGTCTCTGTACATTACACTGTATTCTGTCAATCCTGAACTCAGTGCAGTATCTTCAGAAGTGGGAGACTGTGCTATCTGTAACTGCTTCATTGCAACTTTAGCTAGAATGTTGTATTTGATCTTTCACTTTAATTCACAGTTCCTATCATCTTTGTAAAATTTTACAGGTTCCTATAAATAATTTTCTTGGCACAAAGTTTTATACTTTTTTATTTCGTAGAAACATAGAAATAGACACCATAATCGATTTTTGATTTCCAGACAATTCTATGGCATTAGTAAAAATGTGAGGAATATGGTATTCAAATAAAATGTTAGTAAAACAGTTGTAGAGTACTTTCACTACACATCAATACAGAACTTTTCACTTTATTCACTTTTTAGTTAGAAATTAATTAATAAGTAAAAATTAATAGTCATTGTTTAAAAAAAAATAATAAAAATACATTATTCATTACAGTGTTGTTCACTGAAAATGAAGCGATCTTATGTTTCTGATTTAGAAAAAACATACTGTAGAAGAATTTGCCCTTGCTGCTTAGTAGACAATGGACTTGTGAGCTTAAGAGCCTAATGTTTTGATTTTAAGTGTCAGCTTGGTAGCTTGCATCTTCTTGAACATTTTATCACAATTGTGGCTTGTAAATATGACATTTGTATAATGGAAAATATTCAGCACAAGTTTTATTAGTTAATAAAAATTCTGTTTCTGGGGATTTTATATATTTTAGAATTTTTTTTATTGCCACTGAACTACAAATGTACAGAGTTTCAATTTGTAAATTAAATAACAGTCAACGTGGTCTGTAGTTTATATGTAAAATACCATTTTAATATAGAATATAAGGTTTTATATGTCTGGTCATGCAGGAGTTTAGTGTTCTTTCTTCTTCTTCAGTAGCTATTCCCATTTTTATATGGGATCGCTGTTTGTTTTCACTAGACCAGGGGTAGGCAACGTCGGTCCTGGAGTGCCACAGTATGTGCAGGTTTTTGTTCCAACCCAGTTCCTTAACGAGAACTCAATTATTGCTGATGAAGCACATATTGCTTAAGTGACATTCTGATGCTTCATTTTAGTGGTCTCGCTTGTTAAGGTTCTCCAACCTTAATTGCTTATTTCAATCTTAAACTGCTGCATTCAGTGTTTTAATTGCTCCTTATTAGCAATAAGATGTAAAAGACAAAGCAGCCAGCAGTTCTCCAGCTAGCTTTTTTCCAATTACATCTGTGTGTGTTCATCATGCACTGTTTGATTTAATAAAACACTTAATAGAAAAATGTGACAGACTGAAAATGATCTGTTTTAGGCTTCATATCATTTGGATGATATCTTTGGAAAGGAAAAAAATCTACGATATAAGAGCCTTACATTGCACAGACTAACAAGCCATAAAATTAAATAAGGTCTGAGATTGGCAATGATTGGTTTCTAATTAAGCAATTGGGTTGGAATGAAAACCTGTAGCCACTGCGGCTCACCAGGACCGACGTTGCCTACCCCTGCACTAGACATCTCCAGTAGAGATTTCGCTGTGAATTTTATGGCAGGATGCATTTCCGGATAACAGCCCTCCCTATTTATCCACGCTGTGTTAATTTTATAAAAAAAAAAAAAAGTAAAAGTTTATAAGGATAAAGAATCATCCAATTCTAGTAACCTGAAATTGTTGAAAGGTATTGACTCTAAAGTACCTGATCAGATCATCCCTACCCAATTTGATATTAAAGTAACAACATGCTGCAGCACCCCGTGCCCACAGAGATACCATTTGAGCTGGCACATGCATCTTTTCCAGATTTCTAAAGTGTCTATCCATTGAAATTTGTATACATCCTATAACAATGTAATTACAGTCTTTGGCGTCTATGCACAACATGCCACTTGCAACTTTATTTAGAGGAGCCCTTGTGCACCAAGATGATACCAGTGATGTGCGATCACTTTGAGAAAAGTTCGTATCATGAAAGGAAGAGCATAAGATAGCTCACTGATGGACTTCAAAACTGACTTAGTAGAAGTGAAAAGACCACTCAAGGCCGTTAGCAATATCTGAGTTGACAGTTCACTTTCAGTTCACTATAATAGTAATGTGAATGGTACTGTGCCATTATTGGGGGGGGGGGGTGTTGGGTGTGGAATTCATATAGATTGTGTTTATTTTCTTTGAATTCAGATACAGTTACTTAGCAGTTAATATGCAATTAAATGGTAATTAAGAATTTATAATTAAATGTGTTTACAAGTACTTCAGCAAATTTTACCAAAGTCTTTTAAATTTCTCACCCCTTGTTAAAAAGAATTAAAGAATTTCTCCTTTTATAAAGAAAAAAAATGATACAGAGTCATACTGGAAGCATCCAAGTAAATGCCTCTGGGATCTTTGTGTCTTTTTTTTTTCCTATTTCTTGCACAGTATTATATTTATGATTGCTGGAAGCTCCCCCAGCTTTCATTCAGCCACCCACCCCCAACCACCTCCTTTGCATTGTGTTAGCCCCTTGCCTTCTGGTGCTTTTTCAGATAAGTTATTTATGAGAATGATCTTAAAAGGGCCCACACAATGGGAAACATGCATGTTCTTGAAAAAACATGGCTTTAAGGAAGGGGCTTGCTATGCTTTTTCTTTCTCTTTTTTTTTTTTTTTTTTGTTTATCTACCATCAAACATTAACAAGGGCAAAGCCTCTGTGTTTAGCAAATTATTACTTTGGATAATTGCAGTTGTCATTCAAAGAAGTAAAATTAAAAATAAAATAGCATTTATCTTTAGAAACGGCAAAGAGAAGTACAGTAACTGGACAAAGGGGGGGACCTTTCAGGTAGGAGGCATTAGGGGAGGATGATATGCCAATTTAATTCACAGGAAAAAGAAATGCCATTTTTCATTTCAGTTGAAAAAAATAGTCTTTAAAGTGTCTGCTTAAGGAAAGTGGCCAACACATTTAGAAAATGATTAAAAAAAAAAAGATACGGTTGGTCACAATTAGATGAGATAATCTTAAGAAACTGCTACTCTACACTAGAGTTTACAAGATAGTGTTAAAAAAGGACCAGTGCTCAGTCATAGAGAGTGTTAAAGGAGACCCTGTGCCTGCAGATGCACACACTAAACCGCAAGCATCCATCCATACCTTTTTTTGCACATGTCCACAAGTACACCAGAAAATCCATATACTGTACACACTCACAAATGCACACAACTGTACATTGACTGCTGTCCATTAGACCGCCAGTGCAGTCATGCATGCACATATACCCCAACGCGTACATGCACAAATGCACTTTCATATACTTCTTCATGCACAATCCACACTTCATTCTTTTATTCCCTATAGCCATTTGCACCAACCTGTCAGCATATTCTCTTAGCCTTTAACCATAAAGCCTTGCTTCTGATTGGTGGCAGCACTCAGAGACCCTTTCCCACTTAGCGTCAAGCAGCAAGCTGCAGTGAAATTTCCACTGTGTGCTGTCTGTCCAGAGGTATAGAGCTCTCATTGGTGAGCTCATGAGTCGCTCCCAGTGCTGTGCTTCTGCTTGCTGCAGTTTGCATGTATAGACTCTCAACAACTCGGAGGTTGTTTTTTTTTTTTTAATTTATTTTATACAGTGCTCCACTACATTCCAGATCTGAAACAGATCCTTTTTTTCTGTTTCTGATCCATCTGCACTACAACAGCAACAAAAAGAAAAGGGAAGTGTTTCCTTCTCTGTTTCAGAATTTCCTTTTCTTTCTCCATTTCTCCTTCCTGGAAAACCCTCTGTTCACAATTTGGCCCCTGAGCCCCGAATGCATTGAACAGCCGCAAACTGCCGAATGTTCCTGCTACAGTTGAGTCTCTTCTACTGTACTGAGTGATTTAAGATTCGCCAATAAGAGACGAGAGAGAGAGAGCGAGCAAGAGAGAGCAAGAGAGTGAAGGAGAGAGAGAGAGAGGGAAAGGGAGATCAGGAAAAGAGGAAAAATAAATAAAAGAAGGAAAAGAGGAGCTCAAGGTGCGTTAACACTGACTTCAACTGTAGCTTTTCCTCTGTGGCTTTTAAAGAGGGAGAAAGGAAAGTGGAGAAAGGGGGGATAAACTGTGACGTAAGACTACAAGTGACAGAAAGAATATAGAAGGGAAAAGGAAGGAATATTCTACTGCTTAATTAAAGGACATTATTCCTTCTGAATCTTCTGCTTCCGGACAGAGCCGTCTTCCCGAGTATCCCAACAGTGTGGTGACAGCCAGACCAGCCCTGGTTCCGAAATGATGATGTATTTTTGGGTATGTACACTGAACCCTCCTTTATTTCTTCTCCCTTAATACCGCACACTCTGTGACTGACTCTGAACTCATTTTCACAGCTAAAGTTTAATTGTTTAGCTCATAAGAATTTGATGCACTCTTCCAGTCCACATGTGCTCTGCTACTTCTGATGTTTTTGTTAATTGTTTATTCTCCTTCCTTTAGTTTTAAGTGCAATTTTAATTTTATCCATGACCGATTGGTTTGAGAAACCCAAACCCCAATCCACAACCCCCCTTCCTTTGCTTCCAAATGGCAAAAACCAGGCACAGGGTCACACTGTTAATGTTCCTGACCACAAGTGCTCATGATTCAAAGAGAAACCATTCAAGATGGTATGCTTGCTTAGTGGAGAACTTCATTATAGCTCTTACATGAAAGATCCTTTTGGGTCCGAAGTTTTCAAGTTTAAATCCAGAAAGTACATGCACATGTTTTATACTTATACCCCTTAATCACCAGTCATGAATGTCATTCGGTTTTGTGATTCATTGGGTTGGTTTTCAAAACTTAAGATATCAATTTTCATTCAGAGGCCTGGTATCTTTGTCATGACAGAGCTGGACTTGCTTATACATGCAGGTTTACATATCATGCATGTTGCCTTACTCCTAAGACCTTGCTGATAGTGCAAATTCTAAATTGTACTTCATTGAATAATGAAGTCCTAGGCAGTGATGCTGTTCAAGATAAGAATGAACTGATAAGAGATTGCTGTTTGCCCATAAGTCATTCCAACTGTGTTATATAGATTTGTCATGCAATGTAAAGTTTGTACTTCTGGATTAAAACTTACAGCTGTCTAATTTGGTCAATTTGGTTAATGAGCTTTCACATTGTTGCTCGTAGGAAGTTCACCCACAGTACTGCTTGTCTTCTCTTTGCAAATATTACAAATCCTATCACAATCTTTGTTTTTGCCCTCTTGTGCTAATCTTGTAGTTTTTTTTTTCACCATGATTGTCAATGGCTCATCACATAGCGTTTTTAGCACCTCCCATGTAATGCTAAAAGCTCCTCCGCAATTTTGCCTCTTCATGGCATCACTTGTAGTTCACCTCACGCTACCTACCACAATGC
This sequence comes from Erpetoichthys calabaricus, assembly GCF_900747795.2. NCBI lineage: Eukaryota > Metazoa > Chordata > Cladistia > Polypteriformes > Polypteridae > Erpetoichthys > Erpetoichthys calabaricus. The sequence continues at coordinate 7,764,565 of NC_041407.2, forward strand.
CAATTACAGCTTCTTTCACAACAATGCTTATTGACCCACTAGGAGTATATCACCTCTAGCAATATACTACGTTCTGCCTTACGTTATATTTTTAGGCTCATGCGGTAATTAGTGTCCTGGGCACAGTGAAATTTGTACTTGCATGTGCCAATCTGGCACTTGATACAGCTGTGCTTTCTGCTACTCTTAAAGCATTAACTGCAGTATCCTCCATTGTCATTGCTTCCTTCTTGTTTTATAATGTTGATTATTGAGTCTCCTATATGCTGTCTCATTGCTCTGTTAACAGTAGCACTCATAGCTCCTCTCGTATTATTACTAGTAGCATTACACATTAAATATTGGTTAGATATTTTAATGTAATATTATTGGCAATGCATCCCATGGATTTTTCTTGCACCTGTTCCCACACTGGTCATTTCTTCTGTCAACATATCAGGCAGATCCTCACACGGTCTCTAATGTGCACCCCATACTCTTGCATCAATTTTTTTCTCCCAGTTTCTTTCTGTTCCACTCTTTCTGATCTTTTTTTTTTTTTTTTTTTTTTTTTACACTTATTTCTTCTTTTGTGAAAATTCAGAATGAGTACCTAAACAGGTTAGGGTTTTATTGAAGTATTCGTTCAAAGGGTCTTCTATCCATAGTTTTCTTTTTTGATTGTGAATTGGTGGATACCAAATACTGATGAAAATTAAACAATATGAAGTAGAGCTTAAAACAACAGCTTAAAGGAGTGTGAGAAAAAGAAGTAACTTTGATTTCACATGTTTGAATCTGGATATGTACAACGCTGGCTCAGTCCTCTCCAGAACACAAGGCATGCAAGCAGAAGTGTTTTTAGTACTACTGCCAACTAATTTGTATCATTTTTCTTCAATGAAATGAGAATCCACTTGATACGAAATAAATTTATGGCTTTCAGATATAAAGCTAACAGCCAGTAATTGAAGAGGCTTGTAGTGTGAAGGATAAGCTTATTTATCTTTATGAAGGATAAAGCAGAATAAACCTGAACAAATTGAGGACTAGACTCTACCAGGACTGGCAGAATAAGAGTATGATATTGTGTTTGTCTCTCCAGTCACTATGACATCCTGCTTTGAAATGTTGAAAAATAATTTGTTTTTGAATTCTTTGGGACAGATCACTTAGTTTGAATTGGGGGGCAAAAAAAACCAAAACATGTACATATACATATAGTGCAGTCCAACTGAATTGCAGTGAATGGCTTATAGAGCTAATAAGAGCCAGAGGTGGCACAGGACAATGGAAACTTGCCAGCCTGAAGCCATAAGGCTGCTGCAAGAGCTCTTTGAAATCACCACATCTGAGCCCTGCTCCTGAACTTTGTATAGTCTGACACGTTTGTTTGAATAGTTTGTGTCCGTCTGCAGGCTCCTTAAGTACAATGTACAGTACTTCAGTGTCAAGTGGATTCTTAGGTGTTTCATAGCATAAAGTCATGGAAAAAGTAAGTAAACCCCATGAAATACTTTCTTTTTTTAACATATGTGGATGTATCAAGATTTGATCTTCATTTAAACAACATCTTAAATAAAGGTGATATAACTTGTTGAAAAAAAAAAAAGAAAAATCAACTTTACAATAATTTATTCAATGAAAAATGAACAGATACAGTATGCCAGGGTTTTCCCCTCTCCTCCTTGCAGAATTCTGATAGCTGTCCAGTGTTCAAGGGTTGTCTTGCTTGCACAGCCTGTTTCAAATCCACTCATAGTATTTTGATATTATTCAGATCCAATGTTTGACTTGGCCATTCCACAACCCTCTGCTTCTGACTATTCAGCCATTTTTTTGTGGATTCACTAGTACTTTAGCCTCATTGTCATATTTCAAGGTCCACTTTCAGTTGAGCTTTAATCTTTTGACAGATGGTCTTCCATCACCTTGAACACCTTTTGGTTCAATGAAGAATTCCTAGTGGATTCTATGATGTTGAGTTCAAGGCAGTCCCAAAACCAGGACATTTCAACCAACCATGTTTTATAGTTGGTATCAGGCTGTTCTGGTCAAATTCTATCTTTGGTTTTCAACAAACATGTATTCTAATATTGTGACTAAATAACTCTTTGCCTTGTCTTTCCAGAGCATCACATTGTTCCAGAAGTCCTGGTCTTTGCCTAGATGTTTATGTAGTCTTGTCCTGGTGTTTTCTTTCTGGACAGCAAAGGCACACCACCTATATAGATCTCATTTGTTCACCCTTTTTCTAATGGTAAACTGATGAACTTTGACATCAACAGTGGCGAGAGCTATAGTACCCTTTAGGTCCCATGATGAAATTCTGGGTGTCTTAGAGACTTCTTTCAGCATCTTAGTCTCTGCTCTCTGACTGAACTTGCTGGGCCAGTCTGGCCTGAACCAATTGGCAGTTGTTTGAAACTTCTCCACTTGTAGATGATCTTCTGGGCAGTGGAATGGTTGATTTCCAATTGTTTGGAGATATTTTTAAATTCCTTCCTAGACTCATAGGCATCTATGCTTTACTTTCTGGAGGCGTCAAAGAGCACTTTCAATCATGACATGGTGGTAACACACACTTCAGCAACAAAGAGCAAGCCAAACTACACATCTCAGGTTTTAATAAGACAGTTTCCTTCAAGATCCTCTCTAATGATGTTCTAACGATTTGCATCTGTGCACCTGATTCTAATTTGGGATATTTAAGGTAGAGATAATTGTAGGTGTCTACTTAACTTTTTCCACATGTAAAATTTGCATTTATGTTTATTTAAATCATACAATTGACTACAAAATGTAAATGTGGCATGTTTGTGTTATCACAATTTTCTATAGATATTTTTTATAAATTAAGATCAAATCTTGATATGTCCACATGTGTTAAAAAAGATTAAACAGTTTAAGTAGAAAGTGATTATTTTTCACATAACTGATATGCTAAAAATGTGACCGGGGCACCATAATTAGTCAATTTTACTTTTTACTGTTTATTGACCGCAAGTTAAAGTGTATATATGAATTCAGATGTTCAGAGAAACAAATAATGTGAGAGACTGCAAGATTATTGTGGTTTGGAACTACAGATGGCTTAAGTCATACAACAACACTAAAAGTTAGCAAAATGTCATCCAGGACACCTTTCTGTATTGTGCCTATTGTTATTAGCTTAAAATTTGGCTAAGGTACTTAAGTGTGACTAATGTATGGACTCCCAATAGTTTTTATAATCTAGCAGTAAAAATTATAGCTAATTATAAAATCAACCAGCAATATTTACAGTAGCTTATCAAAAGAAAACTGAGGCAGAATATGGAAAAATTCATTCAAACCAGCAACAGGAGCAGTATGAACCATAATAATATATTGCTCTATAGGATATAATTTCAAATATATTTCCATGTTTCCGTGGTTTATTATGGCAGTGCTGTCTCACAGGTTACCAAACCAGGCTTCAGTTTCTAGTCAAGGTATTGTCTGTATTGGCTATCACATCTTAGAAATATGTCTGTTAGGTTTCTGGTGCCGGCATTCTAAATGTACCTGGTGAGGGAGAAGTGTAGGGGACCCAGCGATAGTGTTATGTACAGGGCTGCCTTCTGTCTGACACCTTGTGGTAATGAAATAGATGCCAGTTCCCCAATTCAGAGGATGAATGAATTTTGTCTTTATTTTCAAAATATATCAACAATATAAATTGTGTATGATAAACATTCAACTTGTTAAATTCACCGAAATGTCAATTAAAGTAATGGTTCTCAAACTTTCTGGCCCTAGCACCTATTTTTACCTATTTTTGTTTATTGATTACCCTTTATTAGCAGTAATTTTAATGTAAACTATTCAACATGATTCTGTTGCTCACATTAATATATTACATTCATGTGAATTTCCCCCTGGGATTAATAAAGTATCTATCTATCTATCTATCTATCTATCTATCTATCTATCTATCTATCTATCTATCTATCTATCTATCTATCTAATTACAGTGTAATAATAGATGAAATATGCATTGTAAGCATACAAAAATAACTTGACACACGAGTGTTAAGTACTGAACCAAATTTAGTGTTCATTTGTCTTCTTAATGGATAACCTGAGCTTGTTGGATTTGCAGAAGTTTGTTCAAATTAGGGGTACTTGAGGGGAGCACTGAGATAAATATGTTTTAGTTTGCTTCCAGCTAACTCATCTCCAATTTCCATGCACATATCTATTGTACAAGACAATATGAACAGTTTTGTAATAATGTGCACTTTCTTACATTTTGGCAATTTGATGTGCAACAAAATGATGCCCAGAGTGCCTGCTGGCGGCTTCTACAAACATGCCAGAATGTTTTTTGAGAAGTTTCAAGAATGCATTTTTTCATTTAAAAGAGTTGAACGATTTACTTATGTAAGTATCATGCTTTGTTTCTAAATGTCTTTATAGCTGAATGTTTCTTGTTTAATGCTTCAAGGATCATTGGTTTCCTTTGGTAGAACCACGCCTCAGGTAACACGCAATTGTCATTGCTCATCATGCTTCAGGGAAATCAGAGTACTCTATACACGTGATAATAAGGACCCTGTAAGCCTACGGTATAAAGTTGCTACACTGCAAAACCATACAAATTTAAAGTTCTCTTTTTGTTTTCTGACTTAACATCAAACATTGTTCTAAAATTGTCTGTCCTTTTATTCTGCTTGAATGTCTTACTGACCCATTAGTTATGGGTCCTTACTGGAACTACGAAGAACTTATGCTAGAATTCCTTTCAATAAAAATGAGAACATCGGCATTCTGTATAAAGCGGAGACCTTTCTGTTATGACAATATCTCCTATAGGTGAACATACTCGCTGGGTACAGATGCATGTATGGTTTGACTAGACAAGTTAACATTGGGAATTTGGCTGCGTTGTCTCTCTGCCTTGTTATAGAACTGCTGTATTATTCCTCCTTGCTGTAATATACACCTATTTCTGAATCAGTATCAGTGAAAGGCATATCAATACCTCAAGTACTTGTTCTCACATCTGTGGCGTGACAGAACTGCTTTAAGTGCATCTTGCTTCTCTCTGTAGTGTTTGAGTATATCATGAGAACTGCTTCAATATGATGACGAGTTTGTGCTTTGCTGGTCCCAATAGAATTCAATTTTGAAAACAAGCCTGTGGACGCAGATACGTCTTTGTGAAGCAATGTTGCGATTCTCCATTCTTGTCTCAGTAAATTAAATTACCCTAGGTTCTTGTCTATAAGCCGGACTCATGTATAAGCCGGAGACCAAAAATCATACGAATTTTTAAAATAAAATCGTATCATAGATAAGCCGGACTCATGGATAAGCCGAACGTACTATAACCTATAACTAATAGAAGGGAGGGAGGTCAGTGGTCTCACTCGCACCCATTTAATTTCTTTAAGGGGTGAGAGAGTGTGAGATATTGGCGTCTCTCTCACTCCCCGCATGGCGCGGTTGGAGCGGCCGGAGCGCGTTCTTTCTGCTCTGGGCGTCGCCGAGTCAACACGCGCGCGTAGCGGTCATTTAAATTGTGATTTTATATGTAAGCATATTTAAATATATATCGCTGATTTTTTGCTGGTTCGCGGATTTCTGCGGACAGTGGGTCTTTTAATTTCTGGTACATGCTTCCTCAGTTGGTTTGCCCAGTTGATTTCATACAAGGGACGCTATTGGCAGATGGCTGAGAAGCTAGATTGCTTACTTTTCTGTCTCTCTTGCGCTGACTATCTGTGATCCTGACGTATGGGGATTGAGCAGGGGGACTGTTTGCACACCTAGACGATATGGATGCTCGTCTAAAAATGCTGAAAGATTATCTTCACGTTGCTATCTTTTGTAAAGCTGATTCCTGAAAAGACATGCTGCACAGTGCTTCGCATACTTAAAAGCTCGAAGGGCACGTATTGATTTTTGACTGAAAAACAAACTCTGTCTCACTCTCTCTCTCTCTCTCTCTCTGCTCCTGACGGAGGGGGTGTGAGCTGCCGCCTTCAACAGCTTTGTGCCGCGGTGCTTCGCATACTTAAAAGCCAAACAGCCCTATTGATTTGTTTGCTTCACTCCTTTGAAGAGGAAGATATGTTTGCATTCTTTTAATTGTGAGACGGAACTGTCATCTCTGTCTTGTCATGGAGCACAGTTTAAACTTTTGAAAAAGAGACAAATGTTTGTTTGCAGTGTTTGAATAACGTTCCTGTCTCTCTACAACCTCCTGTGTTTCTGCGCAAATCTGTGACCCAAGCATGACAATATAAAAATAACCATATAAACATATGGTTTCTACTTCGCGGATTTTCTTATTTCGCGGGTGGCTCTGGAACGCAACCCCCGCGATGGAGGAGGGATTACTGTATAAGCCGGATTTATGTATAAGCCGATATTCTATTTTTTCATTTTCACAACTTTTTTCCTTAGATAAGCCGCGGCTTATAGACAAGAACTTAGGGTAAACACTTAACCTACACTGCCTGCCCACTTTCATGTTCAGAGAGGTCTGTTGTGTGCCCACATTTTGCACCTTCACATCATTATACAGGCGGTGAATAATGGCTCTGCCAAAGGGCAGTTTGTCATATTATGTCTTAGTTCTAGTTTTTCAGATTTTTAAATTCACTGCTTTTGATGAAAGGCATTTTCATTTGCTTTTGTGCTTCATTTCAGTCATGTTGTAATGTCGTGCAATACACAGTGCAAGGCCACATGTTGTGTTGCAAGTTTTTTTGCATTGCAAAATTCGATACTATGAAATTTTGTCTTATGTCAAACTACAACAGCTTTCATTTACACTTTATAAGTTCGTACTGAAGAATGACTGAATAGTACGCAGTTTAATTTTTAATTAAGGACAGAACATGTACTGTTTTTTGCAATTAAAGCTTCAGTTCTTAGTTTTTTCAAGTTGCAGTGAATCTTAACATTCTCTGTCCTCTTGTTCATCACCCCATCTGAAGCACTTAGCTTAGTCCTGCTAGTCTTATTTTGACAGCAGGATTTAAAACTGGTGCATCATCTCTCCAAGATCCTTGAGAATAATGTGGCCAACTTCACTGGCAGCTTTTGGATTTCATAGTTAGGTGAGCTTTGAGAATCTGGCTATTAAGCATTAACCTGAGGTCTGCTCTTGGACCTTTCCTGATAGCAACATTGAAGTTAATATTGAGGCACTGCTTAATGATGTGCTTTTTGTTGTATTGTTTTTATGCTTGTTACCAGATGAATGTTATAGAAATAATTATATGTATTGTATGTTTATTTAGTTCATGTATGAATAAAAATTAATTTTTTCCTTATGATAAACCACAATAAAGTAATTAATGAAAACAAAATTAACAACAATTCTCCCATCCACTAAGAACTGTAAAGATTGAGAAGCCATCTTTATGGCAGTGATCACAAAGTACTAAAGAGAATACCAGACTACGATATTGCTTTGCAAAATACTAGTAGGGTATATTTGATACTGCTTTTAATAATGCTTGCTGTGTAAAACCTTGTGTAAATGTACATGCTGTTAATTGCACTATATAAAATAAAGATTGTTCACTGGATTGATTTTCCTAGATTTCCAGGAAAACACAAAATCTCTGTAACAATACACTTTATGCTTCATAGTAAACATTCTAGTCACAATGCAGATATTCAAAGCCGTCCATCAGCAGGGTGTCTGTCTGCGGGGAGAGTGTTGACCTCGTCAAGAGGTTTAGTTACCTCAGCAATGACATGCATGTCTCTATGAAGTCAGTTAGACAGATTGGGAGAGCACGGGGGGCCTTTAGGTCGCTGGAAAGGGGTGTGTGGTGCTCCCGATATCTATGCAAAAGGATGAAGGTCCAAGTCTTTAGAGTCCTGGTGCTTCCTGTCTTGCTATATGGTTGTGAGACATAGACACTATCTAGTGACCTGATACAAAGACTGGGACTTCTTCAGTACTGTGTCTCTTCGGAGAATCCTTGGGGTACTGCTGGTTTGACTTGGTGTTGCTCACGGAGTCTCAAATGAGACTCATTTACCTGCATTGTGAGGGAGTGTCAGTTACAGCACTATGGCCATGTGGCGCGATTCCCAGATTATGATGTGGTTCACAGGACCCTCATTGTTTACGCCCAGAGTGGCCGGACCAGGTCAAGGGGATGCACACGTAACACCTGGATGCAGCAGATAGATGGTAATTTCTGGTGAGTGGGACTGGACCGTGGATCTGCTTGGGAGGTTGCCAACTGGGATCCCAAGCTGTTTCGTCATGTGGTGGGTGCGGCAATGCGCCATACCAGTGCATTCTTCCTGACCTGAGAACAACAAAGAGAGAAATGTTATGTAACTGGGCCAACAGTTGAGATTGTTCCTTGTCTGCCTTATCAGCCATCTAGTTATCCTTCTCTTACCTTGGTTCTTGTCTTCTTTTATAACTTTCAATTCTCCTTGTCTTCACTAAGTTTGTACTTTTCATCTTTCTATGTTCATCATGCTCTTCCTTTAATTCTCCCGCTTTCTCCCTTGCCCTCTTCTTTTCTTCTTTCTCTTCATCTTTGTTTTCTTCCCCCAATCTTTTTCATTCTCTTTATCCTCTTCCCTTCCTTGCCTTTTCCTTGCCCTTGTTTTCCTCCTACTACTCTTCTATTGCCCTTGCCTCTTCTGTTTTGTTATCTCTTTGTATACTACTTCTTCTTCCTAATCTTCCTCTTTTTCCTTTCCCTCAAACTCTCCTTCGTAATCATTTTGTTATTTCCCTTTCCTCTGTCCCTGTACATCATCACTGATCAGAGAAAACTGGCATACTAAGGCATACCATTTGTAGTTGTTTCTTTTATTTTTGGACTTGACAGACTTGGCAGGTGAAGTTCAAGCTCTCTGGAGGTGTCCGCTTAGATGCTGCTTTTGGTTGCTTAGTTATTAAATTAAGGACGCATCAGGTATGTGCTCAGCAGCTGCCCTGATGCATGCCTCCCAAGCAGGACGCACAGAGAGCGGCCAGTGCTGTTGTCACGTCAACTTGCCCTCCATACGGAATGCCACGGGCACCTTTATCAAATCACACTGGCCGTGTCATGTATCATTTTCCTCTGGATTCCTTACAAAACTGTAATGTAATATCGAAAAGAAATGCAAAATTATTCATGATCTATTGGACGTGTCAGGATTTTTTTTTTCATTGCCTCATTGTGCTTTTGTGCCTGCTGGTACTTTGAATTTTATTTTTATTTTGTAATTTACAAACCCTTATGTTTTTTTTTAGCCACGATAAATTTCAGCCAGTTTTAATTAGTATTGTTTTTAATTTGTCACTTAATTGTTTTTCATTTTCTAGAAGTTTTTAGCCTTCTTTGAACTTTTTGAGGTGACCAATACATAAATTACCAGCAAAGTGAGGAAGCCCCTAATTGGCTACGTATTCACATTCCTATGATCTCTGTATCTGCAAAATGTGCAACTCTTCCACCTGTTAAACGTTTTCCCTACAGGCCTGATCGAAACTCACGCTCTACTAAGGCCTGATGAAGTGACAGTTTTAATGCAGTATGGACAACCACCAGTTCAGCATTCACTGGGCAAATTATTAGGAACACTATACTAGTACTGTGCTGGACCTAATGTTGCACTCAACGCAGCCTCAGTTCTTCATGGCATGGAATTCATAAGATATTGGAAACAATCTTTTGAGATTCTGGTTCATGCTGACATGATGGCATCACCCAGTTTCTGTGTATTTGTCAGGTGCACATTCAAGCCATGAGTTTCTTGTTTTACCACGTTCCAGTGGTGGTATATTTGTGAACTGGTGACTGCAAAGGCCACTGAAGAACACTCAAGTCATTGTCATGTTCATGAAGCTAGTTTGAGATGACTTTTGCTTTGAGACGTAGTGCATTATCATGCTGGAAGTAGCCTTTAGAAGATGGGTGAATTGTGACCATAAAGGGATGCATATGGTCAGTAACAATACTCAAAAAGGCTATGACATTCAAGGGATGACTGATTAGAATTAGTGGGCCCAAAGTGCGTTCCTCCGCTGACTGCTGCTCACTGGATGGTTTTTGTGTTTTGCACCATTCTGACTAAACTTGAAAGACTGTTGTGTGTGAAAATCCCAGGAGATCAGCAGTTGCAGAAATACTCAAATCAGCCTGTCGTACACCAACAATCATGCCATGGCCAAAATTACTGAGATCCCATTTTTCCCCATTCTGGTATTTGATGTGAACATTAACTGAAGCTTCTGACCTGTATCTCCATGATTTTAAATGCACTGCGCTGCTGCCACCTGATTGGCTAATTAGATTACTTCATGGATAAGCAGGTGCACAGGTGTTCCTCATATATATATATATATATATATATATATATATATATATATATATAATAATTTTTTTTTTATAAATTTTTATTGATGTCAAACAAATAGTAAAGTAACAAAAAAGAAGAAATTTTCATCTCGAAATTTTGAAGAAAAAACACCCCCACCGGCACCCACCCAAAACCCACCACACCCCGGAGCTATTTAAGAAAGTAGATACTAATTTAGGACTGATGGTACACACGGTCACTGACAGGGCCCAGAGGCCCACACGGCTGGTTGAGGAAAGAAATCTAATAGAAAAGTGTCAGATTGAAATCAAGGGTTTGCAGTCAGCCATGACTTGATCAGTGAGATATTATTTTTCCATTTACTAATAGTATGCGCAGGTACCCCATCAATCTGCACAGCTGACAGTTCTAATAATGTTAGATTGTAAAAAGAGGACTTCCAGACCGAGAAAGAGAGAGATGCAGGATTCTTCCAATGGGGGACTATTGTGGCCGTTATTGTGGCCAATGAAATAATGTGCTGATTGTGAAGGGAAAGAGAAGGAGAAGAGAAATCTAACAACAGTACAGTGGAAGGAGAACAAGAAATACTGACAGATGTGATGGAGGAGAGGGCTTTAGCAGTTGATGGTGTTCCTCATAATTTGTTCAGTAGGTGTATGTGTAATGTTCATTTTGTGTTAGTTTTCAGTTTTGGTGAAAATTAATAAAAATGTAATGTTACTGCCCCATAGCTCTTAGACTTGGTGCAGTTCTCAGCCAGAGTACATAAGATTACCATTTGAATCTTCACCACCAATTCCCACTTTCATCCTGTAACAGTTATTTAAAAAGCCCAGTGGTCAAATTTAGAGAAACATTTGTAAAAACTTTGTCTTGTATTCAAAGATACCACAGAAACCGAATGAATTGTATGTTCATTATGAAAGTGCTGCTTAATGGGGATGTGTATGTGACCTTATGGTTGTGCTTGAGCCCTGAGGATATTTTTTTTCCACAAGTACTCCAGTATTTAAATGAAAACTGATATTTTTTTTAACCTATCAAGTGACGTTTGCGTGAAATTTTTTTAATCACAGAGTTAATGTATTTTAATTTTTTTTACTTGCTTTTAGGTTAAATTATTTAAACTGTGTGGACCTATGTAACTGCAGTATCATGATGTATGTGTGTATTGCACTTAAACTGAAAATGGATTGAAATTAATTTACTTAGGCTATCACAGGATGTACATTAAATGCAACCATAGCCTACACAGCCAAAATTATATTCAGCAATGTTTATGCATTGTGCCAATGTATTTCAATACAGCTTTGGCTGTAAAGTTTTATTTTGGTCTTCATCTGTGTCACGATATGTATGTAGTCCCTCCACAGTCATTCTCAGCCCTTCCAAAGTCTAGACCACCCAGAATTCCAAATTACATGGTGTCAAGGTACTGGGTTTCAAAATGTTCCTTAACTGTCACTAGAAGAGACTAAAATAAAACATATAAGAGAGCATGCCCAAATTCCTATGAAGCAATACTATATACCAGCATACGTCTACACCAAGGTACTGTATGTTTTAACATACAAGATTCACGTTTTCAAAAAATAAAACAAGTAAATGATGTGCCTAGCAAATCATCTTTCCCATCTGAGATGATGTACTTGGCACATGGGGGCTGGGCACTGACATCTGTATCAAGAAATGCAACATGGTCATTTGTCTGAAGCCTTCTGAGCTTCTAATGAGGAGCGGGTGATGGCAAGCTCCAAGCTTATGACCGTTTATCATATTCAGAGCTTATTGACTCTGAGAAGAGTGTGGCTGATGATAAAAAATGATTGTTCCTTCTTGCTTAATTGTAGTATTTTAATATCATGGAAGGAGATGTTTTAAGAGATACTAAAGAGAAGGTCATGCCTGTTTTGTTAAACACTCGCAGGCTCTAAGGCGAGACCTTAAATGTTACCAGCTACTGCCATGGGATCAGAACTGCAAACATGTCACTTATGGGTGTCTTTACAATATGTTATTCATTTAGTCATTGATTGTTATTTCCCATGTAAACTAACATTGTGGCCCAGAATTCTTTTTTTCTCACTTTTTTTAGGCCTATTTTTGCATTTGTGCATCTGCTTCACTCATCTGAAATGTATTTCACTTTCCTGCATCCTCCACATTCTTCATTTTACAGATTTTGTTTTCTTCTCAACATATAGTAATGTCTCAGTGCTCAGGCTTAGAATGCTGCACCAATGTTTAATAATTAAACATGACAATAAAATACAGATCCAAAATATAGCATATGTGTACCTATTTTTACTTGTATGTTATCTATGCATTGAGGCTTGTGATGAGTGACACAGTTTTGGAAATGTTCACAAATGTTGCCAGATGCCACAAAATGCATTGAAGGAAGGGGGAACCCAACTAGTTTTGAGATGATTATAATGGGCTAGGGAGGCATCTGCCAACCGATTAATGTGGCCGACCTGAGACGTGAGGCAGTAATGCACTGCACCATTGTGCCTCAAATAATGTAGGATGCAACAACAGAGAACAAATGGCCACAAGCTAGCAAGTAAAAAAACAAAATTCTTTTGAATATATACATTACAGACACACACACACATATATACTGTAAATGTATGTCCTGTTGATTTAGTATGCGTATAGATCAGTGAAAGTGAGTCCTTTCTTCTGACGGTGCAATGTTCCTGTATACGTGTGGCGATTCTTTTTGAAGTTTGTCCCATGTATACCACTGAGCAAGAACTGCATGGAATGCTATAAGCTGTGTTTTGTGTTTCTGCTGTCGATTTCTTGTTTTTAGCATTAAAGAGGACCGTGCACAAATTGTTTGTGTGCTATTCTGACGCCTGACTTGGCCAGGATGCGCGCTGTACCTTCAGACACCTTGTGGTGATAAGGGAGTGAGTGCCAGGTGGGGTGTGGGTTCTGATTCAAGTCGATTGTTTGCTGAGTTTTTTGGTGTCTTCTGTGTAAGCTTCGATTAATGAATGTTTTTGAGTATCCGTTTGAAGTGAAAAGATGGAAGTGATAGCATCTCTCATTCATTTTTGTTTCCTTCGTATTACAGTGGGTGTGGACTCTTCTGAATAGAGTTTTAACACAGCTCCGTTTATGAGATACAGGGTGGTTGCTGGTGAAGTGTAATATCTTGTCTGCGTAGCATTCTTTACGGTAAACACTTGTGGTCAGGGTGGCGTCATTATTTCTTTTGATGTAGATGTCCAGGAAGCTGATGTTTTGGTTAATTTCTTTTTCCATTGTGAATAGGATTGCAGGGAATATTGTGTTGTGATTGTAGAATTCATTCAGCTGGTCATGTAAGTATGTGTGTGTGTGTATATATATATATATATATATATATATATATATATATATATATATATATATATATATATATATATAATATATAAAAACAGAGATCCAGGGCACACACCACATTGGCCTTGCCAGAAAGCAGCGACATGGGGCTGGCACATTTTGTTGTATGAAGTCACATCTCCAGTGCAGCTGAACCATCTTTTTTCATTTCCAATCTGTCTGTGCTGATGCATTGCGCATTTTTCTTCCGTCTAGAACATAGACGCACCTTAAAGACATAGACAAAGACATTGAGACATAGACAACTCATTTAAGTAAACTAGTATTGACATCTGTAAATATCAAAATACTATACAGAGCTTGAATTTCATTTATCATGGACATAGGGATTCTCCAGTGTAACAATAAGTGAGAGGGTGATGTAAACTTTTTGATTTTTCACGATATTTATATAGACATCATCATGGACCACCTAATTTATCTTACCATGTGCACATAACTAAACTTATTATTTGACAGTTTCTCTCCATTAACTGAGAAATACTGTTTAAATTCAAAAATACAAAAAATAAAAAAATAAAAATGTAAATATTTTTGTCTCTGCACTGTTGAATCAGTGAATTCAAAGATTCAATTTCAGATTTGTTTTAAACAAATTCTTTGAAGCTATTTTTGTAATAACATGCTGTTAAAATCTAGTTTGTCAGAGAAGCCCTCTGTTAGGTTTGTAGCATTTGCTATTATAAGATTTACTATGTATTTGCATCCTTTGCACTGGTTAAAAATGTAATAGAATCAATTTTAATGGGTGATTCAGATTGATTCAAATTTTAAATGTCACAAAACTCCTGGTGCATTAGTTGTCCAAATCTCTCCCTCCTTATTTATATTTGTCCTAACTTCCTGTGTGAAATCAGTCTTGTCAGGTTTGCATTAATCCATTATTTCAGAACTCCTATGTGAACAGCCTTTGTTGTGCCGTTTTCAAGGTGTCTTGTATATAAGAGTGATCAGTTATTGATTATGCCTGGGTACACACCTAGAATTAGACAGCTAGCTGGACTGACCTTACCTGTGGTCAACTAATCGTCACTAAGAGACTGAATTACATTCAGTAACGTACCCTTCAAATATATGACATTTGTCACATGTTAGTGGTTATTCTAATACATTTTAGGTCGCTAAAATAATGACACAAATTTAGTCTTTGCAGGTTTGTATTCATCCATGATGTATGCTGTTTTGTCAGTTCTGCTAACAGTGTATTTGGAGGATTATGCATTTCATTTAATTCTGTACATGTGATATTAATGAAGAGATGTGCTTTGTGCATCAAACCTGAAACACTTAATAAAATGTATTTTGGTATTAACAAATAGAGCAGCTCATTTCATCGCCATTGTAGACATTCAAAATAGCCACTTTGTTTCAAACTTGCCTTGATTTTTACTTGCTGCAGCTGAACTGTACACGTAACAGTGGATACATGCGTGGTTCCTCTTCAACTCTAAACTTTATACACCAGTTAGAAAACAGATGGATGCTTGAAAATTGGACACCTTTTGACCTGCTCATTATTATTGAAAAATGAAAGAAAAACCTGTTTCATTATTGTTTCTGTGTAGAATACTCAGTTAAAAAATCGTTAATCTTGCCATCATTTCATCTTCTTTTAGAAATTCATGACAGTCAAATTAACAATTACAGCTCACTTCTGTTTGGTCAATCATTGCTTTCTCAAAACATGCACAAATCATTTTCTGAGCTAATAAAATTAAAGTGACAATACCAAAAGCCTTTATGTGAGTGCATGCGTGTTTTTAATAATAAGCACAGTTACTGTAATCATGCACTGAAATTCTCCTGCCTTGAACACAAAGCATTTTCAGCCATGACTTTAGCTGTTTTTTTGTTTTTGCAATGTGTTTAATGCATTACTGTACCATCACTAATGTGAGCCATTTTCATATCCAGTTTCTACTCACATATTTCTTATGTATTATTGTGCCTTCCAAAGTAATTTGTCTACTTGCACTTGCACATGCGTGCAGTTCCGACTTTCACTCGGTATTGCCGATACTGTAAAAAACCTAGTACTGTTATGTATTTGGAATTTTAGTATCAACCTAGTACCGAAGTACCAAATCTTGTGACATCCCTACTGGCAATTAGCTTAAAGTGCTTTACAATAATAGTAGCTAAGCTAAAATACAAAAGAACAGTTATTTATAATAGTAGAGAATCCGAATGTCTGGCTTAATAACAAAACTTATGGACTGGTGGACAGGGAGGACATGGAAGAAAAACTGAAAATGGTATTAATGTTTGGGAAAATAAAGTTATTGCGATTCCAAAGCCAAAAGACCTGAAGTGTGGACCATTTTTGCAACAGCAGATTTTGGGAGAAAAGCAAATAAGATAGGAATGGTGTGTGCAATTTATAAGGCAAAGAGAACAGATCATCAGTACTCTTCTGCAGCGCTCTCAAACTTTTTAACAGCTGCTTGTAGGCTACATCCACACTACTAAGTTTTGGTTACAAATGCAGACATTAGCCCATGCTACCCTGTCATTTTTAATCCCTGAAAACAGAGAATTTTGAAAACGCCAGCTCTATGTTGTAATGTGGATGGGTGAAAATGTAGACTTTGAAAAATACTGTGCTCTAATCGTACTCTGGTTTGTTCATGCTTAATACATACCCCTTCTCTAATTGGATCCTGCTTATTACAATGCCTCATTTCCTGACTGGTCAGCCTTCACGGGGAAAAAAAGTATTCTACCATAGCAGACAGAAGGGGAAAAAAAGTATTCTACCATAGCAGACATAGAGGAGTGGCTTCCTATGGTGCTTGTAGCATTGCTTACCCGGTGTCACCATCCCTTCAAGTAAGTATTTTTTTTGCCAGTGTGCACATGACCAGTGTAGATGATTGCCAACGTCCTATGAGTTCTTGGTCATGTGGATGGTAGTACTTTCGTAAATGATGTGAACACACTAGTGTGGACAGAGGTCATTTTCGTTAAAAATGTTGAAGTAAAGACATGGCAGTGTCTGGACGTTGCCTTAGAGCCACTTTTGTGCCGCTGCCATTCCCCTCCCTCCCTTTCACAGCTTCTGCCGTTCACCAACTTAACAAGGTACAAGAAGCACAGTTCATGGGAAGAGAAGAGTCTAATGGACATCCCTGCTGCACACGCTATCTTTTTTTTTTTTTTTTTTTTTTTTTTGCAATCTTATGAGGGACTGGGTGGGGGTGCATTTCTTTTCTTACTGACTTTATACATCTGCATCATGTCATTTTCAAACTCAATGTAGATGAGTCAGGAGCAATTGTGCAGAGTTAATGAGCCCATGTTGATTGGGCCTCGTATATCACAACTGCTTATGCTTGCAAAATTTCACAATGAGGCACTGGCTTGTGTCTCTATAGGATTTTTGGGTAAGGAGATTATTCCTCAGAACTCTGGAGATTCTTCTCTACTAAGCTTGCTCACACAAGGGAAATCAGTAGCCAGTTCTGTTGAGGTATAATATGAAAAGCACCTCCACATCTCATTATTCATTTTCCCCACATTGTTTACTCTTATGGGACCTTTGGGATGGATCATTAGGTGCAGTGTCAAGTTAGCAGGTGCAACCCATCAAAACATTGTCTCCATTGCTGTTCAGTATTTCAGATGATAATAGAGGAGTTCCTTCTCCTGTTGCTTTTTCTTGGTAAGGTTGGGCCTTGGCCAGCTCTATACCCCAAGTGTTGTCTTTAGAGATTTTAATTCAAGGCTCCTTCATGGAGAGTTTTTCTTTTCTTTAGTTGATAAAGAGCAAAATAGGTTTTTGGAAGCATGACACTGCACAAGTCTAGCTTTTCTATCTGTTATAATGAAATAGTATTATACGTATTATAGTGTGATTGGAAATGAGCACCGTCACACAGCAGTTAATACTACTGCAGTTTAAGAAGGAAACAAACAAGGTATTTTAACTTCTGGGTATTGCCTTTGCTTATTAGTGCAATTAGTCTTCTCATGTTTAGCTGCTTTCTTTTGTATTCTTGTTTACCTAATTATACTGTTGATAACCATTATGAAGTAGTGGCAAAGTGTTAGAGTGCTGCCTCATGGATCCAGAAACCTGAGTGAATTTTGCATGTTGTCCTGATGTCTGCATATGCTTTTGTCTGGTCACTCCATATTGTTTTCTTCCCACATTCTCAAATAAGTGGTTTTAGATTGATTGATGTATCTTTAAATGACCCAATGTGTAGTAGGCCCTGCAATGGACTGGTGCTATGTTCAGGTTTGTTTCTGGTCTCTAGCACTTCAGATAAATTGAGCTGGTTTTTACAAAGTTATGTTACACTTGCTATGAAAGGTGCTGTTTAAAAAAATTATTATTTGGCAGTGCACTTCCATATTTACACATAAAGTACTCTGTGCTCTATAGTACATATAGTTTCTACTCTTGATGAAAAATTCCAGTAGAGATGGTGCTGCAGTTTTGCAAAATGGACAGCATGTTGTAAAAATATTGATCTGTCACTGAAGCTTAAAGGAGCAATATGTTGACTTTTTATGTTTTTACATTGAGTGTGGTTTTAGGATGGATATCAATCTACTGTAGGGATTCATGCAACCCCACAGTATCAAGATGAGAGTAATGAGATAAGCAGGTTCAGCAGGCAAAACATCGGTAAGTCTGTAAGAACGGTAGTAATTTAAGATTGTTGGTGTAGGAACTTTGCATGCTTCTCCTTAAACTTGGTGATTTCCAAAATATTGTAGAAATGTAAAATTAGGCTAAAATTTGTTTTAAGATGTCAGTTACATTTAAACAGTATCTTTAAAACTGGCCCTAATCGGTCCCTCCCACCGTTCTGAGCTACAGAAGTCCTAAGGAGAAAGACCTGAAAATTTTCAAAAATGCCCACTAAAGGGAGAAAACTGTCAAAACCCCAGGTAATCACAAACAGGGTAAATGTACTGTATTATCCTTATAAATAAAAGATTAATTACAAAAATGCTTAAAAGCATTGAAGCTGTGAAAACACAGCATTGCCTTCAAAATAGGTCAAAAGACAGAGCAAAGGTCTCAAAAATTCATAGTTGACAATAATCAAAAAGAGCGAAATACACAGGAGAACTCGCCACCACCATGAGTGGATTCAATGAACTGCCAGGGAGGAAAACATGGCTGAAACACAAAACCCACACAGAGTAGCTGGCCTAATGACAATGGCGTCACTAGGGTTGGTGTCAACTAGTGCAGTAACCAAGGCTGGATTAAGACCCCAACAGGCCCCTGAGTGACTTGATGAATAGATCTCATTAACAGGGAGTTGATCGTACTTTAAATAAGGCAGTGCATAGACACCTGGCTGTTTAGTGTGGCAAGGCAATTTCCACTTATAGTAGTGTGCAGACACTCCACTCTTCCATCACGTTGTTGATGGGCGGTTTCATGCTGACTGATTTCTAGTGTGCGTCAGCCTGGGTGATTTCAGCCCGCAGAGACTCGGTTGTTTCAATGAGGAGAGGTGGGGTGAGTCCCCCTTCGTGATTTTAGCCCAAAACACTGCCCAAACCTCTTGTGGGACCCCCTCTGATGGTGTCACCCGGTGTGTTCCACGCCCGCCCGCCTTGGAATTCCACTGCCTTATAATCCTCCTTCAGATTTTTAGAGCTTTGAGGCAAGCAGTGCTAACCACTGCACTAATCTTTCTGCCCTGAAGGAAAATGCCAACATTGATAAAATAATCTTGAACAATGCGAATTAAAAGTAGCAATCAAGTTTAAATGGGAGTCTTTTTTTTTTTTTTTTAAGGTAGCATGAATCTTTAAGATATTTAAATAATGTAATGTGATAATCAATACGTGTGTGTGTGTGTGTATATATATATATATATATATATATATATATATATATATATATATATATATATATATATATATATATATATAAAAAGACAAAGACAAAAAGACACCCTATTTAATTCGTAAACTAGGTGTTTTTGATTGTGATTGTGCTGTGCCTTATATACATACATGAGATTAGATTATATTGCATTTGAATTTCTTCATGGGATTAGTAAAGTTTGTTTAATCTAATTTTATACATGTATTACACATAACCAAATGCACATTCAGTAAATACCATTCACTTTGGAGTATTTGATGCTTGAAATACATGATAGATGACCATTAAGGAAATAAAAATAGTAACTCAGTGTAATGGACATACTGCATACTGCAGTACTTAATTGTATCTGTGGCCTTATTTTGCAGCCATTCTTCTGTATCTCCACATATACTGTAATTTGTATAATCATGAATTGCTGGCCTTCACAAAGAGTGCAAGTGAGCTATGTCAAAGAGATTGTTAAAGTCACCAAGGAAAGGGTAACATTCTCTGTCCTTCTAGTCACGGGTCATTAAAACAAAGCAAGACATGCCAGCTATAAAATTAATGTCAGGACAGTGACACTAACGTTATAGGTTATTGACCGATTTGAAGGAATTTATGACCCAAATCGTGAGACAGTGTCAAAAGGCCTACAAGAAATAGAGCTCTTTGGCAGTGTGACCCAGGCCATATGAGCAGCCATGAAGAAAACAGTATATTTCTAACAGTCTCCATAAACTTGAAAGGAATTTTTATCTGTTGTTCCAGTGGTTTTGTTTTTTATCTGGTTTGTTGGACAGCATTTTTGTTGTCAGGCTTAGTGGGAGACAACAGTTGGAATGAGCAAGTATTACTTCAGTCCAGTCTTGTTTAAGGAAAGGCTGAGAGAGCACGCTGGCTGACGGATGGGTGTAGGCTGCTGGTGTAGTGAAGTGTAGCAGATTTGTAGATCTTGTACTTACATTAGATACAGTTCTTAGACTGAGTGGCTCTGAACACAGACGAACATGGAAGGGGTGCAGGTCACCTGCTTATTAAAGTGGTGTCATCAGTCTGTAAGAAGCTGCAGGTTTAAGTTTAATGGAACTGGAAGGTTGAGCACATTTTACATTTAGACCCTCTCCTCTGAGAGCTGTTACTTGTGATCAGTTGTACATAACACAGAGTGACCAGTAAAAAGATTTGAAGAGACATAGAAAACTTACAAGCACTGCATTCTGTAAACCTTCTAATACAAATAATGTCACTTTAAGAACAGCTTCATGGCCCTTGTGTGCTACTTGTCATTTTAGTAGTGAGTGGATATCGTTTGATTCGTTTAGAGCAGTGTTTCTTAAACTATGGGTCTTGACCCAAATTGGGTCACAGGCATACTTGTGATGGACCGCCACTTGATTGAGTAGTAAAATTTGCTGAGTTCACCCAAGCGCAAATTCTAATGGAAGTAATGCACCATCCTTTATTTATCCATCTGTTTATTTCATTAGTTTTTGAAACTATGCTGTTGATGCTCCAATGAGTGCATTTGATTCTATGACACTAAAATACAAAAGAATAATTCTCATAACACCATCTACCTTCTCACAACTACTGAAACCATCAAACTGATGTGACTGACAAGCAGACACGTAAAGAAAAGGTGGTGAAATAAGAGAAATGCTCAGACAAGCTTGTGAGGTGAAGGGACCACAACACTAGTTTGAAATGTCAATACTAAATTTATCAGTGCAGTTCAAGGATGTCGTGATTTTCAGGGTGTCATGATGGGCAAGTGAATTGTTTTGGGGTATATACTGTACGATGAATACTAAAAGACGTTTCAGTGGCCATGGACTACTGGTGAGTCCTTCATCGTGCAATGGCCGTTACAGGATACATTGAATTAAGTTTAACGTGGTTTGGTGAGGAAGAACTCCATATTGTAACACTGTTTAAAACTGGCTCAATACATTTCAGTGTGCTGGTAATGTGAAGGACATGTTTGTTGGAGCACTGAGGACTTCAAGAATACCAAAAATGATCAAAAGAGTGAGACCGTCTGTAGATATTAAGCACCGTGTCATTCCGTAGCATTAAACATTTAAAACTGCAGAGCTGACCAAATTATTCATTGATTTGTCCTGTCATTGTACAAAACACAAATAGAGCATTTTTTAAAAATAATTTATGTACATTATTATTAGTTTATTGAATTGTTAAATGAAAAACTTGATGTATTGAACTATTTGTGAAATCATCTAGAAAAATGTATTGTTAACATTGGAGCTCATTTGCAAGCATTATTATTTATTTTTATTTCATTAAAAATAAAATTTTATTTCAAGACATGGTAATTAAACAGCATAGAGTAATTGTTGTTTGACTACTGTATTCCTTACATGGCAGCTTAGGTCAAGAGATAGACTTAAGTTGCAATTAATAAGATCCTTTCATTAATCACATCCTTGTGCCGCACCCCAAAAATTAATTTCCCATAGCTTTAATAAACGTTAAACTAAGCATTTACACAAGCAGTGGTATACTTGCAAGAATCTATGCCCCGTTTTGAATGACAGTTATTGTTTGATTAGCAAATGTATTGCTTTCCACTTTTCTCTTTTTAGTAACACTCGCTAAAAATATGTTTGAAAGGAATCAAAAGTATTTGCTGTTTTTTATTATATGGTCTTTGTCATTTCTCTATTTACGACTCCAGTGTCATAATTCTCTTGTTTAGTTACAGTATGGTACCATTTTTCTTGTTGGGACCTCAGATTAAATAGTTTTAGAACCCCTTGTTTAGAGGAAAATAGACTTACGACTTACGACAGAAGGAATTTATTACATCATCCACTTGGATCAGCTTTAAATAAATAATTTTGGTTGTTCCTGGTTCCAGTTCATCCATCTGTTTGTTGAACCTGCTTACCCACTACAGAGCAGAGCTCAGTCAAAATCTTTTCCATTTGAAGGCAATACAAAAAAACAACCAGTCATAGAGTACTAAATCCAGGACAATTAAGCTTCTCAAATCCAACTGACAGAATGCCTTTGGTCTCTGTGTCTGGAGTACCAGTTGATAGGAAGAAGAAAACCTGGCATCATCGTTACATAACCAGTTGATGCTTGGTATTTTTTCCGATGTCCTGGTATAAGACATTTCAGCCTGAACTCAATGGTAATGCACATAAAGGTCCAAGTCAGACACTAGTAGAGACAGCATTTCTTACTTTTCCATACCTCATCTGCCTTTTTGTTGCAGCCTACACTAAACAAATAAAGACAATGTCCTTCTTTGAAGCCCTAAATTCATATAAATTCAGCATATCCTGATTATATTTATCATTATTTCTTTTGACTTTCTTAGCACCATTTCTGTCTCATGTTCTTTGTTTACTTTGTTTGCATCTGATGTTGAGGATAGGAGTGTGGACATTATACAATAAATGTTTATTGGATGGGGTGGAATTTAATCACAGTTGCATTGCTTTTGTTATTTTGAGTTTTTGACAGTTTTGTTTTACTGCTCAGAGAAGAAGAAGAAAAAAGGAAAAAAGCAGTGTCTCATGAACTTAAAACATGCTTTTAGCATTCCTTAGAAAAAAATGTAAAAGTTAGATGTGGGAGTGGATTAAATATCCTCTTATCTGTTTCCACTAAACAAAAATCATGTTGGTAAAGGGAAAGATTGTCAGAAGGCAGGAAGGCTGAAGGTCTAGCAGCAGTGATAAAGGATATTATTATGTACATGTATTTTAGACGAGGGTTGTCTCCCGTGGGGAGCTCTGTATTCTGCAGTCTCTTTAGCAAGATGTCACTACTTCTGCTGGAATGTTTACAGTTCCCATCCTAAAGTCAAAACACATGTCATAATTCATTTAGCATCGATTAGGCACTGAGCCTTTCATACAATTAATGTTTAGTCCTGGTATTATTATTATTAATTTATTTATTTTTGCTGCCAGTTGCAGATTTCTCTGTAAAACCTTGAAACTCTATCTCACTGTGTGATTGAGACTGGAGAGCATGTAGCTTGTCAGAGGTAAAAGATTTAAAGAAGGATATATTTGATATTTGTGCAGTCAAGAGCTTTATCTACATTGTGGCCTATAAAATAATCTATGCTTTAAAGATCGATGATTCAAGGGTTTAACAAGAAACTGACAAAAAGTGGAATGACATAGTTGAAGAGGAACAGAGATTTTAAGATGAAGTGGTCTTCTTCACAAACTAGTGTGGATAGAGGGGTAGTGTGGCTGCAACATTAGCTTCCACAACTGACTCACCTTTGTAACCCTGAGCCATCCATTTCAAATGCCAGTGCTCCCATTTTAAAAGCCGTACAATCTAACAGTACTTACAATAGCAGTTTGCTTCAAATTAAAGTGCCAGCTAGAATGGAAATGGAAATGTAGTGTAGTTCCTCAATCTGGTCTTGACACAGTTCATGTATCACTGGCCAATCATTCTCTTCTTTGCTAATGTTTTAATAAGAAAACCATATCACCCTTACCCAGCAATCTCTAATCAGTCCCAATAAACCATTTTAAATCTGTATGAGTGAAATTGTGCACTTGCGTGTTTAATGTTTCATATAATTTCAGTAGAATTTGAATTAAAGATTCTTGACCAAGAAGCATCTCAGCACTTTCTTGTGTAAAGTGCAATGCTCAGTTTTGTACAATTGTACTTGTTTGAGTTGACATTACCTAGTCAGGCTGAATCTTTGGTTTGTGTGCTCCACTTTTGAACCCTCAATTTGCCTGTAATTTTTTTCTTGGTTATGCTGCAGACACATAATAGGAATCTGTTAAAGTTTCTACACAAGTTAGTATTAAATATGTTATCATAACCACCTTGGCACACTTAAATATTATGTGCACTGGAGCAATCTGTAGATACAAACGGACTTAAACAAGATGAGCTTTTGAACTGTTAGGAGTGAGCTGGTGGTCCCTAAACAAAACTTGCATAAAGTGAGAGAACATGCAAAATTCCATTATAGAAAGAAATAATTCAATCTTAAAATCAAACAAGTGGCCAATGCACTATAAGCTTGCAAAAATACCTGCTGTACCACTTGCCAGGCATGTTTACTAAATCAGAGCCAGATGAATGACTAAGGATATACAGATGACCAGTGAAAATGACAAACACTCAATCACATACTTTTGAAGCTGCATACGCTTCCTTGAATGCTCTTCTCATGAAAAGAATAAAGACATATCTTCGATGTCTACATCATGACACCAGTTTCCATATCTTATATGACAGGAAAACAACACAGTTTGCAGAGAGACTACATTTGTCCAGGTTCAAATAATGTCATTTACTTTTAAACTGGACTTTTCTGAATGTGAATTACTTGCTTACTTTCACTTCTAGTAGGACAAATGATTCCTATAGAATATAACTTGAATCATTTTTAAATTTGTGTTTCCCATAAGCCTGTTGCAAGTAAGCACCTGAAGTTAAAAACCTTAGTAGACACCAATCAAAAATGAGTTTCTTTAGCTTTGTTAAACATCAGACTGCTTTCTGAGCTACTGGAAAGGAACAGAATCTGTTTCCATCTTAATTTGAAAGTTGTCGTCACACAAAGCATATCCTACTACAAATTTTTATGGCAGGAATCTGTCGGTATGAACAGTAGTAGAAACATGCCTAGAAAGTGGTACAGCGGGTATATTTGTAGCCTTATGGTGCCTATTTGTTTGCCTGCTTTTCTCCTACACACTTTAATTGTGCCAACCGATTGTTATTTTAACTGGTGGAAACTGTGTTGCTTGTTCATAAAAACCTTTACAGTCCTTAGTTGCTGTGGTGTTTGAGTAAGATTTAATCTTTTTCATATTTCTCTGCTCCATGGGCATCACACAAACAAGTAATGATTCTTAACGGAAGTTTTAGCACAACCAGCAGGCTTTTACTTAGAATGGCACATTTGGCTACAAGATTTATTAGCTCTTTTCACATGTGAAAGCTGCTTAGAAGTAAAGTGAGCCCTTTAATAACACAGCTAATTCACACAGCTCTGACATCTGCCAGTCAATCCATCAATATTCCTCCTCCAATCTTTAAGACTTTGCCATTTTTTTCAAGAAGGCTGTTTGTTATGAGACATATAATGACAGCCAAAGAGATTGGATTTTGACAGTTAAAAAAGGAAAAACACAACAACTTTGCTTCAAAAAAAAAAGAGAGAGGGAGGGAATCGAGCCACGTCGATAATTGTTGGTGAAATATTGATTGCCGTGTCTGCATCATGTAAATTGGTTTGCTTGCTCCTTGAATGCAAAGCTGTCTTTTCTTTCCAAAGTCTGCATTACTAATCCATGTACTGGGTCTTTTAATATGACCTTAGGTTTTTACATAAAGGTCAGCCTCCAGCAGGATTTTATGTGGAACTTTACCAAATATGTTCATTTTGAGCTGTGCCCAGAGCTGTAGGCTGCCAGCCTTATGGATGCTTATAATATTAAGCCACTAGTAGTGATTTAAATGAGCCAGCTTCTAAAGGCCTTCCAAATGATGGTTTATCCTTGAAAACAACCCAGTGTTTGAATTTCAAACTGGAAAATGAATACCACTTCAATGAGTCCTTTTTCTGCCTGTTGTTATCTCTCTAAAGAAAAGCCTACTTCACCACACAGCCAAGCTCTTTTTGAATGTACAGACCTGTCAAGGATTCATTCAGAGGTGCTTGTCATGAGCATTTTATTGTGTCCATGACTTTGTCACAATTTCACTGCTCTTGAGGCACTTATAACAGAGTAAGTTCCTGTATAAAATTTAGTGGAAATCAATACATATGTACTTAATATTGCACCTTTTTATAGGAGGTACTATCAGAAGATGCTTTATAAAGCAAACAAGATTATAATGCAGTATAACTCTCAAGACCAATCTTTCAATTTTCCATTTATAAGGCAGACTTTCTCTTTCGTACTATGAATTCACTTTATAAAGCAAACAAGACTGTAATGCAGTACAACTCTCAATCAAACCATTCTTCTTTGCTTTATAACACCTTCCACTGCAATCATTTTCAGAAGGTGCTTCACAGAGAAATTCTAGAATACAAAGCAGTACAGCTCAAAATCAGTCTGTTAGAAATTACATTGTTTTAAGGCTGATTACAGAGCAAACAAGTCTGTAATTTATGGAGGCATATTTCAAGCAAAATTAAATAAACAAATAGTGAAGCAACTAAGTAAATGTATTTTGAAATGTGATAATAAATAAAAGCACAATGATATGTAAACATAACTAATTACTGTAAATGTGTCATGACGTATGTTTTTTCTTATTTCTTTATGTATTTTGGATTTATTTGATATTTTATTTCAGTGACAATGCAACATTATACATGGCTTGAAATTAAAACTGTCAGAATTCTAGCTCTAGTGAGTACTGTGTGTGTTTGGTGGTTTTTTGGTAGAAGGATGCTCACAGACACAGCTTTGCGTGTGCTTATAAGCCACAGGATTCACAAGACAAGCGAAGCTCAAGCTCACTGTTGAGGCTGTGCGCACCTACGGTGGACAAAAGTGCAAGAAGTACTGTAGGAAACCAATATTATAATTCAAGAGGCTCTGAATTCATCATCCTCTCTGCAGTCTGCATCTGACATATGGTATCTGCCTACACATGTAACACTTGACAGCTGAATATTTATGCACACTATACTGACAATTCACCAGTCAAAACTCACTACTCACTAGAGAACACCCTCTCAACTTTCATTTTTCATTTCAAACTGTATTTCATGTTCCATTGGCATTACTAAAATAAATAATTGAGGAAATAAATACATATCTAAAGAAATAAGAAACAAAAAGAAATTTTTGACACATTTGTTTATACTCGCGTATTCTTGTATTTTTTTATTTATCATAATACTTCACAATACATTTAATTGCTTTTTTATTTCATATTATCTGAAATATTCCTCCACAGTAATGCAAGACCATTCAATCGATATAGCACATTAGTGAGCAATTAATATAGTTATTACAAAAACAATGCTTCTATAGTGCATATGTACAGCATATATATGTACATTATATACACTCACTGAGCAAATTTTTAGGAACAGCTCTGCACCTGCCCATCTATGCAGTTATTTAATCAGATTATCTATCCAATAAAGTGACGGCAGCATAATGCATAAAATCATGCAGACAAAGGTCAGGGGCTTCAGTTCATGTTCACATCAAACATAATAGAAAAAATATGATCTCTGTGATTTTTTTTGGCTGTGGCTTATCTGTTGTGTCAGACAAGCTGGTTTCAGTTTTTCTGTACTCATTTATGCGCCATGAATCCATGCACCCAACCTACCTTGTGTCATCAGTCCAGGCTGGTGGTGGTGTAGTAATGGTGTGGAAAATGTTTCCTTGCTTTGGGCCTGTTAGTATTAATCAATCATCCCTTGAAAGCCATGGCCTATTTGAGTATTATTGCTGACCATGCGTGTCCCTTCATGGCCACAGTTTACCCATCTTATAATGATTACTTCCAGTATGAAAATGCATCATGTCCCAAAACAAAAGTTCTCTCATTCTGATTTCATGAAGATGACCATGAGCTCAGTGTTTTTCATTGGCCTTTCCAGTCACCAGATCTGGATCCAATAGAATACTTTATGGGTTTTCTGCATGAATGTGCAGTTGATGAATGTGCAGAATTTAAGTGATGCAATCATGTCTACATGGACCAAAATCTCAAAGCAATGTTTCCAGCGCCTTGTGGGATCCGTGTTCAGAAAAACGGGCTGTTTTTAGAGGAAAAGAAAGCCTTACAAAGCATTATTACAGCGTTCCTAATAATTTGCTCAGTGAGTGTAGATATAAATTACAAAATAATGTTCTTTCATCACAGAGAAAAGTAGAAAGGTCAGCCCCACTGCAAGTCACTTTTATATCCATGCATCCATTTTTCTATTCCAATTCGAGGCCCACTGTGCTGTGGAAACACACAAGAGCTTTGCCGTCCTGTCATTTGTCACTCCTCCTTCCTCCACAGACAGCACCTTCTGAGCTCTAGTATCTAGTTGGTTTACAAACATACACATTTGTCTCTCCTGTGTATAAAAGTCCTATTCTTTACTATGTAATAAGCGCTGAGGCAGGGCAGTGATAGTTATTGTAAACTTTCCTGTGCATATTCTATTGATTTTCTTTAATGTCAATTGAACAAAATGAAAGTTCAGTGCACAATATATTTGATATGTGATTGTGTTTTCAGTTAAAATGAATAAGTAGCACTCATTCCTATAATTGTTGCAATTGTTTGTTTTTGACATTATTTGCTATAATACTAAAATATGTGTAGACAATCCTGGAGTGAATTATATACCCCATCCCATTAAGCCCACTTTACCTGCAAAGATAACCCAGGATCAGTACTGTCATTATCAGCAGTGATTAGTTTAGACTAGTTTAAAATGTAAAGTGTAAAATCACAAAGAGAAATCGGCCAAAATGAAGAACAACTATACTGTGCAGGTGTCTCACAGCATAGCATATCACTTGTTTTTAATGCCATGAGTTACAGTGAGGTCCTTGTGTTCATGGGGGTTATGCGCCAGTACCACCCACGAAAACTGAAATCCACAAAACATTGTGGTTCTCATGCAGTTTTAAACATTTTTCACCTAAGCAAATCCAACTTGTGTTTTTAAAAGAGAAAAATTAGATATTTGATATTATGTAAAAGAGATTTCAGTCCACAATTAATAGATACATTTAGAATAATCATTTTTGTTAGATTGATAAGTTAACATACTTGTATACATTTTACAAAACTAAATAATTGAAAATGACTTTACAATTACACATATGTAATTTAAATGAATGGAGGAAAAAATAATTGAATATATGAGGTTAATTGCTTGTTGCAGGTGTTTTTGCTCCTGTAGATGAAGAAGGAGGCTGAGATTTTGTTTTTTTTTTTATTGCAAAATATTATAATAGCACTTTCTTTCTTTAAAGCTATGAATGGTTTGAAAATATTTTGAGATTCTCCTTGAATATCATTGCTTGAATTGAGTTTTCATCACATTCATGAAGTTTGAAAGGCAATTGGCATCATGTGGTGTTATGGCACCCTCAGCCCCCTAGATTCTAGTTGGTGCAGAACTGTTTTTGGGGGGTTTATCGATTGCCATCTGAAAATACATGTCCCGCAAATGCAGAGTCTTGACTGTGTAAGCATAAAGGAAAAAGTCATGATTATAACAAACATGTTGTTGAACTTGTTCCATTACTTAACTGAGCAAAACATTTGTCATAATTAGCTTTACACCAGACTTTTCTAATAAAAACATTAAAAATATTCCTTCAATCAGTTCTTTATGTATTTTTTATGTAACTATTTCTCATGAACTCTGTATTAAACATCAGTTTTGTACCTCGAGAAAAGCTAAGTGTAGTTCATGTTAGAATTTTCATCTATGTATGTGCTTGTGTACCTTCCTTGCATATCTAATAAATATTTGCAATTTCCTAGTGCTATACTGACAAGGGTACAATATGGACTTTACATCTCACATTGGCCGTAGTGTTTGTGTGTGTGTTGGGCTGGTGCCTTGTCCAGGTGCTGTTCCTGCTTTGTGCCCAAGTGATTGCTGGGATAGGCTCCAGCTCTCTCGCAATAAACAGGTTAAGAACATGGACTAATATCTACCTATAAGACTGGAATGTTTTGTTTTTAGGTTATAATTTTGTTTTTCAGTGATTTACATTTTTTTCATTGATTTATAATTTACTAAAGTTATAGGGTAATGTCCCCTAGCCAGTTCCCTGTGGATCCCAGTATTCTCAACATAACTGTACCATGCCTGTATGTCTCTTAGCTAAATACATTTTTTAAATTTTTGGTATACTAAATAATTGAAGTAACAGAGAAGAAACATGCAGGTTAGGGAGATAAAGTCTACAGTATCCATGTTTCTGCTTGTGCTTTCTGCACACTGCGGGCCCCTCATTATGCCCCATGAAACAGGTCCTTGTCACAGTCCTATTCTATAGATGCTGCTGTTTGGCCAGACTGGAGATCGGTGTTTTTTGTTTTTTTTGAGAAAAATGAGAAAATTAGTGCTTCTGATTTCATAGGTAACATTTCATGTAATTATGCAGAAATTATTGGTCAATTTGCTTTGTATGGGTATTGCATTTTAACCATTTTCCCCCTGCCACTCGTGCCTACAAAGCTCAACAGATAATTAAACAGGGTGACATATGAAAAGTCAAGTGCTGAAGTAAAATGAACAGATTATTTGAATTTGTTGTTCTTTACTGAATCGCCAATACTGTGAAGCTGTAAAAACATATGTAAAATAAAATAATGATGTAAGATTGCATCAATAACAGTGAAATAAGACTGCAGTGCCATGAGAGTACCTTTGTCAGATCATTTCAGATCATTTGTCTGAATATTTATTATCAGTAATTATATTTATATAGCACTTTTCTAGCTACTCGGCATGATTTACATAAATTGGTGGTGTTTGAAGCAATTCCCCACTATGTGCATTACCTACCTGGATGAGCTCACCACACATTAGCTATTAGGTGGTGAAGGGGTGGGAGAGATTGCCAATTAGAAACAGTGTGTGGTTTAGGGAGCCAGAATGGTTGAGACCATGATGGGCAATTTTGACTGGACATTGGGGTACACCTTTTTTTTTTTTTTTTTTTTTTTCTCAAAAGATGCCCAGAGGTATTTTATGACCACAGGGAGTCAGGACCTTGGTTTTACATCTCATTCGAAGGACAGCACTTTTTTTTGGTTTTACCAGTGTCCCCATCACTGCACCAATGCATTGGGATCCTCACACAGAACAAAGAGTAAGCCTCGCCAACACGTCGTCTTCCAGCGACTGAAGCTTTCCTGGTTGGTCTCCCGTCGAAGTATTGGCTGGACTCGAGCATGCTTAGCTTCAGGTGGATGACTTGTTCCAAAGTGCATGTGATATGGCTTTAATTACTTTCATCCTGTTACATTCACTCCCATCATTATGAAGTGCTTTGAGAAACGAGTTCTTGTTCATCTCAAAACATGCTTATCCAATCACACTGATTCCCCAATGTGAAAAAAATGAAAGGATCGGAATACTTCCTGAAGGCACTATACTATATTAACAGTGTGTGTGTGTGTTATAGTGTGCATAAACATTTATATATAATGAAACAAACTGTGTGTGTGTGGGGGGGCATGTTACATATAAAACAAACTTATTATTGCCCATAAACTTAAAATTTAAATTTGGAGAGATTTACAAACAGTATTTACAGGGAGAGTAGCAATTGCTTTGTTAAAGGTGTTGGCCGGATGTCAGGTTCTCTGAAAGAAGATCTAGTACTGCAGTCAGCGATACTGCGGAAAGAAGAAATCAATTTTCTGAGAAGCGCACCTTTTCCTCCCAAGTCTGTAACTCTTGCAGCTGTTTAAACTTTAACACTTTTTCCGTATTGCCTGAAAGTGTGGTAGTAGAGAGGTAGCCGTTTGCACGTGTCTCTATATGCTAAAACATAAAATCATCTTTGCTGATTGCAAGATAAATCTTTATCTTGTATTTCTTTTGTTCAGATTTTTCACCCAGCTAATTTCTATTCTCCCTCAATGCTTAGATATCCAGTTCATTAATATTTAAATGAGCACCTTCAGCAAACTTGGAAATTCTCGGAGAGGGGATTGTGTTGTCAGGAAGCCCTTAATCCTCCCGAATTAGCAGTTTAATAGCAAGAAGCCATTTGTAGATTAGAGAGATCAGGCTCCTGGGACCTTTCTTTGTACTCACTACTTAAATACTTAGAATTCTAATACTGCACTGAGACCCTTTTAAAGTTGCCCTTTCCTTTTTCCCTTTTCTACTTAGCATGTTAAAGTACTGTAGTAGTTTTCCTTTCTTCCACTAAGCTTCCAAGCCTACCTAGAATGATGTATAGCTTTGATTGGGCAAATGTTTTTACTAATTTTTTCAACCCGAAAAAAAAATAAAACCCAGGATGTAGTGTAATCTCTGTGTTTATGAATGAATGTTGTTATCCAAGAGATAAACCTTTCTGTAAGCCGCCACGTTGCCTGTGTTTAACTGAAAAGATGTTTTCTTATTATTCTTTGAACGATTATGCTAAGGATTATCTTAGTGCTTAAAACTTCAAGGAGCTAAAGCAAAACACTAAATATATTAAAATAAATTGTCTGCCTTCAATGTATGAATTACATGGTCAATAACGAAAATTCACTCAGTCTATATGAAATTAAAGATGTAATGGACATTTTTCTTTTAAATATTTCCTAAGATTAGATTCAAATGACTAATTCATTACAAAATATTGGGTGAAAGCAAGACTATCATATTTTAATCCTTAATTGGCAGGAAGGACAACCCACACATAACAAATGTACTGAACCCTCTTACTCATCCAAGCCAAATGCTGCCCCTGCAGCTGCTTATTGCACCAGATCTTTTATTTATATTGTACTTTTCTATAGCAGGAATCAACACAAAGCACTTTGTAGGTACAGATCGATTTTACACCTTCAATCATAGGAATAAGTAAGTTTTCTTTTTGAACATATATGAACATATCAAGATTTGACATTCATTTAAACAGTATCCTTAGGTAGGTAAAGGTGACATCATTAAAAAAGTAATAAATGAAAATTTGCAGCAGTCTTTTCAGTGAAAAATTAAAGGATATGCCATTTTATTTGTAGAAAAAGTAAGTCCAGCCTGGGCTTCTCTGCATAGCTTCATGCAGAATCCTTTCTGTTGTGTAATGTTTGAGGGGGTGTCTTGCATGTGCAGCCCGATTCAAATGCCACCACAGCATCTTAATGGGATTCAGTTGTGGGCTCTGACTTGGCCATTCCGGGGCCCTCAATTTCTTTATCCATTATTTGGAGGATTTACTTGCATGTTTAGAATCATTGTTGTGTTGCAAGGTCCAGTTTCATTTGCATGTCAGTCTTCTGACAGATGGTGTCACATAATCCTTAAGCACCCTCTAACACAATAAAGCATTCATAGCGTTAATGATGGTGAGCTTCTCAGGCCCTGATACACCAAAGCAACCCCAAACCATAAGATTTGTACCATCATGTTTTACATTTGGTATCAGGTTCTTCTGTTCAAATATTGCTTTTGATTTTCGTCAAATATGTCTCCTGGTACTTTTTCTCATCTGTTTTGAACACCTTCTTCCAGAAGTCCTGCTCCTTTTGTTTATGAGCGAACTGTAATCTAGCCCTGATACTCTTTCTGGGCAGCAAGGGTTTCCTCCTGGCACATCTCTGTTGTAAATCTAATTTGTACAGACCCTTTCTAATTCCCTTTGAGATCAGGTGTGGCAAGAGCTACTTGTAAGGTACCTTGATGATGTTTTGAGTTTCTTATGAGATTTCTTACAATACCTTGCATTCTGTTCTCGGGCTGTCCTTGCTGGCCAGGACAGGTTGGCAGTTATCTGAAATGTTCTCCACTTGTATGTGATCTTCTGGACAGTAGAGTAGTTTATTTTCAGATGTTTGGAATTCTTTTTAAATCCCTTCCTAGAGTCCTAGGCATTGTGACAGTAGTGGGCACTGTAACACCTCCAAACCCGCAGACAACACATTCTGACACCAGGTAAAAGTCCAATAATTATATTTGTTACAGTAATAATGTGCACAAAGCACCTCCATCGCTCTTGAACGATAGATTCAGATTGGAGGGGATTTCCCAAACTAAAAGTTGATGCACTCTATAAAAAAAATCGACCCTCCCTTAACAAGATTGAGTAACTTATTAAGAATGAGATTTTCCCTAACAGCATTGTCTAGATTTTAATGTAACCTGTGTCCATCTGCCTTAGGGCATGCACACCCCTAGGAAAATTTTGAGATGTCAGTCATTCAGTCTGTATAGTTACATGGGTAGTGAGAAGAAACAGGAGTTCTGAAAAGAAACTTAAAAGAGCATACATAAACTTTGATCCTGAGAACTAAGTCCTGGGAGGCATCAGTGCTTCCTGTTTTACACTTTGCTACCTCAACATACTACGAACCAATTGAGAAATGCTGAATGGAAAGAGGTGTTTGATTGGGTAATAAAATATTCCAGGTAATTAGTCATCTTTTTTGATTATATCTATTTTATAGTTGATCTCTTAACAAAATACCATCTTGTTACATTGTTTACAGTTGTGAGAAGGTGAAGTAAATTACTCGGCATCATTGTATGACTAAATGTTGGCAATCAAAATGGCAGGCTTGTTATGTAGATTTACTTAAGACAGTATGTCCAGTATGAATAGCATTATAGCATGTAGATACCCATGTAGCTTTGGCTTCAGACTTTGGAAAGGGGGATTGGGAGTGGTCTCATCTGATATGCTGGATGGAAGGGCATGGTATAATGAGGTGTTAACAGTATACCCAACAGCAGGGCTGGTACATTAAATAGTGCCATGTGATCCATGGTACCTTTTTGGTGCCCATTCCGCCCAACCTCTATATATCCTTGTTAAGTATGAGATGATAGTTATTTCACATGAAAAATGTATTGCTGCACAGGCTTCACAGAACAGTGCATTCTCTGAACCTGAGGTAAAAATATTATTGGAAAAAATGTACAAAAAAAAAAAGTTTAGCTTTAAAACAACAAAACATGCAAAATAGGCATTAAAGACAATACAAACATATGATATGAAACAAAATGCAAAATTGGGCTTGACATGATTTTTTTTTAAATAATATTCCATACGTGGAAGTCAAGTTTAACAAAACTAGGTTTGAAACAAATAGACTCCCAGAGAAAGAGAGCTAGGTCAGCAGAGCAAAACTTTAATAATAGTAAAAATATGTAAGTAAATAAAAGAATAAAAATAAATAGAATAAAAAAAGAGAGGGGAGGGCTCAATATGATTTTGCAGGGCTTCGTTCAGCTAATGATCTTCTGGACCCTGACCTGTACCCATGTATAGAACTAAAACAATAATGTTACTGCAGTATTCCTACAGCTTAAAAATGCTGCCAAACGAGCACAGTTTCTAGCTAAACTAGCTAGCTAGCCAACAGTACTGATCGGGTGATGCCAAGGCTATAATTTCTCACCTTAGCCACTAGAGGGGCACACTAATATCATGGATTTATGTACTAGTCAGTATACTGTACATAGTCTAAAATAAGCACACGTATTCATCATTGCAGCTTTAGGTGATTGGGTTGTCCCAGCAATGTCAGATCTGCATTATCTGATTTGTTTGTCAGAACTTGTTTGTAAAATATTTTAATCACTGCCTCTGCCTGCCCTAACCAACACTAGCTTACCCTGCATAGTTGTTTTGTGGCACTACTGTTTGTTGGCAAATTGGCTGAAATTAAGTTTATTGCTGTCTTCAGGGAATCTGGTATATAGACTAGAAAAGAGCTATTTGATGCGTCTTTTGTTTCTTGACAGGCGGATTGACATTGAGAATCATTTTGAGGTGTGACAGTGATGTACAGGTACTTAAGAAATTTGCTTTAAAACCTAATCACCTGAAAGGGATATCATTATACCTCCAAAATTCATGTTGCCAAGTGAAAAAGCAATTAAACTAGGGCTATGAATATTTTAAGACCTTGCTGAAATAAAAACACACGAACACTGACCTTTCTGACTCTAGCTCTTAAGAAACTGAATTCAGCATGTTACACATTTAGAACAGATAAACCCAGTCCCACATTTAAGCATACTTATTAAAGGTTAAGGTAAATGCAGCCTATTTCTTACACACCAACAGGCCTAGAAACATTTTTAATCTGTGAATCATGCTGTTCAGTAACTGCATGTTAGAAAAATCTGAAAAAGCTGAGTTGGCAGGGGCTTCCCTACAATCTGCCGTTTCTTTGTAATTGAATCCACAAATTTGCAGGATCAGTGTCTCTTGACTTGGCTACCTCTAGTAAGCAGTAAGCACAAGATGTTCATCTCAGCATAAGATACCAGTGGTGGGTACGATATAATGGACACAAACAATAGTGTGTCGTACACTATTAATGTTCATGCATAAGGTGTTACATAAATTCCCAATTCAGTCAGCATGTACAAATTTAATGTTAGCAAAATAGCAAGTGGTTTGCTAAAGCTTATATTTAATGCACAATTAAAATAATAAAGCAGAAAAGGGTAAATTGTGTAGATGATGGAAAGTGGCAACATGTTGCATGTTTCTCCTCAGAGACATTTGAGATTTGTTTTTTTTACAATTCTGTAACTTTTGTTGTTTGTGTAGTCTAACATGATTATTATTTATGACCAACAAACCCTTTTAAGCAATCCTCAGTGACTTTTGGACTGTTAAATATGGAGCTGCTGCAGTCACTTATACTCGGCCAACACTGGCAGCATTGCTCAGCTAAGAATAACCAGACAACAAGAGTTAGAAAATTGTGATGAGGGGGAGGCCTCTAAGTGAGAGGAAAGCCAGCCTCCTGTGTAATGTGGAGGAGTTGGATAATACAGACCACCTTCAGACAAGAGAGAGATCATAAACTGCCCTCCGGAAACATAGCTAGCTGGCTGCTGAGACATCGGACACTGTAATACTGTCAGATGGATTTTCTGGTACCTTAGCAGGATGCCATTTTTGAATAAGTAGATTTATGTTCTGATTGTGTCTGCATCCATTAACATTGTGCACACTGAATGGTAATCAAAAAGTAGTTTTTTTTTTCTTCTTTTTTTTTTCTTTTCTTGGAAACATGATTTCTCTAACTGGAGATGATTGCAGATGATTCTGTCTTTGTGGGTCTTCCACAAGATGAGGACAGCCATGTAGGTGTTTTTAATTAGGTTATTCAATGGTGTGATTGGCTTAGAAATATTTAGCTGTAAAAAGGAACAAAGTATGTGGTTGTAAATCATAGGTGCTCCCCTTCTTCCACTGTCTCAGCATCAATTAAATGGGAGACTGTGGACAGTGTGGTACACTACACATATCTAGGGACAATCATTGATGATAACGTGCTAAAGTTTGATCTTAAAACAGAATGATATTTGTAAGAAGGGACAGGCATGACTTTTCTTTCTTAGGAAACTCAATTGTTTGAAAGTGGACAAAACCTGAGTGGCAGTTTTTTTTTATAAATCCTTTATTGACTCTGTTGTTATGTTTATTTTTATATGTCAGTTTAGCAATCTCAGGATTAAGAATATTTACACCATTGTAGAAATTAGCAGTAAAATGTTTAGTTTGCAGCAGACCTCTGTCACTGAGCTGTGTCACCAACAGATTAGAAAGACGGCCAAGTGAATTCCATCAGACAGTAGCCATCCTTCTATTTTTAAAGTTCAGTTCTTTCCATTAGGCTGTAAATTTATGTTCATGTGGAGGGATTTTTGGGTGGGTTTGTGAAGATCAACAGATTTAAGAAGTATTTTATTCATAGAGCTGTTCGCATTTTGGATTACAGTATGTTATGTGTAGGGATGCTGCTAAATTCTCACTTATTTGTGTCCTGTTAAAGAAGTTTTTTATTTTGTTTTGTTTTTTTTATCTTTGTACAAATCTTGTATGTTTGTACCGATGAGAACGCTGGTTGTCAGATGTTGCGTCTTGGCTTATTTTTGTGTATTTTTGTATCAGTGCCTTATGTCTTGTACTTTCTTGCACAGACATACTTGCCTCTGCAATAATAAAGCCTACCTTACCCCCTTACCTTTTTGCAGCCTGCCTTTCCATGTTGGGTCCTTCTCGGGGCTTGTCAGCTGTGATTTCTGTGTTTCATTGACAAAGACCTCTCTCAGCTGTGTGCAGTGTTTTTGTCTTTTGTTGAGTTTATTGAGCCTTAAGTAGCTCAAATAGCAGGAATAAAGATGTTAAAGGTTTTATCCACGCTGAAAGGAAAGAGTTGTGCAACTGTAAAAGAAAAGGCAGGTAACATATATAGGAGGGGATAAAGGGAACAAAACCAGGACAAATGAAAAGAAAAATAAAACAAGAACTGGTGTGAAGAAGCTGCCATTGGAGAAGATGATGAAAGGTAAGACTAAAAAGTTAGCTAGTCATTAGAATCTGGAGAAATGTGTGATCTCAGGCTTAGAATGAGCTTAGCTCCTTTTGATTTATTTGTGAACAGTATCTCTGAAGACCAGTGAAAGAACACAGCAAGAGAGATCAGTGTGGCTATGATCAAGGGGTGTGAGGTGATCTACAGTAGGATTTGTATGGTCTTTGATCTTAACAGCACAAATGTCCTCCCTGAAACAACCTGCTAGTGGTCACCCTGTTTCACCCTCCCTTGATCTCTGTGGTGACTTATTTACTAGTGACAAAGGGACTCCTCTTACAGCTGCAAGTGCCTGGTGGTTAATGTGGCTCTCCATTGTGAAGTGAGCTGTGGACAAGAAGTTTGTGTAGCTAGGTGATCATTGGAAGGAAATCAAGGGAGGGTTAGGAACACCCTTGTATCTGGTAAACTCAGTATTAAACAACAGGCTTCTTGCCACTCTAAACGTCTTATTTACTGCATTTCTTGTAAGAAGCGTCCAGCCATCTAAATTGATGTAACAGGGAGATGGCCAACAGACTGTTTCAGGGAGCATGTTCGAGCCGTTATGATCAAAGACCTTACAAAACCTATTGTAGAACACTTCACATCCCTTGATAAGAGCCTCACTAATCTCTTACAGGTCTTCAAAGACACTTCTCAGAGAAAAACAGAAGATATTAAACTCATTCTCACTGTGGCATTATATATTTCTCCAGGTCTTAATGACCAATTCACTTTTTTAATCTCAATTTTCAATTTCTTTTTCAGGATTCTCTCACCTTTTCTCATTTTAACTGCCTTTGTTCCCTCCTTCCCCTTTTATATATTTGTGCTTTTCCCTTTTCCTTTACACACATGATGAATTCTGTACAGCTGTCATGTTGTGTCTTTTTTACTTTTAAGCAAGGAAATAACATTTTACTTTTTTTCTTTGCAAATGCACGCTTATTTTGCCCTTATCTAGCTCCAATACAACATTTGTTTGAATGTGATTCTAATAAAAATCTTATTTACAATTAGTCTCTTTTTAAATAGATCTTAGATTTTATTAGTTACTGAAGTCAGTACAAGTTATTCTGAAAATTCTTAGTGAAAAATCTTAACCTGCCTGGTGGTGTTACTTATGAAGTCTGACATTTTATTCCAAGTTTTTATTGTGCATTATTGTGAGGGTTTAAAGGGTGGAGATTTGGTGATGATGTTGTTGCATGTTTGACATCTAGCAGGACCTGCTTCTTATAGTGTACATGTCCTTTACTACTTTGCCATCTATATTTTTTTTGGATTGAACAGAAAAGAAATTTTTCTGCAAATGCAATGCTCTTTTGTCTATGCTTTATTTTCATTTTTGGCTTTGAGAGTAGTCCTTACAAATATCAAAAAGGTCATACTGAGAAGTAGGGTGTATTTGGTCACTGTCAGATTAATCTTTTAACTTTGCATTAGAGGGTCACTAAGTTTCATTCCACTAATAAGATAATGAAAGAAATTTCTCTTGTTTTGCTTAGTCTACATACAGTACATACTTTCCAATAAACTCTATGGAACAAATGACCTGTAAGTATTCATGTTACTGTGTTAGAAATTTCATATTATTATAACAGTAGTTTCAGTGTTTGAAGACAAACATTAAATAAGTCTTGGTTTTGCATTTTTTATTTCTTGAATTCATTGTCTGTAATTGAATTGGAAGAAATCATTCAGGTTATCCTTAAGACAAAAAAAGGGAAAGAAAAGAATCCCTTCTAGTGTTCCTGCCAGAAGAAAACCTGTGCTTGAAAATTGTAGCAGAGTGCGTGAAAATGATGGTGGTAAACGCAAGAGAGATCACACTCTGAAACTACATAAACTAATTGAAGCTTTCATTTTCTTTGGGTGTTAAACTTCGGGCTTTTCCGGGATAGATTGTTTTTCAGGTATAGACAATGCAGCTTTTAGACCAAACTAGTTATAGTTCGCACCCTGCCATTCTTGACGAAATGATAGCAAACGTGGCCTTGTTTCCAAGGCACTTGGTCCCCCTCCATTAGGCAGAAAGTGAAGTCCTCACCACGTAAAATAAATAAATTACATAAGACATATTTATTCCCTCTTTCAAAATGTGTAAGCAGTTGAACAGCTGTGTGTTTGCTATGGCTGTCACTATGAACAATTATAATAATAAAGGTTGCTGTTTTCTGGAACACATTTGCACTCTTCATGTAAATTGACAAAGATGCCCTCAGACATTTGGCAGTTATAAATTTAGTCTGTGACTGTATTTACAAAGGTGCATTCTGCTGTCCTTGACCTGCTTGTTAACACCATTTTTGATGACCTTTACAGCCACTAAAGAGCAAAATTCAGCTTAGTGGGACATGAAGAACAATTTGTGACAAGAAACCTGATGTAGCACGTTATATATATTGCTCTGACAGACAAAATGTACATTTTAAACATGAATGCAATCCTTTTATATTAAGTATGCTGCACACTGTGCAGTTTTTTTTTATACTGTACATTTATTTTTGAACACTTAGACGGCATATTATGTCTAATTAACAAAAATGTTTCCGATTGCAGTGAAAACTTGTTATTATTGATGTGCATAGGTCTTCACAATCAGGGTGGATATCTTAAAGGTGATTGCTGTAAAATGTTCCATCTTTGCTGAGATGTAAACATTCAGAAGTTCTACACAATGCAAAAAGACACAATTTTCTCATGAAAAATTGTAATTTTAAAAAAATTTAAATCAATTATGATTTTCCACAGACACACACATACAGACAACTGTACTGAAATCAACTTTTCCTGACATTTTTAACATTGTAGGATCTTAATCTGAATTTAACTCGAAAGCTAATATTTGACTCTGTCACCAAACTTCAATTTACATGGAAGTCAAAGGCTCAGGACATTCTTCCAGAAACAGGATGATGAGTTCAAATTTATACAGTGGCCTTCCCAGTCAGCATATCTCAACCGTGAGTGAGATGAGATGAAAATTACCTTTCAGAGTAGAAAACTGAAATAATTTCAATAGATCCTCCTCCTGGTAATTTGTGTGTACAATAGATGAGCTTGTCTTGATGTTTTCATTCCTTAACAAATTCTGACTATTATGTGGTTGTTTGTATGGCTAACTGGACATCAGGTAGGTGTACCTAATAAAAGGGACACTTGTGTACATGTATAGTATGTTGTCCATGACCTCAAAACAGAATTACCGGATTGAAAATTTGGATTGATGAAACGTATACGTAGAAATGAAACCGTTTGATTCAGTCATATTCTAATTAGTTTATTATTATAGTTATGCATGTCTTTTATTTTTTATTGAATAGTTGGATTGATGAAAAGTTTATATAGAAAAATACTGTGTTTGATCCTGTCATATTGTAATTGTTATAGTTATAATTGTGTGTTTATTTATTTTAGAAAATAGAGCTTATTGTCAAATAGTTTTGTCCTGCAGTATTGACCAAATACTCTTTCCCCTTTATGCAAAAAAGAGAGGAGCAAATTATATTTTTTCTTTATTTTTATTGACATATCACTTTATGTACTGTGCATTCTTTATGATGAGCAGCGTGCCCAATAGTTAATCAAGACAGATGCTGCTGGATACTGTAGGGCTATGTGGCAATTTTATTTATTTATTTTTTGCAGGGACATCTGTATTCTTGCCAGCATTGTAGGTTTAAACATGAAATTTAGGGAGATGCGTTAATTTAAAGAATTATGGTTGACAGACTAGCAAATTCTGCCTTTGATGCCAGCTGACACCTATGAATGCTGGCAGTTTTTTTTTTTTTTGGGCATCTGGTAATATGTCTACCGATGTACATTCTACATAAAATGATCAAATGTTATGGCTAAGATTGTAAAATAAAGCTACTTAAAATGTAAAATCACAACCATTCATCTTTATAATGAAGGAAAAAGCCAGGAGTGTTTTACAATAACAGTTAAACAGATATTTAGCCCTTGCCTTCAGATTGTAGGTTTTAATAAAAGTCTATTACTTTCTGATGGCTAGTTTTTTCTATTTTCCAAGATATCTACAGCTGGACCACTTTTTAAAATTTTAATTAGTTTTATTAAGTTTGGCTCAAATGTTTTCACATGTGGTGTAGACCACTGTTCATGTCTGAAAAGATTTAGGGTATGGGTAGTATTTCCTTTCTGTGACCTTCACACTTACTGTGTAGGCTGCTGGATGCTAACCCACACATTTGTTGGTTTGATGACTGTTATCCTGTTACGCCTTGTGAAAGATGCCATAAACAAATCCTGTTAATTGACTTTGGATATTAGCTAACTTAGAATCGTCTGTGAACCTGCAAATCATAAACCAAGAATGATAGAGGGAATGCATTGATGATAATTGCCACTTATCCCCTAAAAGTATAGTAAGGAATAATTAACTATGAAAAGGAATAAAATCATGTCCGTTAAAGTGAGAATAAAAAAAAGTACATCACAAGCTTGCCAGATTATAAGTTTGTTTTGATAAAAGAGGGAATATTATGGTTGAAGAGCAGAGAAGTATGGGACAATGGCTTAATGGTGGGTCGGGGGAGCCAACAAAAGCTGTCAATTTATATAAAAATTAGGTTTGAATTTTTTATGTTAAAAATAAGTAAATATTCAAGAATATTTGGATGTAAGTTAAGAGTTCGAAGTGCTACTACATGCATGTTTGTACTTAACGTGCCTTTGTATGTTTCAACTTCGTCATTTATTAAAATTTTTGCTTTTTTTCTTACAGTGCTTATGACTCACAATAGCAGGATTTTCAGTGTGTGAAGTTGACATGATCAAAGAGAAAAGTGGCACATGACGCTTCACATGCCTGTATTGCATATGTCAGACTCAGACAAAATCGCACTTGATTATTTAAAAACATTGAATGCAGACGTTACTTTAGTCCTCTGCATGGTTGCCCTATCTTCCAGTCCTCCATTCCGCTTTGTGTCTGTCTGGTCCTTGGGTACAAAAGATGTGAAGTCAGTACCCATCAGGATTTTTTTTTTTTTTTTTTTATAAGTCAAGGCACAATGAGTCTATTTGTGTTTCACAAATGGAAGTTACTTAATGTACTAAATATTGTATTGTAATGGTCTTTAAGCATTTTCTCATATTTTTTTGACAGATGCTTTAACAGCAACTTAAACAGTCTGATACTAAGTAAAACAAATAATACACAGCAAAATTAAAAAATCACAAGTAAGTGTAGGTTCTGTTCTAAAAACAGAACAAAAGGAAACAAAAAAGGTAGCTTGTGTAAAGTAATTTGTGTAGAGCAGCCCGATTTGAAAAGAGCAGGGTGCCAGTCGAGTACTGTGGTGGGATCCATTGTTCAAAGAATAGCATATAGGATTAAATTAAATTCTTTTTCCCCTTTACAAATTTAGGCAAAGTACAACACTTGCAACTTTAATACTTATTTTTCATTACACCTTTGTTTTAGGAATTATGAATCAAGCCTGCACCCTCTAAAAGACATAAGTTGAGGTAGCCAAGTATGCTTTCCTGACTCTAAAAATGCTTTTTAAAATGGCGATTTTAAAGCGCAATAATAATAAAAGGAATATCAGAAATATGGAAGTTATTTTCCATTGTGTTCAATGGGAAAGGAAACCAGCTTT
Organism: Erpetoichthys calabaricus; assembly: GCF_900747795.2. Taxonomy (NCBI): domain Eukaryota; kingdom Metazoa; phylum Chordata; class Cladistia; order Polypteriformes; family Polypteridae; genus Erpetoichthys; species Erpetoichthys calabaricus. The sequence continues at coordinate 7,808,743 of NC_041407.2, forward strand.
TGTTTACTATGATGAATGCTTAACAGTTTTAATATAAACAATTGCAAATTGTGGACCTCTGGTACCAGGAGTGAAAAAAAAACAGGCTCAGGTTCAAAATTATACTTTTGGGGCATTGGAGAAGTGTTTCAAAGTTGTTTTTAGGACACCACTAACTGAAAGAGCAGAGCAGTGTGGCAGAAAAATGATTTATAAATGACAACACAAACCAACAACTACAAATTACAAAAACTCCAATCATGGAAGTGATGTGGAAAAAACATGCAAAAATACAGAAGTATTGCAGCATATAGTGTGTCTGGAGTAACATAGTGCAAGGCAAAATAAAGGACCATTCATTTACAATCAAATGTCAGTGTTTGCGTTCTAATAAGAATTTTTTCATATAGATTTGAACTGTATTGGAATAGTGATGTTTGATGTGACAGCCCTAGTGCCAATGCATTATATAGATTACAATTAAATAATGTTATGCCAGTTGCAAGCATACAAAGTTGATGGACCTGCTTTTCTATTTCCAGCTGACCTCTCAGAGTTAACAAGTTGTCACCTGAACTAAGACACTTTGACCATAAATAAAAGAGAGTTGTGAAGTGGTAAATGCTGTAAGTCGTTAACCAGAAGGCATTAAACATGATGAGCACAAGACAGGTTGTTTGAGGTTTTAATCCGTAATCTTGGACACTTTACTGAATACTATGCAGAGGTAAGAAGTGAAGCATTGTAACATGGCACATAGTGCCTTTTTGAAATCAACAGTGCCACATGTCCTAGCAACCCAGTAACACAATGCTTGGGCTGCCAAATAATAATGGGAAAGGCGTCATATAATTTAAATGTATTATTTTTATTATTATTATTATATGATGCAATTAAAATGAAACTGTAGAAGTATTTATATTTATCCCAAATTAAATTATAAATAAAAAATACATGCATAAAAATATTCGTTGGGATTTGAGCTATCAAATGATCATTAGCGGAAATGTTTTTCACACGAAAAGGTTCTAATAAAGTGTTCAATTCATAACAAAAGAGAGCTAACAAGAAAATAGAATAACAAAGAACATTGCTAAGCATCTCTTTTTATGTTTTTGTGCTTGATTTATTTGTTTGCTTGCTTATTTATCTGAAGAAAATACCTCTGTTTGGGCTCCTTTTTTGCCTCATTGATACCCCAGTTTCATCCTGCATTTCAAAAGCATGTTAGTATTTGTGATATTGCTTGCATAATACTAAATCTAAAAAGATGATCGTGGATAAACAGATTTCTTGGTGCTTTTCCTTCAGGCATGTACAATATTTCATCATAGTTTATAACTAGTGCTGGAAAAGTGTATGGCAGCAAATGCAAAACAGAATCCAGTCTTATCAGAAAAAAAATGTATCAAATATGAATAAAATTATATGTCACATTAGGATAGTGAAAAGACTAGATTAATGCATTACTGTTAAAGTAATGGCGGCACGGTGGCGCAGTGGTAGCGCTGTTGCCTCGCAGTTAGGAGACCCAGGTTCGCTTCCCGGGTCCACCCTGCGTGGAGTTTGCATGTTCTCCCCGTGTCTGCGTGGGTTTCCTCCGGGCACTCCGGTTTCCTCCCACAGTCCAAAGACATGCAGGTTAGGTGGATTGGTGATTCTAAATTGGCCCTAGTGTGTGCTTGGTGTGTGGGTGTGCTTGTGTGTGTCCTGCGGTGGGTTGGCACCCTGCCCGGGATTGGTTCCCTGCCTTGTGCCCTGTGTTGGCTGGGATTGGCTCCAGCAGACCCCCGTGACCCTGTGTTTGGATTCAGCGGGTTGGAAAATGGATGGATGGATGTTAAAGTATCTATCTATCTATCTATCTATCTATCTATCTATCTATCTATCTATCTATCTATCTATCTATCTATCTAAAGTAATTAATGTACCTGCAGTGAATGCTGCTATACAGTATATCCAGTAAGTAATGCAATCTTCAATAGGATTAAATCAACTATTGTAAGTCTTTTTTTCATAAATACAAAGGAATGAAGGCTTAGTGCCAAATGTGCTTTGTGGGTATTTGCTGATGTCTGGAAAAAGCGTGTTTGGCATTTCTGTTACATAACTTTTTGGGTCCTCGGTTAGTTTCTTGGTCGTGTTCTCTTCTCTGTGCAGTCCACGTTTAACTTTCGTCTAGCAGTTGGTGAGCCCACAAGGCATTTCCAAGTCTCCATGCATGTCTAAAGTGTGACATGTTGGTGTTTTTCAGTGTTCAGCCTACTAGAAATAGGCTATATGCACACTGTCTTCTGGATTCTGTGTCAACCAACTGCCTGACTTCTGGTGCTGATATCAAAACAGACTAGCTAAACCGTTTTCACATGATCGCTTCAAGGTGTGCCCAGACTTACAGCAAATGACATAAGTTGCAGTATTAGGCTTCAAACTATATGTTTTCAAGTTACATCCACAATTATGAAGGTAAGTTCTGGGCATATTAACATGTTTGTTTTCCAGCCAACACTAAAATAGTCATTAAACTTTATTTAGGGACAGGTGAATATGTATGCAAGCATAATATTACGAGTCTGCTCAACATCTTAACTTGTAAAAAAAAAAAAAAAAAAAAAAAAAAAAAAAATCGAATGTCTCCATCAGATCCAGCAAAACGGTGAATGCCAAACCGCTACTTCATTGTGAGGGTCTGTTTGTTTGCTAAGCTGGTGAATTGCCTGTCTGAGAGACATGTTGTCATCAGGTGCTAGGTCAACAACTGCTGGATCCAGAGCAGAACCGTAGTTGTGGTCCTTCAGGTCTTCCTCCTCACCTGGTTGTGTAATTCTCTGTTGGCCACTTTCTCTTCTACCAAACCCTTGGTCTTGAAAGTGGAATGGAGAAATTTTGTTCCACTCAAACAATGCAGGAATTGTTCCCTTCTTCAACAGTCACGCCTGTGTCTCTGATCCTGGATCACAAAAAGCCTCTTTCTTTTTTTTTTTTTCTTTCTTTTTTTTTTTAAATACTGACTACAAACTTGAGTATGGGGACTAACTTTAAAGCTCTCTCTTGGATAGCGACAATCCATTTTGATTGGATTTCCACATCGGAGAAAAATGTAAGAAAACGAAGTACCTTGTTGTACTTACTGGAAGCTCAACATAAAGGTACACAACAGTGCTCAGCTATAGAGCTGTCTGTATGCTGAAACTTAAACTTCTGTTTCTCTGACATTCTCGTCACTTAACAAAAATCCCAAGATCGTTAGCACTGCCGTGTGCATATAGCCTGTTGACCACACAAGAAGCCCTAGTGACAGGCAGCAGTCTTTTATACCATTTCAGAACTATCTTGGGGGTTTCTGTTTTCACCTTGCCACGTTTACACCAGTTTACCAACTCACAAGTCAAAAAAAAATAGATTAACAAATTTATTTTTTTGTTTCAGGCAGTAGGCCCTGCTCAGATTCTTCAGAATAATTGAATGTTTCATAATTTGTATTAAAATAAAGCAGTGAGTTCAAAGTGATCTTTTTTCATTAGTCTTTAGGTATTTTTGTTGTCTGTTTGAAGATTGTTTCAGCCATTATGTGGACTTCTATTTTTTCTGTAAACAAGACCTTAAATAGGATTTTTTTGGGTTTTTTTTTTTTTTTTTTTTTTTAAATTGTTGGCTTAAAAATTAAATTGTTGAATAAAAATTCAGACATATAGATTCGCAAAGATTCAATGAAGAACTCCAAACCAATTTTAATGTTGGTGGCAGTAGCATATTTGTAACAGCAAATAAGCTGTTATCTTTTAAGATTCTGCTTGGAAAAAAAATGCAACTAATTTGTGATCATAAAGAAGCAAAACGAGCCTATGAAATTCATATAAGATATGTGAACTGATTATTCGTTTTATGTTTTTGGTAGTCCCTCTATCCAATTTAATACAACATCACACTTGCATTTTGAATAATTTTCAGAATTGAAATTCTCATGGCTGAAACATACTACAGAGCTATGAGTTTTGTTTGCTTTAACAAAAGTTTTATTTTTATCATTCTTGATTTGACTGTATATGATGGTGATAAGCGTCATACAGGTTGGAAAATAACTTGGGAAAAACTTTTTACAGAAAGTAAAATTGGTATATTTAAGGAAGGTCTTTGACAAAGCACAGTTTTCACTATAACAATAATGACTGAGACATTACCAAATGCAGATGGCAAGTTCTTTTGTGGTTGTCGTTTTTCATCTATATACCATGCCATTGTTAAATCTATTCAATCCTCGAAAGAAGTAACAAGAAAAGTAGAAGCCAGGGAATAGAGACAAGGAGAGAGCAAGTGGGGAGGAAAAAGAAGAGAAGGAGTGACAATGGAAGGATGAGAAAGCAGATGGGGGAGCTCTGAAGATTAGGAGGACAGGAACTGGAAAATTGGTAAAAAAAAAATGTAAATTTGTTGGAATTCTGAACTGAAGGAGCAAGAGCAGAGAAGTCTGAATGAATTCTCATCTAACAGGAAACCAGTAACTGGGAAAACACAATAGCCATTGCTGACAAAGGGTGAATGAATGAAGCTAGAATGGAACAGCATGAAAGAGCAAATTAATTTGAAACTACAAAGTGGAAAAGTACATTTAAAATAGTAAGTGAAATGTGGACTAAAGAAGCAAGGGAAAAGTGGCTATTAAGAGCAGATTCATACAATACAGTAACCACAATAGCCAGATTTGGATATGTTCCCTCATGAAATGTCTAGAATGGCTTAGAAACCTAAAAGCGTGAGCTGCAAGGAAAGAAGAGCAGTTGACAAGTGACCAGCGAGAGCTGGGATAAAGTACCCAAAGAGAAAGTAGTTAAACGCATACAAGTATAAGAATGTTCAAAGCATAAGTACAATTCAGTTAAGAGGCGTAGCTAGTCCAGGTATTTTGTAGTGAGCTAAATGGAAAGGAAACTGATAGTTTTGGCTCATTGTGGTGAAACCAGTGAGCTTCATTGCAGTGTGTTGAGGTTTTCTAGAACACACGTTACCGTCTTTTCCAGTTAGCCTGGTTTACATCACTTAATGAGATGGCTCATCCAGTTTGCCTAGGACACTATGGTGTGTGTATGTCTGTCTGTCTGTCTGTCTACTATAACTAGTGTCTGCCTTATATTTAGTAGGCGGTAAAGATGTTTTGTTCATTTATGGATGTTGTGCACTGTTTGTATTGCCTTGGATATAAATGGAATGGATGTACCTGTAAAACCCAATAAATGAGAACAAGAGGAATATGTTTTTTCTCCTCTAATGTCCTGCTTTATCCTAACATCAAATTATTGCAGGCTATAAATTTGCACAGGCTGCAGTTCTTTGAGTTATACTTATTGTTCTAATAATCATTTGTGACTATGACTGTTGATTGTTGACATCATGTTGCTTAAATGTTTCTGTAATTTGCTTAAATCAGCATCCTTTGTTGCAGTTAAATATTAAATAGTTTTCAAGTGCAACACTGTGACTTATCCATCTATGTGATTCTACCATCTATTTAGGAAAGAAATTATTTTGAGAGAGTAGAATGATTGGCGCAGTGGTAATACTCCTGCTTTGCAGTGGAGACCAGGTTTCATGCCCCCCCATGCTTTCTGCGTGAAGTTTGCATGTTCTTAGCATGTCTGCATTGGTCTCCCTCCCACAGTCCAAAGGTATGCAGGTTAGGTGAGTTGGCGATGCTGAATTGGCCCAAGTGTGTGTGTTTGTCCTGTAATGGACTGGCATTTTGTCCAGGGATTGTTCCTTCTTTGTGCTCTATACTTGATGGGATAGGCTCCAAAAGAGTGTAAAGTGGGTGTGGAAAATGAGTGCATGGATTACTTTGAACTATGCACCCCCCCCCCCCCCCTTCTAACCATAAATAATACACATCTGCAAAGGATATACTTACCTGTTAAGTGCTCTTGTAAGAATACATTTACAACACTTTGTACAGTTTTAGTCTTCTTGTTTACATTTACATTTATTTGCTTGACAGATGGTTTTATCCAATGCATATATATATAATATAAAATGTGTGTGTGTGTGTACAGTATATATATTCTCTGACGCTACTAAGAAAGAATATTCTGTTTTGACGCACACAACAGGCCCATGATCATTTCATTAACATTAACTTTCTTTCTTCACATAAGCACCATGCTGTCGTTCCTTTCTTTTCTGCACTTGACAAGCCAGAATTGGTAATGTTTGCCTACTTAACCTTTCTTCAATTAGTTCTCCTAATGTTATGCTTAAATGTTTCTCCTTTGACTTGTAGTCATTTAAATACCTCTAATATTGGCGCACTAGCATGCGGTAGGATCCATTATGTATTCCAGGCCAACAAAGCAATGAAATCAGCCTAATCCATGTTGCTTGTGACTGCTGGTTAAAGTGATAAAAGGTCTTGTGAGCCTTTTATTGAGCTTGAAGCCATTGCCCAAGTCCTGTTTCCTCCACCTCTGCAGCCTTCATCTAGCTGACAAATAAATGAGTTATAACATTACATGCTGGGCCACTTTTAGTTCTACTTTTCTTTTTTTTTTTGTTGTTGCTCTCACTATATGGTTTCAGAAGTATATAGTGAAATGAACTAGGCTTGCTTTGTTAGAATAATGACTGAGCAGTTGGTATTATTTTGCATATTTGATATTTGACTTCAATAAGTACCTAAGTGACATGGTTTTACTAATTAATTTTTTTTTTTTTTTTTTTTTTTTTTTTTTTTTTTTTTTACAAAAATAGATTTTCCCTGTGACTCAGAATTATGAAAAGTCCTTTACTTGGTAACATCAGTTGCAGAAAAGAAATTGAATGGGCCATAGTAAATGTGCCAGATTTGTTTCCTTATTTAATTATGCGTTTTCCATTACAGAGTCGCCAGAATGTAGAACCTATCCCAGCAAAAGCCAGGAGCCACCTTTGCCTAGGACATCAGTCCATCGCAGGCCCCACTAGGCTCCTCAATTAATCTAATCTGGCATACTTGCAAATTCTACATAGACAATAAGCAGCCAAAGAATTGCATCATGATCACTAGACGTGCAAACAAAGTCTTTGCACACCAGTATTGATTCCCAGGTAATGTACCCAAGCCTGCACAAAATCTTATGAAGCAACCACCACTGTTTTAAAAAAAAAAAAGGGGGGGGGGGGGTTTTCTATATTTTATTAATTTTCATTGTAATCATTCCATACAAACAGATCAATTTATAACCCAACAAATTCGAAGACTAATCAAACCCCACCCCTGAGAAGGAGAGCTTAGCTAAAGGAAAATTGCTTAAGGCTTTTTAATAAGGCAACATTAAACAAAAGAAAGGGAGAAGTAAATATCTATATAAATAAGAGATGGAGAAGGGAGTTAAATGCGGTAATAGTTATTTCTCTTATTCTAAAATAATATTGATTAAATCCTGCCATGTTTTGAAAAAATTTTGTACAGATCCTCTAACTGAAAATTTGATTTTTTCCAATTTCAAATAATATAAAACATCGGTTTCCCACCGACTTATAAGAGGAGAATTAGGATTCTTCCAATTTAACAAAATAAGTCTGCGTGCCAAAAGTGTAGTGAATGCAATCACCGTTTGCTTGTCCTTCTCCAATTCAAGTCCATCTTGAACACAGCTGTTAATGGGTTAGGAGGGATTGTGACACCAAGGCTTTCTGAGAGGCACTTAAAAAATTTTTGTCCAAAATGATGTTAGTTTGGTGCAGGCCCAAAACATGTGACCCAGTGAGGCAGGAGCTTGGTTGCAGCGTTCGCAGGTTGGATCCTGCCCTGGAAACATTTTGGACAGTTTTAAGCGAGACAGATGGGCTTGATATATAATTTTTAGTTGAATAATTCTATGCTTTGCGCATATAGAACTCGAGTGAATTCTCTGCTTTGCTACCTTCCACTCCTTTTCTGATATATTAAGAGATCTTCTTCCCAATGTCCTCTTGGATCTTTGAAAGGTAGGGACTCTTAAGATTTTATATATTGCGGGAATAGTGTTTATTTCCTTGAAATTGAGCAGTATTTTTTCCAGCATTGTGGAGGGTGCAAGGTGGGGGAAATCAGGCAATTTCTGTTTAACAAAATTTCTAATTTGAAGATAGTAAAAGAAATGTGTAGCTGGGAGGTTGAATTTTGAACGTAATTGTTCAAAAGATGTAAATATGTTGTCTATATAAAGATCTCTGAGCATTTTAATCCCAAAACTTTTCCAGGTATTAAAAACTGGATATACTTGCGAAGGTTGAAAGAGGTGGTTCTCTTGCAGAGATGCCACTGATAAAAGATTTTCCATCTTAAAATGCTTTCTAATTTGGTTCCATATTCTGAGTGAGTAAAGCACAATTGGGTTATTAGTATATTTACGATAACTTTCATTTATTGGAGAGCAGAGCAGGGAATATAAAGAAGTACTACAGGATTTTACTTCTATTGCGGACCAAGCCTGTGTATGTTCATTTATTTGTGTCCAGGTTTTTATGGCTTGTATGTTTGCTGCCCAGTAATAAAACTGAAAATTAGGTAAAGCCATGCCACCTTCTGCCTGAGGTCTTTGTAGGGTCGATTTTCGGATACGTGGGTGTTTGGAGTTCCAAATGAATGAGGTTATTGTTGAATCTAACTGTTTAAAAAACGATTTATTGATATATATTGGAATGTTTTGAAATAAAAAGAGAAGTTTAGGAAGGATATTCATCTTAACAATGTTAAAAACACTAGTTTTAAAAGTTTCCATCACTTTACTGGTTATGCAGTTTTTGGGCAGTTTTTGGACACAATGCATTATTTGGAACTACAGTTTTTTTCACTATGTAATGGTTGTCATGGATTTGTGTGGGTGTCACTTTCATTTTGCACCTTTCCCTAGTCCTGGAATTTAAGGTGGCCTGGGATATTGACTTTTTTCTTAGGCTTCAGGGATTCTAGTGTTAATGGTGGAATGGCTGAATGTGCAAGGCCAGCCAATGGGTCATGGGGAAGGGAGCACCTGGCTCAGAGGGCTAAATAAACTGTCAGGGGAGGATCCGACCATGTGCAGATCGGTGGTGGGAGAAAGGTGAAGGAAGAGAAGAGAGCACCAGACCCAAAGGAGAAACAAACGCCACAATAAAGGCAAGAGGGAAAGCTACTCAACTCGCTGGGAAAAGTCAGGTGAATCCGGGTTAATATCTGCAAGAATCATTTTCCTTTTCTTATGAATGAGGTGAAGTCATTCGGGAGAGGACTTGACAGGGCAGCATAAGGGACTGTGTAAGATTAAGTTTCTCGGAACAGGAGGTATAGCTCAGCGCATCCTTCGCCTTAGCAGACTCTAGATGATCATGCCTAACAGTGAATATTTAAAGGATTTTGGTTTTGGAAGTGTGTCCAGATCTTCCTGAATTGTTTGTGTTGCCCCCTCGGTGTCTGCCATCCCTCCAGTTTTTAGCATCATGGTGTCAGTCAGCCTGTTTACCAATTGCAAGGCAAGTCTGCAACAGCCAAATGACTAGCATTGTGATCTCATTTTGCTGTATATGAGTGCTAATCTAGTGGTAACTTACTACTGTATGCAACTTTAAAACCATTTCAGGTCATAATGCAGCAAACAATTTATTTCATCTTATATGGGCATCAGTCATTTTCGTTCTAAGGCACAACACTTCAAATTACAATTATCTGGTAGAAAGAAGAAGAATGACAGCCCTGGCACCCATTATACAGAACCTGCTGGTACTCACAAACCTCTGGGGGGGGGTTTGTGATTTTTGGGAGAATGACATAGCAAAGACAAAAAGAAGAGTGGTGACATCTGCTGAGTATGATGACAATTTCTGAAGTTAACTATGTGATAGGAGGAAGAAGAAAGAGAGCCCCAGCATCAACTGCACACAGCCTTGCTAGTATTTATGAATTAATGGGGCTGGAACAATGATCTTGGTAGCATCGGAGATCCTTGTGTTTTCTAATTGTACTTTACGATGTAAAGGTTATTTGTTTATTGTGATGTTTAAGGATGATAATTATATTCAGAATTCTTATAGACCTTAAAGTCAACTAAACCTGCCAATTCACTCCAAGCATGTTATAATGGAAAAAGACAAATGGAGGAAAAGCTTCCATCTCCCCACATGAATATTACTGGTGCACTGATGTGAGCAGTCTGTAACTGGGAAAATCTTTGAAAGGAAAGTGTTACAACTGACTGGTAGAATCAAGTTGCGTTCTGTTTCTTAAGTTTTTAGTTCCTAAAACAGACAGAATTGGTAACTATTGAGTGAATTTGCTTTAGAGTATGTGGCAACTGAGAGCAGTGCAAGGGTTTGCCTTGTAGTTTTGAATGCTTCTACTCTCTGTGTATGCATCATTTTTAGTCTTCATTGACCTAAAAACACTCCTTGTTTTAATGTTTCCCTTCTACATATAGGCTTTGCAGAATACAGAATACATTTTTGATGTTTTTCATCAGCTCCAGGGTGCACATGCTGGTTTTGGAAATCAAAAACCTTATAAGCTGTGTCAGCATGGTGAGCAAATGGAGGAAACTTAAAATTAGGCAATAATCTTACATGTAGTAAAAGGGTTGATTAGAGAAAAGACTCGGCATATGGATTGAGCCGTCCCTTCCAGGGTGTTCTTTATTACTTATTTTATACAGGGCTGCTGTAGCAGCTGTGACACCCTTAAACAGCCAGCCTCCACAGTAACATATCTCAAAAAAATCATTTAAAAAATGGAATAGTAAATGGAATCTGTGTTATGATAGCTTGGCCTGTAGAATTAAGAGATGTATTAGAAGCCAGAGTCCATGGACTACGGAAGGTAAACTGTACTATTTTATCGTCAGCAGCAGCAAGTCCTGCCTGTTTTCATACAGTAAAATTAACGTTTTTGTCATTTAATATATAGTACATACATAAGGGCTTTGGTCAATGTTACAAAAGATACTATAGAAATCCCTGGGTGTTTCCAAATACTTGTTTCCCTAGCTTTCAGAAAGAGTCATGCTTACAGTTCCACTGGTTTAAATTGCAGATACAGTACACATTGCAAAAACATGTAATAGAGTGTTCTACCTGTCTGCTTATTGCAAACTCAAAATATCTAGCACCTCAAATCAGGCAGAAAAGGTCAAAATACCTGAACATTAGGAAAAAAAACGGTAATTAGCTTGACTTTTCATTATGATATAAATTTTTGAAAGACAAGGTGTAAAAGGCACAAGAAAGTAGCACAACATCAGTACAAGATGATGTATGATATATGACAGGATCACAGGTGAGTGTCATGTATGGATTGAGGCCATAGCTCTTCAGCTATGTCCAGATGGCAGGGTTTGGAGAAAAGGTCCAAATGGCTCCTTAAATTTCAGTAGGAGGGCACTAATGTGCTAACTATTTTGATAGACAGAAAGACAGCAAGCAGCAAAATGTTGAGGTTGTACTTTTATATATATATATAAAAAAAAAAAAAGTTAGCCTTATTTGAAAAATTGAGTCCAAAAAATGATTAAAGTACTCTGGATGAGCCATCTTCTCTCCTTTTCTATTTTTAACCAGAATATTCTATCAATTTCTTGCTTATATGAAAGAATTTGCACTTGTCATTTAGTTCCGTCTTTTTTGTTTAGTTTCTTTCTTGATGCTTTTAGGTCATATGCTGTTGAATATTACTAGTGCAAGTTGAAATATTCTTACAGTAATACGTGTGGCTAAATGTATGCTAAATATATGTGTAAATATATTGTAATTAAAAATCACAGTTAAATCTGCATTACCATTTAAAACATAAAGTGACAAAGTGATTATTGATTCTTCATTCACTGAGGTAATTATTAGTACCACTATACTGGGCAGGGTCTCCTTTTCATGGCATGTGTTCCACAAGCTATACGACTGTTGACACAAGGCAGGTTGGGTGCATGGATTCATTCCGTTGGAGCCAAATTCTGATCCTGCCATCCGTGTGCCTTACCTGAAATTGAGATTCATCGGATCAGGCTATATTTTTCAGTCTTCATCTGTCCTGTTTTGTTGAGGCTGTCCCCATTGCAGCCTCAGCTTTCTGTTCTTGGCTGACAGGACTGGGACCCGGCATAGTCTTCTGCTGCTGTAGCCCATCTGCCCCAAGGTTCGACATGTTGTGCATTCTGAGATGCATTTTTCCTCACCACAGTTGTACAGAGTGGTTATTTTGCTTTTATCTAGGGTTGACCCTGGTTCCTGTAACCTTGGGTAAAGTGAAGGCAATTTCAGCTAATCATCTATTTTATATTGTACTGCTTTTCATAACAATAGCCACAAGTAAGCATGTTTAAATTCAACAACGGTTGTCTGTCATCAGCCACAATTTAAACAGTTCTCTTCAGAGCTAGTAATGTCATGTACTCATACTCAGGCTCTCGAAAGAGAGAAACAAAGAAACAATCTAGTTGCATCCCTGTAATTATTATTATTAGTAGTAATGTTATTAGTTTTATTAATGTGAAATTGCTGAATGCTGTCTATACAATGTAACTAATTGTTTCTGTCATGTTCAATGTGCAGCTTAGCCGTGACACAATCTCGGTGGTCCGCATGACTTAAAACCCGCTTGAATGAACCATGCAGTTGTGTTGCAGCCTTGCAGCGCACAGCTGTTGTTCAATATTTAACAACTGTAGTGCCACACTTCTACAGCAAAACATTAAGACATTCTGCTAGAGGGGGTAATATTTATTGCCAGTGGGCGATTCTGCATTAAAAACACCAGTGTCCTGGCACTCTTCCATCCACTCAAGCTACAGCAGCCATTTCCCTTGCACCTGTTCTTCATGCAAGATTCATTTATTTATTTGTTTTTGAGATGTTAATCGAAATTTTCTGGCACAGATTAGCAACGCTCCTCTTGAGGATGTTTTGGTGCTGTGGCGTAGGAATAGTTAGAGGAATAGGAGGAGAAAATGGACATTGTGCCAGAAGTAGAAGGATTAGTATTTAGCCATACAGTAGCTGACAGAAGCACTTTCAGCTCCGTGAAACTTGTACCTTTTTGTTTTTTCTTCAAAAGGTCTCCCTCCCACATAATAAGAACACTGCTGTGTTCCCATATGACTCTGCATCTTGTTAGTTATTGTGTCATCGATCAAGGCTGCTTCCTTCCCTGCCTTCACCTCGCAGTAAGCTTTGTGCAGGGCATGTGGGCTTTGGTGCACCTGTCCTGCCTGCTGCTATCTTTGTGTGATGCTCTCCCCGTTCTGACATTACACGGCCGTTGGCCTGCTTAAGTAGGCAGCCAAAGAGAATTTGGTCCAATGGTCATTCTCCATTAAAATTGTCAGTTAAATATATATTACAATTTTTATTTTTTCTTGAAATAATTGTTGGATAGATGGTCGTGGGTGATGAAAGCCAGGTTTTGAGACCCTTTCACAGTAGTACAAGAGCTACAGTGCCAGCCTTTTCCTTAAGGTATTAAGCCAGATTGTGTGTGCTACATAACATTGTTTTACTCACCATGCTACCCACATTCTCTCACTCTTTGGATTTTTAGTGCATAGGACCCTATTGTGTAGGTGAATTTTGTTAATCAAAATCACTGTTGTTTTTTTGAGGAAGAAAGTGTTCAACTTCAAGAATGCAATGGCAAGGTCATGCTTTTTTACAGATATTGTGCTAAAATAATTGTTTTAAGACAGTGGTCCTGAGCCTTTTTGGCCTTAGAACAGTGGTCCCCAACCTTTTTGACAGCAAGGACCATTTTATTAGATGCAAATTTTTCCACGGACTGGTGGGAGGAGGATGGGGGTTTGGGGGTTTGCAGTTTTGTACACAATTTACATTACATTTCTATTATTATTAAGTTATTAAGCAGTTCGCATACGTTTGCAACCCGAGATTTTTCTTCTTTCTTTACATATAACAAAGACATATGCTTTGCATTTGCCATTCCAACAGATTGCACATCACAAACATTAATACTGCTATCTTTTTCTCGCGTCTGCCGTTTCTATAGGAGGTTGACAATGAGTTAAATTCCAATGGATGTTTTTCAAATGTTGACGAGCAATAAGCAAAAGGTATCACTGAAAACAAAAACAGCAAAAAAAAAAAAAAACTACAAGGAAAGTTCGAAGAAAGAGATGTTTTTTTTTTTTTTTACAATGTTTCTGTTTGGGGATCTTTGTGCAAACGTGCACAACTGAGCTGCGACCACAGATCTAACTGCTCTGTGGATGATTCATTCAAGCATTTCAAAGTCACTTCGTTGTAATGAAAGTATCTGCTGAATGTACTTCGTAGTAACGCGATTTCTATAGACTCGTGTCATATGGGGAAACTGTCCGGACCATAAAAATACATTGTTGTAATACTCTCTCACCTCGGCCTCTCTCCTCTCTCTGCGCCGCTGCAAAGCCCCGCCTGCCAAGCGTTCTGAAAAGTCTGAGTGAGTCTCCGTTGCCTTAGAACAGTTTTTATATTTTGTGTTCCATGATGGCCCTTTATTACCAGCCATTTTAATGTAAACTAGCCAGTATTTTCCCCCGAATGCCACACATTACCAAATCAAAGTAAATATATATTCAACTTTTAAATAGTGTACATAATAGATTAGGTATATATAATTTAAATCCAATAATAACTTGATACTAGTATTGTAATACTGAATCAATACTGAATCAAATTTAGCATCTGTTTGTCTTTTTAATGGTTAACCTGGACTTGTCTAATTTTCACAGTCTGGTTTTTACTGATTTTTGTCTGTTGAGTGCAGAAATGTTTGAGTTTGCAGGTGTCTGACTCATCTAGAATTTTACTGTAGATATCTATTGCACAAAGCAAGATGAACTGTTCTGAAATTGTGTGTGTTGTCTTATATTTGGCAATTCGATGTGCAATGAGATGATACGCTGAGAGCCTGCTGGCTTGTTGTACAGACATGCTAGAATGTTTTTTGAGAAGCCTGAAGATTTTTATTTTTTAAGTAGAAATGCTTTGTTTCCAGGTGTCTTTAGAGCTGAAGGCTTTATGCTTTCTTTTGATAGTACCACACCACAGATAACACATAACAGCCATTGCTCGTCACGCTTTGTGGTAAATCTATACCTCAGAAAATCTGGTTTGTATGTTCATTTAACATTCCTGTTTGGTTCAGGTGTTTGGGATGAATTTGAAGAGTTTGGCAGTAGATGATACTTTGAGACATTTGAGGAACTTATCCATGTTTGTTGGCTATCTAAATGAAGTGTGCAATGTTAAAGAGGTTGTCATCTACTCTTAACTTATGTCAGCCGTTTCAAGTAACTCCATATAACTTGGGTGCAAGTCTGTAGTCTGTAGCTCCCTAAAACGTTAAAGTGATCACTGCATTTTTTTTAAACTTTGGTTGAGATCCCACCTAGGGTGCCCAGTGGCCCACATTAGGGAAATACTGCTTTAAAATATTTAAATAAACTTCATCATTATGGTGTGCCCAATATGCAACTAATGGCCCACAGACAAGAATTCACCCTTTAAGGTGTGACATTCTATTGCAAAGCACGCACATTGCCACATTAACAGTTTAAAGATACCAGTCAACCTGATTGGATGTGTGTGGATTGTGCAAGTCCCTGGGAGTAATCAGTCCAAAATAGGAGTGAACACTCATTCAGTGTAAACATTGTACTGAGTTAATGAAAAAGTATACTGATTACCGATAATAAAAGCAAGAAGTGTCCATACCCTAACTACCTTGGCTGTAAAATAAGTTGGAGTTGCAGATACACTCTGTACCAACATGCAAGTAAAAAATTTTATTTTATAAATGGCAATACTACTACTACTACTACTACTACTACCAGCAGCAACAGTACCAAACAGTTCCATCTTTTAAATTGCTTCTACGTTTTCACTACTAGCTGAAGTATGGAAGACATTATACGTATGTGTTTAGACCAAAACAGAAAGTGTAGAGTTTTATGTATTGCGAAAAAGAAACTGGAATACTTGAGACAAAATTGTATCCCATGTCACTAAAATTCGTCCTACTAATATCCCAACAGGAATATTAGTTGATGCTTGCCGCTACCCTAAAATCTGTTATGAAATCTCAAAAGTTAATTTTATAGGTGTCAAGATGAGCATCATTTTTAGCACTAGTGGTTGCTACAATTATTACCCATCTGCTCATTTTCCTTCTATAGGGTACACAAGTAGCCCAGCCAATTGGTTGATAATCCAAAGTAATAGAATGAAAGAATATTTTCACTGTAGTGTGGCTTTTGTTTACTTATTTGTAACTTTTACAGTTATTATTTTAGTTATTAAATATAATTAAAAATATGCTAAAGTATAAAAAAATGTACTATTTCTGTTTTGTTTTTTTTTGTGCACCATCATGTGGTGTCGGTTGCTACGGAAAGTACCTCAGAAAATACCATAATTAATGTAATCATTGTGATATAAGAGGCAGTGTATCGAGCATGCCTTTTTGCAGATTTCCTCAAAAAAGAACATTTTTAATTGTGTGTGTTTAGTGCTTGTGCTTTAGTTTCCTTGGTTTCTGATTCTTGCCGTTGTATCCTTACTATATTTTGGTAGCGGTGAGCAACAGGACAGATTGCTGGCTTTGGCATTTTCTTTAGTTTGCAATTAGTCTCCTGGGGCCTCATGTATAAACGGTGCGTGTGTACAAACGTTTCTACGCTCAAATCGCAATGTATAAAACCTAAACTTGGCGTAAAGCCACGCACATTTCCACGGTACCTCATACCCTGGCATACGCAATTTCTCCGCTCGGTTTTGCAGACTGGCGGCACACAGCATCAAAGCAGTGCTACTGTTCCTGTGTGGTTACCCTTTCTTTCATAGACCCACATTCCTGACGCAGCTTTATAAATACACTGAATTAACTGCATATTGTTTATTAGTGTAATGCATCTGATTGTAATTAACCTGTAGCAATATAATGGTCCAGGGAATAGCCATAGTATTCCAAATACCATAACTGCTTTAGCGTTGTTATGCTCACTGCATCTTCTTCTTCTTTCAGCTGCTCCCGTTAAGGGTTGCCACAGCAGATCATCTTTTTCCATATTACTCTCACTGCACCACTCGGAGTATTTTTATCACTGTATCTGAATATTGATTCACAGCAGCAGTTGATCGGAAAGAGAATTATTGGTATACAGTTTCAAGCACACACTACCTCAGCCACGGCAAAACGCGTCAAAGCCTTTCCTGTACGGACCTCGCGTTTCAGAAACAGTTTCATCCCAAGAACTGTAAACGCACTCAACCAGTCCATCAAGTGCTCCTTGTAGAACTGTTTGTACTTATAAGTACAATTACCCCACTGTAAACTTGCACTACAGTTATAATATTGCACAACCTGCGCCAGTTTATAAAGCGCGTATGATGGTGATATCATTTTTAAGATGAAATACAGCAAAATATGTTGCTTATAGTGTACAGATAAAACTTTAACTTCATTTAAATAATCTGTATTGTTAATAATTAAACATGTGAGGACACGGTGCCGCAGCGCTAGCTAGTTCACGGATAGCTCCTGCCTTGCGCTGTATTATTGCTGGTGCTGACACGACACTGGAAGGATAGACGGATAGAATAATTAAACATGTACTACGAAGATATTTCAATGTTCCTTAAAAGTTTTGAAGAATCATCGTTCTAAGCTTACAGATAGCTTAACGTCTATTACAAAGCTGATTGTGTGATGATTGGGTATTTGGAGAAAGAAAAGTAAGGACAGGAATTGGAGGTTAGTATGTTTGAAAGAGACAGTACTTCTGTAATTATTTCATCGAAGGTCGCACATGGCACAGCAAGCCTCTTGCGTGAGATATGAGCAATCACTGCGCCACCATGTTCCCATGGTTAATAACATGCTTTCATTCCTATCATCATGAAAAAGATACCACGTATACATCTCAGTATTTGAGTACTTGAGAAACTAGTAAAATAAACGATTTTAACACATGGCGCAGCAAGCCTCTTGCGTGAGATATGAGCAATCACTGCGCCACCATGTTCCCATGGTTAATAACATGCTTTCATTCCTATCATCATGAAAAAGATACCACATATACATCTCAGTATTTGAGTACTTGAGAAACTAGTAAAATAAACGATTTTAAGATGAAGTTTATGATGTTCTACTTTACTGACAAAATAAACTACGTGATTAAAGTGGAAATTTCGAGATTAAAGTTAACATTTCGTGCTTTTTTCCCCACTGTGTGCCTATTTTTTTTTCTCTGTACCCTAATAAGCTTTCATATGACACTCGGACGGTCCGCTACAAGTTGCCTTTTCATGCCGACTTTGATATGTGACAACTTCTTTTTTTATTTCGGGCACTGTGCGACTTTGTGAACTTGAGCTTTCGAGTTTCTCCGACACTATGTCACTCGATCAGCTTTCTTTTGTTGATTATACCACTGTTTAAACCAACAAATAGTACGTTTTTCCTTTGCCTCCACTTGGTATTTGCTGAAATTCTTATATTTTACCCCGTGCTTTTCCATTTGTCATTTCACAGAAGGCTATTTATATCGATTTGCATAATTCTGGGAGGAGTTGGGGCAGGACAGAAGGCGCGTGCACGTGCGTTACTTTTCACGCAGATCGGGATTTATGTAGTGGAAGAATGTGAAAGTTTGCGTACGCACAGATTCCTGCATCTGGATTTTTCTGTGCGTACGCACATTCCCGCTTTTGTGCTTACGCCATGTTATAGTGTGAGTTCTACGCACGGTGTTATAGATGACGACCCTGGTCATCTGTATTTCAGTAAGCATGCGGTGTCTGGAAATGTACTTATTTTAAGCATTTCTGATACTCTTAACATATAGTGCAAACTCCTCAAGTGATGCTTTGTGTGAGTGTCCACTACATTCAAAGTACATGAATAGATACAGAGGTGAAATTTACTGTACATACTATTCTCAGACCCATTTGGTTCAGTTCAAAAGCTGCAGTAGGAGCTATAAATCTTAGTTTAGATTTTCTAAAATACAATCATTACTAAGGCAATCAATATTTCAAGAAGCCATAAGAAATGTGTTATCATAAACACAGTGGCAGATATCATTATCTGTTTCCCCAAACAAAAGAAGAGAGATCAGTCTTATAGACCCAGTTCTCTCTTAAATACCAGTGACAAAGTTAGTGCAAATTCACTTTCAGTATCCCTGGAAAAGTGTTGGTATTTTACATGACCATACATAGTTTGTTTTTGTTTTTTTATGTAAAGAGCAGACACTCCTTTTTTTTAAATCTTTACTATTTATATGATATAATGCACACTATCAAAATCAAATATTCTGTCATGGGCTCATAGACATACACTACAAGCCCTTATCATTTGCAGGTTTTAACTGTGTTAAGTGCTGGTGGCCAGCAACCTATGGATTATGTTATCCCTTAGAATCAACTTTCTTGTCAACATGAGTTAAATTCATTATCTGCATGTGGAAGGACAGGCTGTAAGCAGGGAGCTTTCTAATGATGTCAACTGAGCTTTCTCTTCCCTAGACCCTACTGTTCTTTGCAGCACCGCTCCAACGCTACATCTCAGCACCCACAAGATATTTTATCTTTGCATATAGAAAACTTTTCTAACAGATGTTAACAGACCTAATTGCTTGTCACATTACAGGGGTTTAGTCCTGAAATTATAGTCTGAAATTTTTTTTTTACTCAAATCCTAAATCGTTATATAAATTATGTGCATCTTTACTTATCACTTTCACCCTCTGTTTTAAGAGCATTAGGGTAGTTGTTTGAAGAATTAGGAGCAGAAGTTTAGATGTACCTTACATATAATCTTAACACAATGTTACTCTAATGTGACTTATTCTTTTTCACCATTGATTTAAATCTGTTTGACATTCATTTGAATGCAGTCATCGGCAGACAAAGAAACAAAGTAAACATGTATTACAGTATTTCAGTTATTATCTGGCATGCTGAAGTATGCGATTTTATGGACTGGTTTACTTCTGTCCCTAATTAACCTGTACTTTACTACAAGGTGTCCCTGCATTTGGTCACATGAATTTTGTGTCCAACAAGTTATAAGTATATCCCAAGAAAGGAAAAGGACCAAATTAAATGAGCCAAAGAGTAATAAATTACATTAAGAAGATTCAAGGATGCAAAAAAAATGGGACTCATGTGCTTAGCTAAGTTTAAAAGAAAGAAAACAATGTACAAAATAGTATATACCAGTGGTTCTCAAAAATATGAAAAATACATCTATTGAAGCCAAAACAAATAAACTTAAACTACATTCTGATACTAGAAAAATAAATATAGAGTTAGATAAATGTCGATAAAAGTTAAGTAGGTATAATAAAATATGCATCTATGATATATCATTAATTAAAGAAGAACAAATTGGTATTAGTGGGATCCATTCAAATAAACGTTAGGGGGGTGCGATTAAAACTGTTACGAAAACTCGGGTCACAAATACTTAAAGGTTGAGAAACGCTGGTATACCCAGTACTTCCATGTTACTCAACAGAAGATTTTTACAATACAATACAACTGATTGTACTGTACAATAATACAGAATCAATAACATTAACTTATATAGTATTTATTATGTACACGAATAAATATAGGGTAAAATGAACAGGAAATTGAATTTAATTAAAAATTTCAATAATAGTTCATTGGAAAATAAACACGCTACATAGATAGACAGGCTGGTACAGGGGTGACTTAAGGCCTCTGTGCATGTCAACCTTTACAGATCTGTTATGGTGTCCTTCTGTGTATGTGTGTAGATGTTTGTGTGTTCATTTCTCTCTCTTTATCATCTAGCATATGCTCTGGTAGGGCAAACAAGCCATCAATTATTGCCACTTAAATTTCTTTGAGTTGTGTGAATGAGTGTGTGTAGACATTTTTGTATATATATTTAAATAAATTACGTATCTCAAAAAGTACTTGTGCAAAAAATGGTACAAATCAATATGCCCGGTTCCATGACTAAATGGAGCAGACTGCAAAACTCCCAGTTAAATGTAACAATTTTTACAGCAGTTATCACCGGACATAGGTCAAACTGTTTTTGAAGGATATGGAGATGAATACTGGACCACAAACAACAGGCCTAGAGCCTGTAACAAGTCAAATGTGATGCATTTTTGTTTGAAGACGATAGGTCGTTTTTTTTCCTGACATTATCATTGTATAGCATTCAAGGCTGATATCTCAGAAACTGTTTGTTCTAAAATATTCTTTTTGTTGGGATGTAGTCAACCAAGAATTCTATGCAGCACAAAACACCACATAATTTTCTGATAAAAGTTGAAAATTTAAGCCATGAATATCAATTTATATTTTCCATAGACAGACATACACAGTGAGACACCAAGCTAAAGATAGTGTTTCTCAATGGTTGAACATCGAAGATTTAGTATCTGAACTTAACTTGACTCCATTGCCTAACAGCCATTTACATAGAAGTAAAATGCAAAGTAGAAAACCAAAAACCGTTCTAAACCTGTAGAGCCATTTTATTTCATACATTTCCCCAAAAGAGTGGACCAGTTAAAACCTCAGAGCCTTCCAATTACACAGTACTACATATCCTTTGGTACTAGAGTTAGGTATTGCCAATTACTAATGGAGAGACATCATTTTTGAGGATGCAATTGGATTAGGCCAATTACCTGATAGAACAGATTGCCATAAGGTATGGGTAGATTCTCCAGACTACACTGTTGATGTTAATAGAACACCAATTGTCCATGCAAATGCAATTGCTTTGCCAATGATACACAAAGAAATCCAAATGAATTACAGCACTTATCCCGGAAAATACAATTAACTTATACCAGTTTCTTACAGAAATGTAACTGGATTACATCACTTAGCCTTTGTTATATAGATACAGTATATTACACTGACATTTATACTTGCAGATACAGTTAGAATGCACCACTGAAGAATTAATTTAATTACATCCGTTTCCCTTAGGGATGCAATTATATCTAAACAGTGAATCTTGGGGATACAGGTAGCCTGCCCCACTTACCTACAGAGATGCAAATAGTTTGCACCAATTTCAAATGGAGATAACCCATGGAGCTACAAGCAGGTTACCCCAGTTGGCATTGCAGATAAAGTTAAATTTCAGTTGTTACTCATGGAGATGCAGTTGGTTTGCACCAGTTACCCATGGAGATGAAAATAGACACTTTCATTTGTCCATGAAAGTGCAATTAGATATACCACCTTCCTTTGTAAATAAAGGCTAATCTTAGCAGTTCCCATGGAGATTCAATTACTGTGCGTTGTACCAGTTGCCCGTGGAGATGTAAATAAATAAGTGTACACCAGTTACCCTGGAAGATACAATTAGGTTGCACCAATTACCCATGGAGAAGGAGCGGGGCTGCTGCACATCCACCTCCCAGTCATAGAAAGAAAGGTGAAAATACTTAATGTTAACACAAAAAAATGTTTTGCCTCTTAATACTGAATGGGTGGTTTTGAAATAAATTTCAACCAAATTTTATTTTGTAGTGGTAAAAAAAATGTATGAAGTTGAATATGAATGAAAATCTTTGAGTTTAACAATTACAAGATTACAGGAATTTACATCTGGTTTATCTACTTAACTCTAAGAGCTGATACATATGCACAATTTTTAAGAGTTTCTTTCTTTAATTGGAGTAATTTTTTCATCTTAAGTCTGTGGTCATTTCTCTATTGATAAATAGTGCTGTGAATTATAGCATAAATGGAGAAATGGTCATTTCATTCAAAGGCTCTTTGTATAGTAATAATTGATCAGACTCCACATATTTACTTTTATATGTAGTTTGGTTCACAGTTTGCCAGTCTTACTCAGCTATCCATGGATATTGAGTAATGGAGGAGATTCTTTTACTCCAAGCATTTCAGAGCAGTGGACCTAGTCTTATTGTAAATTAAGCTAAAGCATAAAGCTTTATTTATAAAGACAAAAGGTTAAAGGTTATGTCCATGCTAAAAAGGAAAGAAGGTTAAAGACCGTGTTTCAGCAGAAGATGAAGGGAGAGATTAAAATGTTGTTGGTCATTAAGACCTGTAGAATTGAGATCCCAGAGTGAGAATGAGTTTAGCATCTTGTGTGTCTTTGAAGCCCTGTTAAAGAACACCTACAGAGACGACAGTGTGGCTACAGTATAATCAAGGGATGTGAAGTGATCTGCAATAGGCTGTGTAAGGTCTTTGATTTTGAGCATGCTCCCTGAAATGGTCTGCTTGACATATCCCTGGTTCACCTCTGCAGATGGCTGGACAGTTCCCACAAGAAATGCAAGAATTATTTTTAAACTGGCAAGAGGCCTATTGTTTAGTAATGAATTAACCAGAGGGACCAGATGCCAAGGGTATTGTTGGTGACATACTTGAGTGCAGTGTCACTGGCAAATACAGTAACATCCGGCGCCGCCGAGAGTGGCAGCCTTTTCAGCAGCTCCGTGTATGACTGTATATGTATGTGTACTTTTCTACTTTTATTTTTCTATTTTTATTTATTGATCACTCCTATCACTTTATTTTATGTGGATTTGTTCACTGGACACACTTACTTTTACAACATGGGCATGGATTTTTACACGCAGAGACTCGCTTATTCAAGTACTCAACTTCGAGCGCTGAGAACAAATGCCAGTGCCGGTGTGGTTCCCTATTTACCCGATGAGGTAAGAAGGTGGTATCGTGGCAGCAGAGCGGGCACTAAGCTAAAAATGAAGCGGCTTGCGAGAAAGTGGCGTTTTAAGCCGTCGGTGCCTTCTGTGATTCTGGGGAATGTAAACTCAATCTCAAATAAGATCGACGAACTGGCTGCGCTGGTGAAAAATGTCAGAACCTACAAAGAATGCAGTTTGTTGTGTAGTTGCGAAACGTGGCTAACTAACACCATCCCAGACGCTAATGTGGAACTACCCGGGTTTAGCACAGTTAGAGCGGACAGAGATGCAAGTACCTGTGGGAAGCACAAAGGAGGAGGACTCGCTCTCTATGTCAATACACGGTGGTGTAACTCTGGACATGTTAACGTCAAAATCTCCACTTGCTGCAAGGACATTGAACTGTTGGCCGTAAGTTTACGTCCCTATTACTTGCCCAGAGAGTTTGGACATGTCCTTGTTGTTGTTGTTGTATACATTCCACCTTGGGCGGACGTGGAGTCAGCGAGTGACATCATCCATTCTGCTGTTGCTAAGTTACAAACGCAGCACCCTGAGGCGCTTGTGCTAATCACTGGAGACTTTAACCATGTGACGCTGGACAAAACATTACCTGCATTCTCCCAGTATGTGGACTGTAACACCCGGGGAAACAAGACTATTGATTTACTGTATGCAAACGTTAAAAACGCATACAGCGCCACCCCGCTGCCTGCGCTTGGGAAAGCAGATCATAACCTGGTTCTGCTTCAGCCTCACTATAAACCAAAAGTGAGAGTCCTACCTGTAACCACACGATCATTCAGGAAGTGGACCCCGGAGGCTGAGAATACTCTGAGAGAATGTTTTAGAACTACAGACTGGGATATCCTGCAGGGATCTCATAGTGAGAACATTGATGAAGTTGTTGACTGCACTACCGACTACATCAACTTCTGTATGGACATTGTAGTTCTAGTAAGAACAGTACGCTGCTATGCTAACAACAAGCCATGGATTACAAGTGACATTAAGGGCCTTTTGAACCAGAAGAAAAGGGCTTTTAAAGACGGTGATCAGCATGAGCTCAAGCACGTGCAGAAGGAACTCCGAGTCCAACTCAGGGCGGCGAAGGAGCAGTACAAGAGAAAGCCGGAGCAGAAGTTGTAGAATAACAGCATGAAGGAAGTGTGGGATGGGATGAAGATCATCACTGGCTGCAGCTCGAAGCGGGGTACCACCATCGAGAGAGACGTGAAGAGAGCAAACCAAATGAACAACTTCTTTAACAGGTTTGACCACCCTAACCCACTCTCACTCTCACCTCGGAGTACTGCACCCTCCACACATCCTTCTGCTGATACCAGCATAGGAGAGACATCTCCACCCATAATTACTACAGCGCAAGTGAGCAGAGAGCTGAGGAAACTTCGTGCCAGCAAAGCAGCGGGTCCAGATGGAGTATCGCCACGACTGCTGAAGGTCTGTGCATCGGAGCTGGGGGGTCCTCTACAGTGCATCTTCAACCTGAGCCTGGAACAGGGGAGAGTCCCGAGGGTTTGGAAAACATCTTGTATCACCCCAGTCCCAAAGGTATCATGTCCTAGTGAGCTGAATGACTTTCGGCCTGTTGTTCTGACATCACATGTGATGAAGACCATGGAGAGGCTGCTGCTTCACCACCTTAGGCCACAGGTTCAACACGTCCTTGACCCTCTGCAGTTTGCATATCAGGAGAAGGTGGGAGCGGAGGATGCCATCATCTATATGCTACACCGATCCCTCTCACACTTGGACAGAGGCAGTGGTGCTGTAAGAATTATGTTTCTAGACTTCTCTAGCGCCTTCAACACAATCCAACCTCTGCTCCTTAGGGACAAGCTGACAGAGATGGGATTAGATTCATACCTAGTGGCATGGATCGTGGACTATCTTAAAGACAGACCTCAGTATGTGCGTCTTGGGAACTGCAGGTCTGACATTGTGGTCAGAAACACAGGAGCGCCACAAGGGACTGTACTTTCTCCGGTCCTGTTCAGCCTATATACATCGGACTTCCAATACAACTCGGAGTCCTGCCATGTGCAAAAGTTCGCTGATGAGACTGCTATCGTGGGCTGCATCAGGAATGGGCTGGAGGAGGAGTATAGGGACCTAATCAATGACTTTGTTAAATGGTGCGACTCAAACCACCTACAACTGAACACCAGCAAAACCAAGGAGCTGGTGGTGGATTTTAGGAGGCCCAGACCCCTCATAGACCCCGTGATCATCAAAGGTGACTGTGTGCAGAGGGTGCAGACCTATAAATATCTGGGAGTGCAGCTGGATGATAAATTAGACTGGACTGCCAATACTGATGCGCTGTGCAAGAAAGGACAGAGCCGGTTATACTTCCTTAGAAGGCTGGCGTCCTTCAACATCTGCAATAAGATGCTGCAGATGTTCTATCAGACAGTTGTGGCGAGTGCCCTCTTCTACGCAGTGGTGTGCTGGGGAGGCAGCATTAAGAGGAAAGACGCCTCACGCCTGGACAAACTGGTGAGGAAGGCAGGCTCTATTGTTGGCATGGAGCTGGACAGTTTGACATCTGTGGCAGAGCGAAGGGCGTTCAACAGGCTCCTATCAATTATGGAGAATCCACTGCATCCACTAAATAGTATCATCTCCAGACAGAGGAGCAGCTTCAGCGACAGACTGCTGTCAATGTCCTGCTCCACTGACAGATTGAGGAGATCGTTCCTCCCCCAAACTATGCGACTCTTCAATTCCACCCGGGGGTGTAAACGTTAACATTTAACATTATGCAAAGTTATTGTCTGTTTTTCACCTGCATTATTATCATTCTTTAATATTATTTATTGTATCATTATGCTGCTGCTGGAGAATGTGAATTTCCCATTGGGATTAATAAAGTCATCTATCTATCTATCTCAATCAATCAATCATAGTTCCTGGTAAGTAATGTGGCTCTCCTATGTGAAGTGAGCAGCAGACGAGAAGCTTGTGTAGGTTAGGTGGTCATCAGGAACAGATCAGGAAAGAGTTACGGTAAAAAACTCCAGTGGAAGAATCAGTCTGCGTATCAAGCAAATTCTGTTTAATGGCCTGTGGGAGAGAGAATGTGTTAAGGTGGAATGGGAGGACCAATGGTGAGAGGTCAAGTTACCCTTGAAACTGTACATTTGACATCTCACGCTTTCAGCAGGCAATGTCACCTGTTGCCAAGTATCTCCCTTTGTGGTCATTTAAACACCTGTGTTTCCATTGCAGCTACTACATTATTATTTAAATTTGTTTTACCTCAACATTGCTCGTTCTTGTAGCTCTTTTAAGATTCTTTGGCTTTTGTTTTTCTTGACTTATGTTTCGCAATGTGCTTTTTTGCTATATCTTTGTACTTTTGTATCATGTTATGATTTTCAGCTGTTTTAAACCTGTCTCAGCTTCCCTGTTATTTGATTGTCAGCTGCTAACACTTTTATATTGAATCATGGTCAGCTATTACAGTTAAACCATCCAAATGTTGTGTTGAAGCTTTTGACAACTCAGTGGGCAACAATATTGAATCGTAGGTGTTATAGGTGGAGATAGTGTGCATCTGTCAGAGGGTGGCATTGAGTACGGCTGTAACATTACAGTATAAGTTATACTGTTAAAATGATTTAAGTAAGGTACAGTAAGGTCATAAAAATACTGAGTACAGGCATACTCTTTTGAGCTTTCAGCAGAAAGACCTTCATGCAGTAATTGTTTTCATGAACATTGAACATGCTATAAAATTAATACCTTGAATATTCGGTCTTCATTTTTAATAAATGTAGAACTCTAGGAAGTATTTACCTGGTTATACTTCTAGGTAAGCCTTAAGGCCTCGTGACCAGTTGTTTCATACAGTGTATGTATTGTGTATATATATTGTAGTAGACGTGAGGGGTGGTATGACATCCAGACAACCCAGCCAGGAACAGTTGACGTCTCCATTGCTCCTCTGGCCTGATGTGTCTTTATATAATATAATATATACACATCCATCCATCCATTATCCAACCCGCTATATCCTAACTACAGGGTCATGGGGGTCTGCTGGAGCTAATCCCAGCCAACACAGAGCGCAAGGCATGAAACAAACCCCGGGCAGGGCACCAGCCCACCACAGAGCACGTGCACACACACACACACCCATCCACACACTAAGGACAATATAGAATCGCCAATGCACCTAACCTGCATGTCTTTGGACTGTGGGAGGAAACCCACGCAGACACGGGGAGAACATGCAAACTCCACGCAGGAGTACCCGGGAAGTGAACCCAGGTCTCCTAACTGCGAGGCAGCAGCGCTACCCACTGCGCCACTGTGCCGCCCATATATATATATATATATATATATATATAATATTGTATATGCACTGTTTTCACCCTCTATTGGACCCGCCTAATATCCTATTCTTTCAGTTGCATGCACAAAGAGTTTCTCTGCCACTATGAGAATAAATAACTATCCTCAGTCCATTATATACTGCCTAAAAATTAAAATGATTAAATTGTTATTTATTCCTTACTTACAATAAGGGATAATCTTACCAGCAACGTCTGCCAAAGTTACTAATACAAAGTCACATTTGAAGCCTGGCTTTTTGATAACCAGCTGCCAATAAATTTTTTAGTAGGCTAAAATAAGAAGCAAAAAGTAAAGAGCAGAGCAACATTTCAGTATTAAAAATATATGAATATGTTTGGAAAAAGAAATATAAAATTTCAATAAAAATGAGCCTAGACAACAGCAACCCTGGAAATGAGCATGTAATAAAGTTCCTTTACCTACAAAAGGTTTGTGATTATAGTTAGTATAAATGAATAAGTAAATCCATTACATCTGATATTTGCTTAAAATGCTATCATATTTGCAAAATGTTTTAAATCAAAATGAGGCTTACACATTCAGTGCTGACATTTTTAAACGAAAGCTAATACTGCTGTTTGACCCTACAGAAATAACCATGTGGCTTTAATAACCCAAAGCCACAGGGCAAAAGCTACAAGAGGAGGCACATGTAATGCATAGAGAAGGTATTCCAGTCTCCTGGGGATGTGAAATAAGCTTTTCTTGAAATTGCTGTGCCTGTTGTCTGAGAGAGGCAAGCAGTAAAGACAGAAAGACTTCTTAGTTCAACTGAGAAAAAGAAACGTTGCTAGTAGCAGTGTGCACTGGTTTTCTTTCAACCTACAGAAAGACTGTATCAGTTAGTCAGTTATAATGAGACACTGCTGGCTGGTTATAGGGTCTATTCAGATTGTAGCTAGATAAAGGAATAAATGTAGACAGTAATCCATGGGAATAAAGTCAGACGGGAGCAGTTAGCCATGGTTCCCACTGGCAAATCATACCAATTAACTCTTGTAAGAATTTGGGTTACATAGTTAAACCTTGTTCTTTCAAGTTACACCTGTAAAAGATGAGACTGACCAAGATAAAGCGTCGGTGTCCCCTTATAGCTGAAGGTTTGAAAATTGACAAAAGTAGCACAATAATTGTGAGTGGTAAATTGAACTGAACAAAAATGGTGGATCTTCTGTTTATCAGTCCTTCATGCAGGAAGAGCGAGTTCAGGTGGGCAGATACTGGAAGTGATGCTAGCAGTGGTTAGCCATTCATCTTCCAGTCTGCAGAGGGAGGACGAGGAAAGGGATTAGCTCACAGCACAAATCTCTAGAGTAACAAGGAATTTCTATCAACAGAGCCCTTAGTTATCCCCTATGCACAGATGTGTGACACACCAGTTACAATTTTGGACAACAATCACAATGCACTCTTCACTGTTATGAGTATTCTGTTCTCCACTTCGCGCCAAATCAAATTGTCATCTGCAACAGAGAAAAGACAATTCCAGGGTACTGGCCTTTGTGGCAGAATCTCAAATGGAAGGGACATGTCTTTTGAGTTACCAAAAAGATTATTTTGGCGTCCATAGCACAGACATAAGTGAAAGTATTCAGCACACGCAGCTTGAGTTACAATAATAGTGCACTTCACTGTCCTGAGCATACTTCCCTTAACTTTAATAAAGAGCGGCCTGGGCGATTGCCTATCTCACCTAGTGGATTGACGGGCTGTGGGTATACTATATGGCCAAATGTTGGTGGACACCTGATTGTCACACCTGTATGAGTTTGTTTGACCTCTCATTCCAAAACATTGGGCATTAATATGGAGTTTGCACCCCCTTTGAGGATGTAACAACCTCCACTCTTCTGGGAAGGCTTTCCTCAATGTTCTGGAGTGTATCTGTAGAAATTTGTGCCCATTCAGCCCAAAGAGCATTTGTGAGGTTGGGTACTGATGTTGGACAAGAAGACTTCGAAGGTAGGGTTGAGGTCAGGGCTCCGTGTAGGACACTCGAGTTCTTTATGGACCTGGCTTTGTGCACAGGGGACCAGTCGTGCTAAAACAGAAAATGGCCTTCACAAACTGCTTCCACAAAGGTGTCTGAAACTTCTCTGTATGCTGTAGCATTAACAGTACCCTTCACTGGAACCAAAGGGGCCATAGCCAAACCCTAATATTATCCCTCTTCCACCAAATTATACAGCAGGCACCTTGCAGCCCAAAAAAGTATTCTCCTGGCATCCGCCAAAACCCAGATTAATCTGTCAGACTGCCAGATAATAAAGTGTGATCCATTACTGCAGAGAACTTGTGTCCACCGCACCACAGTCCAAAGGTGGCAAGTTTTACACTTCTCCAACCAGGGCTTGGCATTCCGTATAGTAACCTTATGCTTATGTGTAGCTGCTCGGCCTTGGAAATCCATTCAATGAAGCTTCTGATGAATGGTTCTTGCACTGATGTTGCTCCCAGAGGCAGTTTGGAATTCTGTTGTGAGTGATGTCACAGAGGAGAGGCGATTTTTACACACTATGCTCGTCTGCATTTTGCTTCCCCGCTCTGTGTTTGTGATGTACCACTTTGTGGCTGAGCTTTTGTTGCTCCCCAGTGCTTCCATTTCACAATAACAGCACTTCCATTTGAGCAGGACAAATGTGGCAAAGCAAAACTTTCACGTCCTGACTTCTGGCAAATGTGTCATCCTTTGACAGTGCCAGGTTTAAAGTCACTAAGCTCTTCAGTATGACCCATTCTACTGCCAATGGAGTCTGTATGGCTATGTGCTTGATTTGATGCATCAGTTAACAATGAAACACCTGAACTCTGTCCTCTGGAGGAGTGTCCACATGGGCCATATAGTGTTATCTTCCATTATTCATATTACTGATCAATTTTCTAGCTTGCTTTTCAATCATTAAAAAGCTCAAATATTACACTTGGTCTCAGATGTATACAAAATTGAAGTTATAAAAATTGTTTCACCCGTGTTAACAAAAACAACCACCTCTTGCTCTGTGTTATTTAGATGAAAGGCATATGCACAATTGAACACTGAGGGTATTCAGGAAGGCCTGTCACAAATCACTGTTTTGTGGACAGAGAAAACTTGTCTTCACTATACAATAAGTGAAGCAGGCATTTACAGCAGTTCTAATGGGCAAAAGATGTCAAGGTGAGTCAAACGCACATCCTCTTGGGCTTCATCTTTATCTGCAACAGAAAACGCTACCATAGAAATCATAGTGAACAACACAATAATAATGAGAAGCGTAATTGTCGACAGCTTATAATGTAGAGTCATTTTAAATGTTGTGTAGATGATGGATCATTAGATGTCTTTTGGAAATGTGATCTCACCAGTTACAGATCGGAAATTATTTCAGCATGCAGTAGTATCATGAATAAGTGTTAGGAGGAGAATAGAGCTTTCTACTTCATTGGCATCAGCCTGAGGAAAATATAATGGAGAAACAAGATCCAAATGAAAACCATAAACAATGAGTGACTGAGCAATAACGCACATGATTCAAAGATGCTGTTATAAGGCTTAAGTGATTGCTAGCACATATTAAAGTAATGGAGTAGGTTTCCGAATTAATTCCTTAATCCAGCTGCTTTTAAAATAATAAAGCTTTCCAGGGATGCAAATATTGCTCAATGTAAGAACAATGTTTGCACTCAAACAGGTTGTAATTGGGTCTGTTCTAATAAAGGAATGTCATAACTAAGGAAATGCTTTAATAGCCACTGCAAAGTTCCTCCCTCTGCTAAGCTTTGGGTAATTGGTATTGCTGGTGTTTATACAAATAAGAAGAAAAATCTGCAATCTTTAACAATGCTAATTAATTAAAGAATAATACTTGGCCATAAATAATTTAAAAAATGCTACAATTAATCTTTGTCTTCCATATGTAATAATTGTGCTAGCCTCTTAATGTAACCTGTGCAGCTCACACTTGATTAAGAAGCCTGTTCTGTATAAAGTAAATGGTTTTTCCAAACACACAATACAGTTGGCGGTGACTAGACCAGCAGGGTCACACTTACCACTCAGGCACTTGTGTCAGTTTTGTTCTACAATGTTTCTGTCTGCTTGCCCGAACAACCAGTTTTGACATAACCCTTCTCTGATTTTCAGCATTTTTGGTTATTTACAGCATGTTGTGGCTGGGTGCAGGAATGACAGCTCCACGAACTGGAAAAAAATCAGGTCCTCAACTGGATCGGTCAACCTATTTATTGTCTAAAACAAAGAAACTGAAGTGCTCTTTAGCATGTGTGTCCTGTTAGGCAGGAAATCAAATTCATCACAAGATATTTAGACTAGTTAGCCAGTAGTCGGGTTACTTTGGTACCAGAGCTCCTCCTTCCTGGAGGCTGAACAAGAAGGGACAGAGTCAATTGTCTTCATTAGGTAGTTTCTTGTCACTGTAAGGAGAGGAGAGGACACTGTTGGTGATAGCGCCCCCTATCGTCCTGGTGAGTTAGTATTACATACCTCAGCAAAGACTATAAGGAGGTGCTCCAACGTGCATGCATGACTGTGTACTAAGTATTACACAAATCTGTCCATCTGAATTTTATGCAGTAATGCATTCCTTTGTCTTTAACAGTAATATATTACCTACTGTATACCGCAGTTTGGAATTTTCAGGTACCCAACATTAACTCACAGCTCATCCTGAGTAAGTCGATTCACCGGCTAGTGCTCCAGCTAGTGGAGATATTGGAGTCATCGTATTCTGATATATAAGTTACTATGAATATAAATTTATTTTGTACAGATCCATTCGTAATGAATAAGTACATCTAAATCCATAAAGTGTGATCATCAGTTCTGATTTATAGTATATAACACTGAGTTTTAGTCCCAATGAAAATATCTTGTATAGTGTTCCTTTATCAAGAGTTTGTGGTAAACCTTGAATAATGACTTGTTTGACAAAGCTCAGCTACCTTTGATTTCAACCATAAATTGCTAGAAAGGGCGGGAACATTTACCTTACTTTAGTCAATAAATAAATAGGTAACAGAGGGCATCACTATAACCATCATCAGCCAGAAAATAAAAAAAGAAATATCTCCTACAAATAAAATACCTTAGAAATGTTTCACAATGAATTAAAAATGGCATCAGAATTTAAAGAGTAAAGAATGTATATAAGTATAAAGCAGTAGTAGTTTATAGCAGCTTCGGCATGCATCTGCAAGGAAGAAGAAGGTTAAAGGTTATTTCCACGTTGAAAAAGAAAGTTAAAGACAACATTTCTGCTGTATTGCATTCATTAGGTCTGCAATCTAAAAGGGAAGAGCAGGTGAAATATCAAGGAAGGGAAGAAGGGAGCAAAGTAAGGGAAGGTGAAAAAAGAAAAGGTTAGGAAAAGTTGACATTAGAGAAAATGATGGGGAGAGATTCAAAAGTTTATCAGTCATTTAGACCTTGAAAGATATGTAAATTCAGGCTGAGAATAAACCTAGTTTCTTCTGCTTATCTTTGAAAAGTGTCTTTGAAGCCCTTTGAAAGAACACAGAGAGAGAGAGATCAGTGCGACTATGATCAAGAGATGTGAAGTGACCTACAATCACCTGTTTATAAAATACATAGGGTGTTCACATAGTTAATTTTGAACAGAATATGTAATATTAATCATGAAAGCATACTCGCATTTCTTTGGAGTAAATTACTGCTCATACACTAGATCTGTCTCCCTTTACCTCCTTCGATACTCTTCCTCTTATACCTGTCCTCCTCCAAGAAGGAATACAGCTGGAAATAAAGGTGGTTAAATCCAATCAGACAATCAAAACAACGCATCAATCCAATATAAACTAACATCTCAGGTTTAGATGCTACACCAGGGGATCAGTTATGTCTTTTGTTCTTTTTTTTAAGCTTCAAAGGAAACTTTTAAAAGACATTTCTTGGTTTTCTTCAGCAGAATTTGAATCTATGAAGTGTATGCTCACAGGAACTATTTGCATAAAGTTTCCAGAAAGAACTTGTATTTATTTAGATCTGTAAAAGGCTCATAAATACCTATGAACAGATAATAGCAGATTTTGTGAAATACCAGTGGGTATGTGATTTGAATAACTTGGACTAAGTTCAGGTTTTCTTTATCTGTTAGTATCTAGCTAGCCTACTGGATATTAAATATTTCTGTTTTGACTGCATATTAGGAGCCTTTACAAACACCAACGAACCAAATTCATATGCAAAGAATGCAGTGCTTCTTTGTCAAGCAATGGATCTACAAAGGAACCCCATTATTTTTAAGTATCTCATCTATCTATCTATGAGTTGATTACTTGTCCTTGGTAAATGCTGTAATAAGATGTCTTAAGACATACAGTCACTTGGTTTATGACAGGAAACACCTGCTTAAGTGTCATCTTTGTCACTGTCTTAGATGAAAGTGTGAGAATTGTTGCCACACTTGCTTCATCTGCTTTTTTCCTCTCTTCTTCTCTAGGCATTCTTCATTTTTAACAGGTGTGTGGACACAAAATAAAAAGGTTTACTCCAGAGCTGTCATTATACTTGGAGTGTTATTGCCAACAGACTGACTTTAAATTTTTGCTCTTAGAAACTGATAAATCAAACAAATGCTTTCATACAAGCAGTATCATTTGCATGATCACTCACCCTAAGGCACTATATACTATGTTTAATTACCTTTTTTTGTGTATCACTTCCCTTTTTATTCAAATGCATGTTGGTAGTATCATTTATAAAGTGTCATACATACAGAAAAGAAAAAAATTAAAAATGGTCTTTAAATTCTAAGAAAGGAATGTTGCTATTTTGGCATGCTTGTTGCCACTCTACCAGTGCCATCTTTTCTGAGTTTCACCCCTCCATAACCACTTCACCATAAGCCAATATACATTATGCGACTATTAGTAGTGGGACATGTCAGACTTGCTGACTGCAGTTGCTTATTTGCTGTTCTTTTTGTAGAACAATGTCAGTTTACACAACTGAAAATTGCTGGCCATGTTGAATTTACTGATTGCAAGCCGAACTAACAGAACAGTCACCGCTCGTCCCTTTTACTTACAGCAAGTACCATGCTGCCTGATGGAGCCACTACTGTATGAACAGTTACAGTATCGGCAACACAATCTCTGCCCTTCTTTTTCTTTTTTCCATTCTGTTGTGGTCTGTAACTTGTAAAACATCAGACAGATAGACCCCTTGTGTTTTGTAAGGTCCAAAACACCCGCGTTCCTTATTCATTGTTGCTGCATGAGATGCGTTGTAGGTACAGATTAGCATTCGTTTGTCCGCTCTCGTGCACACAGAGCTGCCCCTGTGACTAAAGACAAAATCAGACCTGTTTAATATTGTCATAGTGAGTTGTGGATTCTTTATAGGTACCTGCTGGATATGTTGTTCAGGCTGTGACTGAAAATCACTGGAAAAAAATGTCTAATGTGACATGGTCTTATCAATATACTACTAGCCATTTGTTGTGGATATAGTAAAGTCAGAAAAGTAATAATTTCTAAGGGTTAAGCATTGTTTTATGGGGTCCCTAGGGAGCTGATGAAAATTTGTGCACCATACAAACCCTTTTGGGATTTCTAATGTTGTAGTCATTTCTGTCAAGAAGCATCCTGCCTTCATCAGATTTGTCTCTTTTTTTTGTACACTTTTTTTTCCTGATGCTGCTGGTGTCTTGTGCCTGGGGTCGCCATTTATGGCCACATCTGTCAGGCATTTTTATTCTTTACACTCCCTTGTGTTTGTCATTTAAACACATGGATTTTTTCCTTTTGCATCTTGGTTTTGCATTGTGTCCATAAACAAGAAAGTGTCTGTCATGAGGATATAAAAAGAAAAATTTCAATAAGTTCAAATTCTCTTTGAAGTTATGGTTCAGTAGCTTTGAAGTTTCAGTGTCACAGCGCTTTTAAGTTGTAAAACTGCAAAAACATTATAGCTTCCTACTAAACTTTTTAAATGATATCAAAGAAAACAACAGTTATTAGACAAATCTATTGTATTTTAAGGATACCATCTAGTTTTTTGAGTTTCTATGAAAGAGATTCGCAGTGAAAATTTGGAATAATTAATTCAGCAACATAATTTTGCAAAAGAAGGTAGGTAGTATTTTCTTATTTTCTGTCTTGAAATACACAGCCGTGTAACATTTCACACTGATTCTAATCACCTTAAACACCTTACTAATCATCCACCTATTAACAAGCATAATTTCACTACTCAAGTACATTTACACTGCTTGGACAGCATCCC